>NC_069124.1:17430813-18034980 GCF_026914265.1 Mya arenaria | reverse complement strand
CTTTTTGTTCGTAAATATTAAAACATGAATATTATATTCTTGTTTTTAAATGAAAACAAATCCAGGAGGGTAAGGCTTTGCTAAAATCTAAATCAATGAACATGACCAACTTACTTCTGTTATATTAAACATAATTGAGATTTTGTCTTTTTATTACTAATGTTAAGTCCGTTAAAATCATTTAATGCGTAACTGTATAATTCTTAGAAATAGAATACAGCTTTAGTCGATATCAAGCGGGCATTTATTGTGTTTCATCTTCTACGCGTATCTGAACACAAACATTTTCATTATTTTAAGATTTGAATTGCAATGCCAGAAATAAACAAACAAAGCAAATAAATAACCTGTGTTTCTTTAACCTCGCGTACTGCGAGGTAAACAGCAATGCAAAAAGAATAACATTAATGATAAATGCCTCCTTATGATTAATGAAACACTACTTCTTATGAATCAAAGTTTTATAACGAACACTTTTAGGACAATTATGGTACTTAATTCAGAGATAATTAGAGAACAAAATGTAATGTATTATATAATTTATGTCTTAACTAGATATAATGGAGCAAATATGACATTTCTTTGAAAATCCATTAATCATTTACGCATGGAAGGTAGAAAACATTGCAAACCACAGGACTACTTAAATTGCATGATATTTGTGATTGTTTCATTTTAGTTGGCATGAGAGCCATCCCTCAGAATTACGTAATTACGTAATAACAGGCTGCTAGAAAAAAATAACTATACTCCCTCTGCATATTTCTTGCTTCCATTTGCATTAACAACAATGCAGAATATCCATTCAGAAAACTCGCGAAGGTTCAGAAAACAGTATATTTCGCATATCGGATTATTATTCAGATTATGTATGTACATGATTATGTTTTTCTTAAGACAACACGCATTGTTTCTTTTAATAAGAAGCATGCAGTAAAAACGAACGTCGTATTCCTTCGGAAATACCTCAGGAAGGTAAAGTGAATGGCAATGAAATTAGAGAAGTGAATCATAATCAATCGATAAATACGTTATATTTTCGCAAGGTAGAAAGATAGATAGATACTTTTTATTCCTCCATAAGTGAAGAGATTAACATATATACAGATGTAACAAAAATATATACACACATCGATGATATGATATGAACGAACATCAAAAGAACATTGTGATATAATATAGATGGACATTACGAACATTAAACGTTTCCAGTAATTATTTACAAAACCAACATCTTCCTTGCACATACAACTGTGTATAGATAGTCAGATGTAGTCTAAATTGGCAAAATATATGAACGATAATTATTCAGAGTTATCTACTCAAGATGTACAGACAATCTCTACATGGCGCTTTCTGTGTAAATACAAGTAAAGCACATTTGTCTAGATTAGTAATAGCCAAGCAAAGTAAACACTAAGGTTGCCTTAAACAAAACGAAAATTAAGACAGTTTATAGTGAAAACCGTTTTTGAAGCTATTTAGTAATCTAAAGTTACACCCTCCGCAAGAGTCTGACTATTGCAACTGTGACAGGATAGTTGACAAAACTTTCATCATAAATATCGGTACTAAGTGAAAATAGATACACACATTGATCAGTACATGTCATTGTCATTATCGACTTAAAAATGTCGATCCCACACTATTCGTACATTGTATCCCAAAGGGAATTACGGTACTCTTCTTTCGCATGACAATAAAGTAAGAGATGAACAATAATATTGTCTGTCCTTAAATTACAGCATTTACAAATTTGTAAATATGAGCGTGACACAAATAGACCAAAACCACTTAGAATCTGCTTACAGATTGATCGCAGTTTGAGTTTATTTCTTGCAATAATCCATAGTGGCGAACAATTATTAAAATATATCATAGTTTGCATTGCTCGATTTTTGTTCACGGTTCCTTCAAAATGAGTTTGTCTAGCTGGGAGTAACACGCTTTTATGAATAGTTTTTTTTCCATTCATATTTGGATGGAAATTGCCCAGTATTTATATATTGCGTTATATAATCGACTAAAAGGTATTTTTGGCACACGCGATAAATGTCAGGTACAAAACCTACAGTTTGTCTATCAAAGTTGATGTAGCGTATTAGTCTACTGTTGAAGATGATCTTCGCTAAACATTGACACGGAAGTCTGCACATTTGACCGAAAAATTGAAGTTTTTTACAATCGATAAGTACTTCAATAGATGTAATGTTCAAAGTAGATAAAACGAATTTAGTAGCAACACTTCTTTGAAATCCTTGCATGTGTTTTACACAAAACCTATGCGCAACTTCTAGTCTCTGAATTTCATTCTTTGATATATTAGTCCATAGTTCACACCCGTACAGGGCCCGTGGTAGGATCGCTGACTGGTAATATGTCCTAAGGGTTTTGGCACTGACAGTATCTGGGTTTATACCACTGCTGCATATATTTAGATAAGATCCACGAAGTTTTGTACACGCTTCTTGAACACATTCCTGTACAGAGAGAGTCTCATTGCAAATAATACCAAGATGGGTGTATTTCTTCTGTGTTGGGACGAGGTCGTGTCCTAGAGAAAAGGACGGTTTTACAGATTGTACTAGCACACCTGATTTGTTAAACACAACAATAGCACATTTACTCGAGTTATATAGAAATCGCCAACGATTTGAGTAATTAGAGCAAATTTGTAACATATTGTCCATGCCGGTCTTCGAGAAGGAAACAAGTACCATGTCATCGGCAACTGTAGGCGCACTCATATTAATGTCATACAAACATAGTCCGTTATTACTTTGTTGTAGTTCATTAATCAAGTCGTTGATATAGATTAAATACAAGATCGGGGAACTCTTGCCACCTTGGCGGGTCCCCTGCAATACCGGAAGTTCCTCCGAGAAGAGCCCCCGATACCTCACACGGCTTTTGGCACCCTCGTACATCTCGCGAATGGCTAACAGAGTCTTCGCGTCGATCGTTGGGTTGGGAGAATTGCAGTCCAAGTTCATTTTCAGTAATATATTAAAGAGCCCATCGTGCCAGACTCCCATTCGTCAAATTAAGGTCGAATCACACTAATAAAATCATACACTCATAAACTGTCAATTAGTTTTACAAATAAAATCAGCGACCGAATGTTTACTCAATTTTCATTTGTCCACAATGAAGCTTATAAGTCACTTAAAATCAGACTCTTCATACTTGTTTTATTTCATTATCCAAGAATAGGACACGCACTACTTTAATTATCATACTTGTCGTCTAGAAACAGGCTTAGTTACTTTACAAAACCACACATGATATGTTTACCATATGATACCCAAAACTTATTTTATTGATAACGTAAAAAAAGATACAAACGTGAGTGCTTAACAGTGATTTGACATATTTGTAGGCACGTGTTATGACCATAAAGCCACAAATGCGGATCTTGACAATGTATCAAGGAATTTATGTCAAACAAGTGTTCGTTCTTATAATGAGAATAGGATATTTCCATAGATATTATATGAATTGTTTTCATTAAAACTCGATCAAAATCAAACAAACTTGTTTATATATAATTTACTATTATTACTGCAGCCCACAGTACCACTTAGTGCTACTATGTCATATTCGCAGATGTTTTGCAATGCGGTAACTAGGATATATTTTGGTTAGTGCATTACTTACTGCTTTTGAAGTTGGAACTCAATGCAATAAAAAGCTTGGTGCCTGTATTTTTACACGTCGCTGGTAATGTTATTCAGCTGCTCGCTGATATTAATTTCAAAAGAAAAGTATTGGGTCCCTAATGTATAATACTTGCAAAAAACACAAATGTATGCCTATTTTCTCTATATATTTTCGTAAGAATTTTTATGTCAAACTGTTGTTGTTGTTTTCCTTTTAAACTGTTTAAACATTGCACAATAGTATCAACATTGCAGAAAATTCGAAATTCAAGTCCATCATGGTATATACATTGTTTTAATTGTCTGTCGTGACACTAAACACAAGTTTGAAATGATTTTATTTGTAATTCACCAAAGCAATTACATTGTCTTTGAGTGAAAAACAGTATGAAGGTTTTGGCATTTGTATGACTGAAACATAACAATCTTCTGTTATTTGGTTACAGTCTATGATTAATGCATATGAGTGTGTCGATACTTAATGTATGCTAAATATGAATACTGCGTCTGAAAGACATCGCCTCGGTTCCATTCTTTTCAAAATGATAAAGCACCTAAAGCCTTTTGTTTTATTCGTTTTAATTATCGATATAATTATGTTATCCAGACAGCTATCAATGGTCTGCACGAACCCTCGAAAGTGCTATAACAGTTTGATTATTATTTATTCTGCCCACACTGAGAATATATCCTACTCAGTGCCGCAGTCCTGGTTTTTGGTCAATGAATGCAAATCCCATAAAATATTTTAACTAATGGAACACCCGAAGATATACAGAAACCGACGTCTATATATAAGCGTTTTTACGCGGTAGTCTCAACTAGCCCCAAAACACGAATTATATTTAATTTGAGTGACCATTATGTATAATATTTATATGATGTATGGGGATTGTAAAAAAACAGCACACTATCAATCAATTATAAAAAAGTTTGCCTTGATAAGGTAGTCCAAGAGATAAATAAGTAGAAAAATTTAAACGTTCAATCGAATTAAACTTCCATTATTCGATCAATTTTAATATTCACCAATATTTATGCAAAAAGCTACAGAAACATGCTCAGTAGCAAAACGTTTAAACATAAACCCGGTTTAGTGGCAATGGGCAAACGCCAAGACAATACGTGGTTTAAAGTTCGGTTCAACACTGTGGACGGCTCCTAAATAAAAAATAACTTTATTTGGTTCTTCCCATGTCCAAGAGTTGCAAGTAGACCAGAAAAAATAACATCTAACTATGTTATCGGAGCTTTTAACTTTTCTATCATAGGTTTTAAATTTCAAGGTTTACAAGATCATATCAAATGATAACGTAGCACAAGATTATAAACAAAGTTATCGAGTTATCTAACTTGTTCATGTAATTAACTGATGCAATTCAAAATCAGCTTGCCAATGGCGTGCAACTTACGATACTAGTAGTTTGCTAGCCAAAAGGTGAACAATAGTATGAAGTAAAATATTGCATTCTTTCTATACTTTGGATAACCCAAGTGGTTGATTCTCTCTTTAACAGGGTTCAATTCATGATTATTAATTATATGGAAACTAAATAGACAAGTCCAGTACCTAGACAGCAACGATGACCTTTTTAAAGACAATTAACGAGTTACCTTAAAACGTTAGAACAGAGCAAAGACAGTTTATGAGAGCTCAAACACATCTGATTTTGAAATATTAAAAATATAAATATATATGCAAAAAGCTAAAGAAACATGCTCAGTAACAAAAAGTTTAAACATAAACCCGGTTTAGTGGCAATGGGCCTCATCGGGACATTGTCCATGTCTGTTTTCAATTGTCTGAGACAATATATTAATATTATAACCATATTCTAAACATATCAGAAACATCTGAATGTTGGAATTTGTCTCTCTGATGTAGCGATCGCTGATCAGCATCTTGCTGAGTTTTTAATTGGTCGTAAGCGATAACATCTTTAAGGGCCTTCTACAGTGCAAAAGTGGGTAGTGAAGGCTAAACATTGAAATGTTTCAAAAGTTCATGTTTGATTTAGTTTTGAGGCACACTTTTTCAGGAGAAACATGCATCCTTTGCGACATGTGTTAGGGTAATAAGGAGTTGACCAATTTTTACGAAAGACGATTTCAGCCAATTATGGATAAAAAAAGCCTTTGCCTTTCTTTTGGAAAAGTTGGTCGACAATAAAAATACGTGTTTTTGTCAAAATGTCTTTCTTAATGGCTGCAAATAACAACAAAGCCACAATACATTGCTGATTTGAAAGTGTTGACTTTTTTTTACACAAACAATATGTATTCTTTTTGAATAAAGCCATTTCCGAAAAAAATACATCAAATGCCTATATTGAAAATCTCATAAATTATTTCCTAAAATTTGCTCAACTACGAATAAGACCCACGCATATTGCAACGGATGTATGTATCATTCTTGCTAAATTTTTCACCTCGAAACTATACAATAAATGAAATAAATAATATTAAATGATACATTCGATTTTCCGGTCCTTCGAAGTTCATAAAACATTTTAGTTTAGTTAGTCTCTTGAAATCCCTTCCAATATTGTGCACATTTGGGTGTTATTATGATAACTTTTTATTATCCTATATTTCTCCAACATATTGCAAGCACGCTCTATCAATGCTTTGCCTTTTCCTATTAAAGATTATTCTTGTATGCCTACAATACAATCTAATTATTTGATTCAAAACATATTTTGCAGAACAGAAAAAGTATAAATTGAATCAAGAGATAATCTCCTTTCCAACGCTTTAGAGACGGTACTGGCTGTCTTCAAATGGAATGAGAAAAAAATGAAAGAGACTTCCTGCTGTCAATTAACATTTGTGTATCTGATAAATAAGATATTCGTGATTTGACAAAATAGAACCACTTTGGCTTTATTTTGTTTTCGCCTTGTCGACAATTCAATAAAACATTTATAAGACTACACAGCAGTAATATCAATTTGTTTTTGGATTTTGTTTAGCTGAGCCTGAGTAAAACAACAGAACGGAAAGGAGCAGAGCACTAGCCAATACAAGTCTTTTTTTGTCCTCAAGGCGCAGGTTGTAATTAGTTTTAAATAGCTATTTTCACCGACTATTGTAAGAAAGAGGCGTCAATTGAAATACCTAGGTGAAGGTTAAATGCTCAAGTACAGGCCCCAGATGCTAATTAATAGAAGAAATTTGTTGATGTCAGTTTTAGATCATATTTTTGTTTCACGAGTGTGATAAAAAATATATTTTCACGAGCGGTGAACCAATGACTGCAATTGGCGATAAGGTAGTAAAGATACAACCTTTCATTTCAGTACGAAGTTAAATATATCAAATGCAAAGTCAACATTTGTATGTACTCTGCGCTATTCACTCCGAGAACAAGGTTAGGTGAATAGACAGGGGAAAAATCACGTACGGACACGTGTACTTTTGGGTATTGTTTTGTGCTCTACGCCATCCATGTATGCATAAATAATACACGTTGAGAATGGCATATACGATAGAATAAATGAATTGATTACAAGTAGAAATGAGTTTCTGAAAAGTGTTTTCTTACACAACTGCATCTTTTGCATATACGTGTAAATACAATTAAAAGTACACATACATATTCGTGATTTGCAGTATTCTAAGTATGTCGCTGATATGTTTAATGCAAGTCAATGCAAACTAGCTCCGTATTTGGAAGTGTTCTTCTGCATATATCAATTATACTGTTGTTTTGATCGTTTGACACATTCAAGTGTTATATTAATTCTTATTGGGCATGACATACATATTTTATAATATCTATATACTTATGAAAATACACACTTAATAACTGAATAAAAAAAATAATTGTAGTATTTGAAAAATATAAAAGAAATTTATAGAATTCAATTAGACGGTGTCATACTAATGCATATTACAGTAAAGAGGAATAGACTTAGCTAAAGCTCTTCATTGTATTGTGGAACAAACAATGATTCTGCTACAAGCTGACTATATACAGTTTATTTCCAAATACATCTAGACAAAAATGCCCATGCGTATACATAATATAATTACGAAACATGTTTCTAAACATAGTCAATGTCCAATACATTCATATAAGCAACTGATCAACATTATAAATACATCAAATCATGCGACCAAATGATATATCATCAATAAACTTACATTTAAGCGTGAAGTAGTTAATGTTAACAAATAAAATATATATGAAGTCCCTAACTAAGCAATACATATTAAATCTATGCATGAGATTGGCTGTTTGCTTTGACAGTCTGATTGTTAAAACAAGAGGGATCGGTTTTAGAAGTTATATCATGAATGCTGTTTTATCATCATGCCCTCACGACAATCGGTTTTGGAATAAACCATCGTTTTATGTATACCACTCATTAAGTCCTACATAATCTATAACCGAGTCAAGCCTTAAGTGTTGTTTTTCATTGGTATCTGTTTTACCAAATATAACTAGCGGCAGAGAATGGAACTGAAAAATATGTTTTAAATAAAAAAGATATATATTTATAATATTTTTTTATAATGTAAACAAAGCTAATATAATGAAAACCGAGCTAAAATCATTTTATTTAAAAAGAGAATTTGGCACTGCTGTTAATGTTTCGATTTTTTTACATTTTTGTTTAATTCTATATTGAAATTCTAGAATTATTTATTTATTTTATGTATATTTATTTGCCATTTATTAAACTGTTGCCAGTGAAATGATTATAACATTTAAATAGCTATGCTGGATTATATGGTAACAAAATTGACAGGTGTGGAGACCATTATGTATTTTTTTTTGTATTATTCAAATGCGTTTGGAGCGTTCTAGAAAACAACAACATTATTTTGATAATTTACTAGCGAAAGAACCCAATAGCCGTGAAAATCAATCGACACCATCTCGGTTTTGAGCTAAGTTTAAAGAAAATGAGACGTGATATTTTGGAGAGGAGAATATGTTTGAAAGTCCGCCTTATGAACGTGTTTCTCACGGTGACAGCCTGAAGAAGGAACACACTATGATGTTATGACAAAACACGAATCAGAATCATGATATATTTGTTAAATACACTTGGTGTTTTATAATGTTACGAGCTAAGAGTGATTATCATTTAAAAAAGATTGAACATGTCACATAAAAATAGACGTTCACTTCAGAGAAATAACTTTGTTTAACTGAAATAACATATTTCACGTATTTTAGAACAGCCAATTATTGCATGGTTTATATTTTATATTTCAAATAAATCAAATATATCAGGCTTGTTTCATAGCATGTAAGCTACAGAGATGACGATTGTGGTGTATTTCTCAGAATGGTGCCGGACATTCGTCTAAACAAATAATAACGAAATAAGTGGCTCTTACAGAATAAAAAGTCCCTTTCTTTGATATATTTGCATAGAAGCCTGACAACTATGTTCAAAATGCTCAGAGAATTATCCTGTCCTGCTGCATGGTTCATCGCGAAAAACAAAGTCATATTCTGAACCACACCACTCATCCGCGATGAAAGAGGAATTCCATGCCTATACAAAACAGCGACTGTTAATTGATCAACGTCATTTTTACTATCGCAAAGTGACGTGAAGAAGGACTTCAGCCGCCAGTAGACGCATAACTGTCTTCTGGTGTGCCACTGTAATTGTTTTCCTTTAATTATCAACATAGCATTCGGTAACACATAAAAATAAACACATATTATTATATTAATTTAGATGAAGTCTTGCAAAACATTGACTTGTTTACTTACAAATACAACTCAATAGGATAGGGTTTTGTTTATTTATCTATGCAATACATGCAAATTGTTTGTTTATACAAATAAATCAAGGAAAATATATAATCTTTTTTGTGCTTCCGCTTAAATAAATCAATGAAGACATTATGCACTATTAGGTTCGTTCGTTGGTTTATTAAAATTAAACAATAAATATGAATTTTTTTGTTCAATTATATAAATCAATAAATGTATAGTGGTATTTGTGTGTTAAAACAATTCACTTAACATATGTCATAGCTTGTTTCTAAAATATAAATCAGTGAAACATTACAGGCTTATTATCTTATTAATTCACAATGGGGGACTTTGTCTTCTAACTATATCATTTTATTATTCATTTTCAGTTCTTTGGAGACATTTATGGGAAAAAATATGCTTCTTGAAAACAGAACACCACTTGAATCGGTAACGGCGGGTCATTCACTGTGTCGCACTTACTACGTGAAGTTCAACACAGACATCGTCATTGCATATAAGTCGTGAATTCTCTTATCAAAAAAATATCTGAGAATAACTTGTACAGTTTTTACCTTGCGTCTTGATTGTTTATGCGAGGTTAACACCAATGAAACTAAGTATAAATAACTTGAAAGACTGAAGCCTCCTTATGATTACTGGAACACTACTGCTAAGAAACCAAACTGTTAATACAAACACCCTACGAAAACTGTGGGACTTAATTCAGTCATATGACTAGAGAACAAAACATGGGAGTATATTTATTGTATTTCGTTGTCTTTCCATTGTGATGGCACCGAAATGACAGTGCTTTGGTATTCCATAAATCATTCTTGCCAGCACGGTATGATTCATGACATACCACTGGAATCGTAAGGCGTATGATAAATTGTGATGATATTAGAGCCATTTATCTAAATTACGTGCTGACCAAATTAGGGGATTCTAGACAAATATTTAATTTACATCTTCTACATATTCCTTGTGTTCGTCTTCATGTTAATACATATATAAATATTTCACTAAGAATTGCATATGAATTCATGTGTTATCTCTCTGTGTTCCTTTGCCAAGAATGTGCAAATTATGTGCTCCTAATAGGTGGCTCTTAAATTATAGCGAACGTTGCAAACTAGATTTGCAATTAACAACAATGCAGAATATCCATTCAGAAAACTTGCGAAGGCATTTCCGTATTACTAATAAGTCTTCTGACTATGAATGAAACTATTTATGTTTTCTATTTTTATAAAAACGTTACATTTCTTGGGATATTAATGAGAAAGGCAAACTTAATAACAATTGAATTAGATGAGTTGATCATTATCAATTGATAAATACATTCTGGAAGAAATTGTCTTTGCAAGCACAATCAACAATAATATTTTGATAATGTTATATCGGTTTCAATCAGACTGTATATTGAAAATGATGATAAAAGCACAGTAACAACGCTTCCCAACACAAGCTTAAGCGATTATATCATATCAATTACAATTGTCTTTAGGGAATTTATTAAATGAGCGCCTAAACAATAAAAAAACAATGGACACACTAGAGGCCAACACACACCAAATTGTCCAGTAGCTGCCTAAGAAAACAAAACAGTTCTTGTACACAGACAAATGCTAAATGATTCAAATATAAGACAAATATTTTTTACGTCACATTCACAAATATTAAAAGACACATTCCAGAAGCACAAAGTACATTATCCAAATTATAAACACAGTAGTCTTGGAATGTTGCACATAATTCGATTTTTATGGGGCTAAAAAACAAGTGTTATTTGGTATTAGTAACTTATGTACTAAATAACTTGAAAGTATGTTTTGTATGATGTTTTTAGAACGACAAACATTGACGGCGAGGCCATAAACATTTATTCTACAGTATGTAGAACACACAATGGTTTAACAAAATGGCAAGTTTTAGCCTAAAAGGCTACACAACTCTTCAGTTCACAAATTATTCAAGGCAGTAACGAAACATTCAAATGTGTGCGGACTTTAAATATGCATGGAAAATACGCCTTGTGCACATTTACAGAAAAAAAGGATACGGCAAGTAAAGCATCTTATTTCAATCGTTTAAATTTTCGATATAAATTATTCAGCCAGCTATCAATGGTATGCACGAAATCTTGCAACGGAGATGAAAGCTTCATTGAGCATTTAGTCTGTCTATCATATCAGTTACATTCAGCTACAGTCACGGCTTATTGCCAATGTTTGCGGATCTCACTGAAAAAGGTTGAATGGGAAATCATTTTCAAAATATACTTTTTACGTCTCTTATATGAGACGTCAGTTGTGTGTTATTTTCAAGGAGCACGAAACGCAAGTAATTATTGACAAAAGAGTGGTAATAAATTATAATATATATGACGTCTAGGGATGACAAATTGTAAGACAAATATCAATCCATTATCACTGTTTAGCCTAAATAAAGTAGAGATGAATTTGTAGCACATTAAAACTGTCAAAATTTAAGTACCCTTATAATCTTGTTCAATATTAACTTACACTAATCGGACGGATCGGACTTAATATGTGGCAACATATATCCAGAGATTTAATGCTGTAAAAATATGGTTAAATAAAGTGCAAAGTCTCGTTTTTAAAATATCACTTGCATAATAAAACTGTCATATCTTTAGAATAGACATAATATGACAAGCTTATTCCGAAAGATTGCATAGGTAGATAATGAACCGTCTTTAAATTTTGGAACGCTTTATTTGCGAGGGTGTATAAACACAGTTACGAAAAAATGTCTGTTAACCTTTAGTACTATTTACAGTTTTGAGGACGCAATTATCAAGACATTGATGAATAAAAGTTGCTCTTTCGTAAAATACGTATATATCAAATTATCATATTAAAACAATTTTCAATGCAATTTATTCTCCGTTTTTTACGTATACAGCATATGTCTGTAATACTTGATAGTTTTGAGTAAACATAAAACGTCAAACGAACCGTTAAACATACTGTTAGAAATAATTTATAAAAAAATGAACAATACTACAATGAAACAACGTAGGTGTCAAGTACTTTATACGATTTGATTCCTATTTCAGTAAAATACTAGTGTTTGCAGATACACTTAGTAAAAGTGTTCGATAGACAGTCAAAAAAATCACGATGGCAACACCAGTTGAACCGCAATTTGTATCGCCTCAAATGCGGTTTTGGACCGTCAGTATTAACTCGTTAGAGAGTTGGTTTATCACTGTTTCGTCTTTGCGAGCGTAATTTAACGCCTTTTTTAACTGAAACAAATGCAAACTGTGTATGTTTTGATGCTTTGCTGGGTAATGATCCCGCATCCTCAGTAATAAGTTGTACATGATAAGTGATAGGCACGCCAAAACGCCGACGGCCGAATACGTTTCTTTGTGAGTTCCATTGATGGGTCAAAGGTGTTGCACTTGTGTTTCGAAAGTAGACGAATTTTGAATCTTTCATATTTTGACATGCAAGGCCGTATAGAACATTCTGATATCACTGTGATTGAAACAAAGAATGGACACATTCTAACTATTATGCGGTGTTTTATCTACAATTTTATGAAGATAATTGTGCATTTCTGTAATAAATTGTGATTATTTATCCTCTGTTAGACAGAAATCACAATAAAGAATCGATTTGTGATTATTTTAAATATGGTCAATACGCCTTAGTATATTTTGGATAAAAAAAAATGTATATACAATATACAAACCACATGCGTAAGGTAGGAAATTGAGCTTAAATAAGCCTATGATCAACGTTTCTCTCAAACTAAAACTACCATCTATGTAATAATGTTCTCTTTGCAATATCAAGGTAACAGCCATAAGACAATTATGTCGAAATATGCGGTGAGCGCAATCACAAGTCTCATTGAACTCTTGATATATTTTTTAAAATCCTCACAGGATTTCCAAGTACACCTGAACCACTTTTGTTATAACCAGTGTGCTGTGTGTACATAGCAATGTTTCATTAACGGTACTGTTTTATAATTGTAAAGAATATCATTTATATCAATATCATGACTTTATCTTATATGGAGACATTTCATGCATTTTCATTCATTTTTCTTCCGAATTCTTTTTTATACATTCATCACAACATATAATTTTCGTTGTTTGAAATTATTGAATTAGACGAAATTTATTCTCCCTTGTTACGGTCAATCCGATAGGTGGCGAATAAGTTTTGCACGATGATTTCGTGCTTTGAGAGTTGAGTGGTCATTCAGCCTTGGGACCGGCCGTCGAGCAGGCTTGTTTTTATTGTTGTCTAATTATCTACACGATGGAAACTTTATCGTCTGCTGATATTCAGCAGGAGACTGTGCAGCTTGAGATTCAAAATAGTTTACGTGAAATTTTGTTTGAGTTGCGAGGACAAAAGTCGCAAATTAATTCTCTGAAAGACGAAGTTCGCGGACAGTCACTTGCTGTAGATGAAGTTAAAAAGTTGAAAACCACTTAAGACATTGCCTGGAAATTTAGTGGAAACCGGCTTTAGTTTGAATTTAATTCCGAGTTGGAGGACAGTGTGAAGCAGATTTTGTAGGCTATAGAAAATGTGGAAATTGACTACGCAAAGGAAATGCTGGCTGGCATTGCGGATAAGCTCCACGTAAGAAACAAAAACATACGTATTGCTGATACTTCCGAAGGAGGCTGGGAGACTGTGCGCCAATATCAGTCAAACCTATTGGCGAGTGACTCTGAAGACGAGTCGCCCATTCTCAAGGCTGACTCGCGAGCAGTGCGGAAACGTAAGCAGCAGAAACCCAAAACGAAGGCTAAATCACCAGCTGTAGCTTTGGGGTACACGGACAGCATGGCTCTGGCGCGCGGATTTGCTGGTACTTCCTCTACGTCGCAAGCGCAATCCGGGGGCGGACATTCGTTTCGTGGCTACCAGGGGTTTCCCAGCAACAGAAAAGCTTGTTACATAATAATCAATCGGCATTGAACGATCCCGAATTTTTACAAACTGCTATTTGTGATCTTTTAGATAAGGGGTTGGTAGAAAAATGTGAGCTAATTCCAACGGTAGTGAACCCCCTATCAGTATCTGTGCAAAATAGTGGCAAAAAACGCCTAATTTTGGATTTGAGAAATGTAAACATGTATGGAAACAGTCCGTCAGGTATGAAGATCTGAGACTTGCTCTAATGTATCTTGAAAAAGATAGCTATATGATCAAATTTGATATTCACTCAGCTTATCATTTTTTGGATATTTGATATAATAATACTCAGTATTTAGGGTTTTCTTTTCAAGATCAAGAGGGAAGTGTGTGCTATAATAAATTTTTAGTCCTTCCCTTCGGTTTAGGGGGAACCTCTTATTTGTACACAAAATTCACTCGTCCCCTCATTAGAAAATGGCGTGGTGAGGGTAAGAAAGTGATCATGTTTCTAGATAATGGCTTTGGTACTGATGGTACATTACAGAGCACATTAAAGTTGTCACATGACATCAAGCAGGATTTACTTGATTCTGGTTTAATCCCTAAAGCTGGTAAATCAGTGTGGGAGCCTGTACAAGTGCTAGAGTGGTTGGGGGCTGTTTTAGATAGTTTTAGATTTTTACCTGTGCGTACGTTATCCAGTTGTATTGGTCAAATCATATCAATGGGAATAGTGATTGGTCCAGTTGCTCAAATTATGACTCGTTATTTGAGTATGGATGTTTTAAAGGCTCTCACATGGAACTCCTATATTAGAGTCTCAGAGGAGGGTAGGCACCAGTTGTATTTTTGGGAAAATACATTACATTCATTAAATATTCGGCAGCTTTCCTCATCCGCTGCATGTACCAAGATTGTGTATAGTGATGCCTCTGATGTCGGGTATGCGGGTTATGAAGTGAACACTGTTAACGGGGTATCTCATGGTATGTGGTCGCCTGAGGAGGCTCCCCGGTCCTCCACGTGGAGGGAGTTGTGTGCTGTGTTTAGAGTCATGCGCTCTATTGTACATATATTGGGTCATAACAGAGTAAAATGGTTTACAGATAACCAGGCCGTTTGTAGTATAGTAAGCAAAGGGTCAATGAAAAAGGATTTACAGAATGTTGCTATGCAGATTTTCAATGTTGCTTCCACTCATTGTATACACTTAGAAACAGAGTAGATTCCACGCGGAGACAATTGTCGCGCGGGTTATTTGTCAAAGGTAGTCGAGGTTGACGATTGGTCCATAGGTGACAATATCCTAGTGGTGTTACATTCAAATTGGGGTCATTTAGATGTAGACTACTTTGCGTCTGAACATAATGCAAAATTACCAGTGTTTTATTCCCGATTTTGGTGTTATAACCCTTCTGGTGTAGATGCATTTACGATTGATTGGTCAAAGGACATTGGTTTGTTTGTACCACCAATTATGTTAGTAGCTAGGGTGCTGAGAAAAATGGTAGCATGTAAGGCAAATGGTGTACTAGTTGCTCCCGAGTGGAAATCTGCTAGTTATTGGCCATTATTGTATAATGAGAATAGTCAGACAAGATCGTTTGTTCGTGAAGTTATATATTTGCCCACCAATAAGGAGTCCTACACGCCATGCAAAAATGGCGTTGGTATGTTTGGAAACGAAGATTTAAAGTTTAATTTGTTAGCTATGTACATTGATTGTACAAACATTTAAAGCTCATCACATTAAAGTAAGCCGGTGTGGGCGTGACTACTGTGGAGTTTGCCATCGGCTAATTGGTGCTGTGCATGAGTAATCGTGCATAATAGTTCGTGCTTATCACATTGAAGTTTACAGTAAGCCTGTGTGGGCGTGTCTACTGTGGCGTTTGCTATCGGCTAGTTGGTGCTGTGCAAGAGTATTCGTGCATACGAATATTTGCTTATCACATTGATGTATACAGTAAGCCTGTATGGGCGTGACTACTGTAGCGTTTGCCTTCAACAGGCCGGTATCGGCTAGTTGGTGCTGTGCATGAGTATTCGTGCATAGGATGCATTTGGAATGCATAAATTTATTGTACGTTCTTTTAAATGCACATTTGTAAGCATTATGAATTATGCATGTCAACTATGTCGATTTATGTTTGTAAAATTTGCTTGCTGCTGTTGACTTGATGCTAATGAGTAATTTGTTTTTACATGTGTTTTTTCGTAGTTATGGCGAAGAGATAGAAGTGCTGCCGGACGTCTTGGTGGACAAGGTCTCCTTGCTGACGGGATTACTCGAAGAGTCGCGAGCCAAAAGTACATGTGATTCCTATAAACGAGGATTCCGACGTTGGGCGGCATGGGCTTTGAGTAATGGACTTACCAGTAGGGATATCTTGCCTGCTAAGGCGTTCCATATAGCTATATATCTATCGTCTCTAATTCAAACTGCAAACTCGCCTAGCTCAGTGATGAATGCCTTTTACAGTGTTAAATGGTTTCATGATTTATTCGATTTTAGTACGATATGTGATTCGAAGTTAATAGCTAACGTTTTAGAAGCTGCTAAGCGTAAATTATCTAAGCCTGTTAAAAAGAAAGAACCAATGACAATTGAACTTTTATCCAAGATGTATATATGAGTGTTTTCATAGAAAATAGTAAAACTGACAAATATCGAGATGGTGCCTGGATATTGATTTCAAGAACAGGGACATTGTTGTGCCCAGTTTTGAATTTAGAACGTTATCTTAGTTGGGCTAACGTAGATAGCAATTCTGACTTTTATATATTTTCTCATTTGACGGCTACCAAATACGGCTATAAATTACGTGAAGATGGTAAACATTAAGCATATTGCAATTTGAGAAAATTGTTCATAGAAGCATTTCAACCACATGTTATTAACATTAGTAAATATTGTTTGCATTCATTGAGATCAGGTGGGACTACTGCTGCTGCTTACATGGGTATCCCTGATAGAATGTTTAAACGGCATGGTCGGTGGTCGAGTGAGAATGCAAAGGATGGTTATGTTAAAGATTCTGTAGATGAAAGGCTTAAAGTATCAAAATCATTGGGTTTGTAATTTTGTGAATATCAGCGGTTAACAGCCCGTTCTTTTATATTCAGCGGTCGGTTGGAGTCCCAACGGCTTATACCAATATGTTGTTTGTATGTTGATGTTCCATCGGAATGAGTTGAAAGGGAAATATAATTTTCGTTGTTTGAAATTATTGAATAAGACGAAAATTATTTTCCCTTGTTACGGTCAATCCGATAGGTGGCGAATAAGTTTTGCACGAGGGTTTCGTGCTTTGAGAGTTGAGTGGTCATTCAGCCTTGGGACCGGCCGTCGAGCAGACTTGTTTTTGAAGTCATGTTAGTAGATAGTTATAAGCTTAAATTATTAGATGCATTTTTGACATGTTTACTGATAATAATCAATATGATTTCTTTCTATATGAAAATTTAAGTTCATAGATGTACGTATGGTATTACACATGTATTGTAATATCATGATTATGCATACGGTTTCAAACGTTATATTTGTATATACAAAATAAAGCGGTCGGTTGGAGTCCCAACGGCATTCAGCGGTCGGTTGGAGTCCCAACGGCTTATACCAATATGTTGTATGTATGTTGATGTTCCATTGGAATGAGTTGAAAGGGAATTAGAATTTAGTTATTATTCTTATCAGATATAGAGAGTATTTCATTATTCTTACTGAACGGAAACCTAGCAGACGCTGTTGAAGCATTCCACTTGCGACTCAACACGGACCATGCGACAGCTTTAAATCATGTTAAAAATGCAAATGAATAAATATATAATAACTGTTTTGAAATTATACTACATAGCGAACATTAGTGCTATTAGAACTCTTGGTTCAGGGATCACAAGTATTCGATATGCAACGATAAGTACAGGGAAGGTTTTCAGTCATAAATTGAGTATAAAGATAAATTATATCAAATGTTCCAACAATTTTAACACACACGAATATTAAAATAGTTCGAACCTGGTATTATGATCACTGATAAGCATCCTTGTAAGACTTTTAATGGAAATCTCAAAGTTAATTCATTCTTAATACATTGTATTTATGAGGCAACACTGAGGGTGATGAACTTTACGGACAATCCCAAAAGCCAAAACGTTATCGAATTATTTTTAAGAGACATGAGGACAAGGCATAACATACATTGAACGGGAGTCACACAGCGTCAAATGAAATAAAGAAAGACTACTTAGAAGTTCACTGAGCGTTTCACGTTTTTTATCGAAATTCTGTCTCACACTTTCTGCCAGCAAGGAATAACTGAAAAATGCTGCACAATTAGCTTTGAAAAACAAAGTTGTTTTCATAAGAACAAGTGGTATACATGGGGACAATTCTTTGAACACTAAGAAACATTAATTTATAAATGACACCCCTCATTGTATGACGAATTGGATTGGGCGGTGCCTTGTAAGTACGGGGAATAAAATCACAGCACATATCTCGATGCGTTCCATGATTGGCCAATCGCCAAATCAGCTATTACAATTTGTTGACATCACTCTGCTGTTGTTTACAGGTTAATTCATTGGATAACGCATCGATGTGCTTTTTATTTATACATATTCATAAATAATATTATTTTATTGGTAAACTGAGTGTTGTATCGACAGATGGGATTTAGTGAAACACTGCAGGGTTAATGAGAATGCAAGATCGTTTCTGCAAGGAACAACATGCATAGATTGTGCAAAGACCAACCAGTGTGTTTAACATATACCACCAAAATACCAGGCAACAATTAAAACCAATTGCATTCATTTTATCTCTCGATATAAGCATATTCAGACAATTACCAAATGTCTCCTGGAATTCCCTTCGGAGCAATTGGAGGTAAAGAAATATTATAAGTGTTCCGTTTATACAATTATAGCTTCCAGCTAATAGAATCTATCCCGCTCACTGTCCCATAGTCCCTTTATTATCATTGAAAGAAAATCACATTACAAGCTTTATTGGACAAATAAACAACCATAAATTAATGCTTTACGATTCACTTTGGAACATGATGAAGAATGGTCTCTTTCAAGTCTGACTTTAAATAGTTTCTTATATTAAAACGAGAGAAGTAAAATAACTTCCGAAGTAAAGTTTTTTCCTGGTACATCGAAACATTAGGTTTGTTTGCAAATAGAATAAATCTAAAGCAAATGCTTAGGTGTTGATAATGTTGTAGACGCCTCCGTGACCTTGTTGGTGGGTCGTCCGCGTACCGAGTGGAAGATCGAAAGTTCGAACCATTAATTCTGATGCTAGTTAAAATAATTGGAACTGTTTGCCTTCTTGTCTGACGCCCGGCATATAGGATGTGATTCAGGAGTATGAATGCCCATGATTCAATGTGTCTAAAGGTCTAGAAGAGTTGCCCTAAATTGATTAAACTCTACTTTAACTTTATGCTATTTAAATTGATTGCTTAAGAATAAGCTCACTTCGTGTTAATTGTTAATACTTATGACGTTATGAGTCGGTTTCATAAATAAATCTAAGATTGCGTCATGGATTTGAAAAACAGCAAAAACTATTGGTACATCAAATTTGTAATATTTATGAGGTGAAAACAAATTTATACGTGTCAAGGATGTACTTGTATAGGAAATTCATATCAATAGACCGCATGACCTTTAGTACAAGAATCTCAAGAAATAACGCCGTTACGAAAATAATACTCACTAATCTCAAAAGAATGGAACCCATAAAAAGTCTAAATTAGCGTTTACAAGGATGTTACAGATATGTTGTTGTATTACAATCAACACTCACGTATTCCTATTAATCCTGATAACACAATTATGGTCATAATAGTCGTCTTACATGATTCCAAGACTTTTTGTTATGATATAATTATGTTGCAATTCACTGACTGAACTGATAATGTTATTTTCAGATATGTTTATTTCGTAACACCATTCAGCAACGTAAAATATGTTGAATAAAGTTATCGCTATTCCGGAAGACAGATTCGATACATGTACACGTGAAAATATTCAAATTACTAACAGCGTGAATGTGTTGAGGGAAATAATTAAGTTAAAGTACACTTCATTGTGGTAAGGTAAAAATTAATCACTTCTCATCAGAATATATTTTAAACTGAGATAGAAAATTGTTCCGGGGACGAAATGTTTGCCACCGACCGATCGACCTGTCAGCTGACCGACTACAGCGATCACTCCAACGTAACTCAAATCATTTTTACCTATATATTTTTAATTATTGCCAAACATTTTTACATAGCAGATATGAAAAAACCGTAGTTGGCTGTCAAATTATTGTATGAACATTCCTTATTTGCATCAATAGACATTAACTTGACATACTTTAGATTCCTGCACAAATATAAACGAATAAATATAAGCAATTCGGCATTTTGCTGAGTTATTTGGGGAACAAGATGCAAAACGCAAATGTTTTTACTTGGATGTTGCAGATAAAAAGTGCGCTAATTAGTGTTCATATTATGATGTTGGTTTTGCAATGCATGATATGTTTCCATATGACTTGGCAGATATTTATGTTTAGTCATTAGACACCTGTTTAGATATTGGCTGTATACACGGTTATATTGAATATTATAACATACCAGTCAACGTACGAGTTGGAATGCACATTAGTCGTCTTTATTATGTATTTACTGTTTTATATGATGGCTCCTGTCCTTTATATTCTATATTCATTGTGTTGTTCTTCCTGATTTGTGCAATGATACTTTCGTTATTAGTATATATGAAGACATCATTTTAAACTTTGCTAAGTTGAGCATATGTCGGATCTTTTTAAAGCTAGCACTGTTGCTCTGGCTTGATTTCTTTTTATGGGATAATTGTATCCGATTATTAGATTTTATCAGTTTATATGTTCTTCTCTATTGCTGTTTAACTTGATGCTTGCACTATTGAGTCATATATATATAAAAAAAATATTTTTAGAACTAAATAAAACCACAATAAACAGCCAGATGTACAAATTTTCAGACTTTGCCTTTTCAGTAGTATGCTTTTATGGTAACCTTGTGATATTGGCGTTCTTGCACCGCATTATTTAACACTTAGTAGGTTATATCGTGCCTTCTCTTGATCTTTTTGAACATAAGTGTTACATTTCAGCAAATAAGTTAACATCTTCATTTCGGCACGATTTTCTTCCTTACTGGTGTTAGTATTGTTATGTCAATGCAAAGTGTTGTTTTTCCAATTGATAGTTTTGTCATTTTCGATTTGCAAAACACATGCGATGAAATGAACGTGTTATCGAAGAAATCACTGTTTTTCGAATTTTTTTTTGAAGATACTATTTAGTAAGCATATAAACAGTTTATCATGCACTAAAGATCAAGTGTATATACTGTAAATAAGCAGTGAGTCCGCATAAAAATTGAAAAGCAAAATGCTTACTTATATGTAAGTTTACAGAGAATCAAACATATATTATGTTTACCATTTAAAGAAATGACAATCTTGCTTGTTATGGCTTACTCGGTGCTCGTATTTATGTTGTTTCAGCTGTTGTCCATACTGATATGATCTATCTACAACAGACTATGTAAAGTATTTGTCCCTGCAATCCGTTAGGTAGCTTTGCTCATACTCTTGATCTGGTAAGGTTCTATTTAACTTACATATTTAACCAGTCACTTTCATACGTGCACCACGACGCTGAAATCCAATCGTCCACGAACAATATGACTCCGAATGTAAGGGCAATGTGGGAGCTCACTTTCTTCCATATTACCTAGAAATGTATAAATACATTCGGTTAGGCTCAAATAGGTGTCCATTAATTATCATTCATTGCCAATAACAACGATAAATATGTGTTCGCTAAGAAGACAAGACAAGTGTGGCCTTTTAGCGCACGCTGTGAAAAACAGTTAATGAGTAAATGAGTATTAAATAACTTCCGTTGTGGTAACATTTGTCTCACAGCATTTTATCGTTTGAAAATGTCCCTTAATCAATGCTTTCCTATAAAATTAATACCTGGCTTTCACATGAAGTGTAAGTGATGTAATGCTAGATGCGATTACTGTTATTGCTGGAATTATTGTAAATATTAATTTAGTATTTGCATACAAATCGTTATTAGATACTGCCAGATGTTCTTTGTTTAAATAATGCATGCTTACTAAAGGTACCAGTGCAATTCGTCCCTTGTTAATAGATTCCGTCCGAACCCATGTACATTTGAATGAGTAATACAATACAATATAATGAAATGTCCGGATATATATTTTCTAGAAGAACAAGACAAGAATAAAATGCATCAAAAGATAATCTCACTCCCAGCATTTGAAGACAGTACAGGCTGTTTACAATTGACAAGAGAAAAAGTGATAATTTCTGTTTATAATTGTTATTTGGGTATCCTGATAAAACAAACACAAAATGTCGTCATTCACACTATAGGGTTACTTTGGCTTTGGGTCATAACTAAGGCTTTCGCGCTGTCGACAATTCATTAAAACACTTATAATGCTTATAGCGTTTACCACTTTATACTGTAAGTGGATTGAGCTCGGATAGACACGATGAAAACAACATAAACGTGAAGAGCGAAGGATTAAACAGAAAATTCGTATGTTTCCTCAGGGCGCGGGGTTGCATAGTTGTATCGACTGACTAGTCGAACAAGTAATGGAAAAGTGAACTTATGAATACCATGGTAGTAAGATTATAATAAAACAATCTTAAAGAGATCCTTTGAAACCATAAATTTATCCAAAGTTTGAAAATAGCAGTAAATAGCTTGGTTTTGTAAAAACTTCTTGTTTTTAGTGTGTCTCTTTTAAAATTCCTTAATAAACCCTGATACTAACTATTTAGGTTTAACTCAGATGTCTTCCATGTAAACATTTACCTCGAGTATGAAAACAGTCCATTTTGTCAATTTTTGTCTGATTTTTGTTTAATCGGCTAAAGAATCTTATCAAGCTGCATTTTGTCCTTGGCCCTAAAATTTAAATAATCTTAATTGAATGTAGATCTTGTTTTGATTCAAATATTTCGAATCACTTTCCGATGACGTGTCTTTAGAACGATGGTACGATTATAAGACATAGTCGCAATGCTGCCTAGATTTCTATCTAAGCAGCGCATAACTCTTTGTATGTAAACTTAGTTGTCCCAGGATGTTTGACAGAACACCAAAGATGTTGGCTGGCGCGTCGTTATATACCGGAAGTTGGTACGTGGGCGACGACAACACTGTAAACAGTCAAATGGCTATGGTTAGATATACTTTATATCGCACCAAAAACATACTTCTGAATATATAAGAACAGTTTGAAATCATTTATACATACACAACGACTTGCAATGTGCAGGAACCTCTGTAAACTAGAAATATTCAGTACTTGTCAGCAACGCAGGTCTGGGTGGGAAATTTATATCCGGGGTCAATGGACCCATAGTACGATATGCTATCATTTGAACTACCGAAAATTATAAGGACAATACAGAAAATCAGATTTATGCGCCAAAGACTTGAGCAAAATGCTGTACGGTCTAATGAAAACTCCAATAAACGAATTTCTTGTCTTGATTAAAGCAAACCACCCGAAAAGAAATCAAGAGATCGTGTGACATAGCGATAAGACATCGCAATATAACCGTTCAGTTTAGTTCGAAATATGAACACGCTTAAGCATTTTTTTAAATTATGTACGAGAATGATCAGCCATGCTCTCCATTGTTGGAGGAATAAAAGAATCTATCTATCTATCTATCTACTAATTCGACAAGTATATAGTTACTATCGCTGGCAAATACATTTAGACAAACGTACACATCAGTCAGTAAAACAAAACACGATCGCAAGGCCATTTGAACCGAAAGAGACGGTGAATTCGAACCGCATACATGGGAACATTTATTTGAAGAAATATGAACTTATTACATAAATATATAGTATCCTTTATATGACGATTTGCTATGAACGGCACCTTGTATATTTGGGGAATACACTAAAAGCATATGTCTTAGCTGCGCGCATGATTGACTATAGACGCCAAAATAACAATTGCAATTTGTTGAGATGGTTTTGCGGTGGTTCATCAGTAATGCACCAGTCAATTGTTACCACGCCCCCCCCCAGGTCCTGGGGTATACCGGGGATAGCCGAGGAGATGGGCCGTGTTTTTACCTTTCAGGTGGCCCCGCAGTGCCGGGTGTATGCGGTGGTTTTGTCTTCGCTTCAATATAGCGGGGAATTGGCCTTACCTAGGGTCCCTTGGGTGCGGGGGCATTTGGCTGGGATTTTCATATCTGTTCGTCCCCGCATGGCGGGTATTTTAGCCGGGGTTTGCTGGACCGAAAGTCACAGTCCCCGCTATTCTCCGGACCTGGAGGGGGGGCGTGGTTACAATTAACTGGTGCATAACTACATTGACTGATGCATCTATGTGCTATTATTTATACAGGTTTACAAATTCTACCAGTGTCATTGGTAAACTGATTGATGTATCAACAAATTGCTTCTAGTGAAATTATGTGACGAATTTGCAATACCTTCACTGCAAAGTCAGCCTGCGTAGTTTCTGCATGACTAGCTGGCATGAAAAACATAATAACACTTCTGAATTATTATTATTTTTCAATATATGTATGTCAGTTATCAAATATCCGTTGTTACTATCCGCAGCAATTTAAGTATGAAATTTATAAGTATTGAGTTTTCAAAGCTTTTAAAATCAATCCTGCTCATTGATGTAGTCTATTTATTACCACTGAATGAAAATTCTATGAAAATCTTTCATGGAAAACCATTTCCAAGACATTATTATTACGCCATTTATACTTAAGCAATCCGAAACGAGAGAAATTATTGACTTGAGTGGCCATAAAGTAAAAAAGATATAGGACTTCTGAGAATGAAAATGGATAAGTACGCTATAAATTCATTATCACATTTAAGGATCATTGATTTAGCCTTGATAGAAAATTAGAGGAGAATTTATAACCATAAGCGAGGCTGTCAAAAGACAATCATAATTTGATGCTTAACGATTCCCTATGGAAATGAATCTTTCAGATCTGGCTTTATGTGAAAAGTGTTTCATAGAGCTATAAATTCAGAATATTTAAAGTTAAACACTAAAGTTGTATGGAGTGGCATCTCGTTTAAAGAAATAAAAAGATCGTTGCTTTGATCAAGATTGGAAATCATATTTAAAGTGGCATATTTCTACTAAACTTATGACACAATCATGCATTTACGCAATACAAAGTCGATATAACAGATGATTCAACTTTAGTGTTTTAGATTTTAAACTTGTTTTGATCTTTTAGAGCTATTGCAATGAATTTAAAATGGTGTCGACATTAGGCATACCCCAATAATGATGATCCATGGTGTCCTACCATGGACACGTTCTTCTCGTTAAGTTGCTATATAAAAGTAAAGAGACACTTACAATTTACATTAACTTCATGATCATCATGTTCAAATATCACAATAAGTTTTTTCTCAATCTCGATCTCAACTGATTGTAGCAGATAACGGCTTGGAATGGTTTAAATGTTTGTGTCTTGTTCTCTTAAAGTCGCATACTCTCATATATCTAAACATAATGAGCTGTTTAATCAATGTTTATTGTTTCTTAATCAGCTTCGGAGCAAAATAACATACCCGAATCGCGGCCCCTGCTACACAACCATGCACGTGTTATAGATCATATTTTATGTTATTTTCACAAGTGTTTGCAAGACAAGATCAAAGCATTGACTAATTTCAGAGAAAAACACGATCTTAATCGGCTGCCCCAATTTCTCGAATATTCTTAAGTCCCTATAACAGGATTAAGCTACTCGCACTATTTTTGTTGTTCTATAAAATGTGTTATATTAACTTCTTCAAGAATTTTTAAAAAATATGTAGAAATAATCTGTATGGTTATCAGAATAAACCATTTTCATTTCTCAAAATTCTTTTCCAGTTTGTATTTTTGCAAATTGAAATAAGCTACATAACCGACTTAAAAGGTTAAGAAGTTTCGAGAAATGGGGCCCTAGGGGCCGATTTCTCTTAACCTTTTAAGTCGGTTATAACACGATTAAGGTAAGCTTACTTGTTTTTCTTTTTTATAACTTGTGAAAAAGTAATTTTTTGAAAGGTTTTTTGACTGTTTATTGAAGATATATGTCTGATTATAAATTCTAATTATCAAATGCAGGTTAAAACAATATTTTTTGCTAAACGAAATAAGCTTATTAAGTCTATTAAGATTAAGAAGTTTTAGAAATTAGTGACAGCTGACCTGACAAATTGTGCAGCAAGTCGATCGAGGTCCGCATTTGATGAGATCTAGCACTCGTATTTCCCTGCGTCGTGGACTCCGCATTAGAGATCACGAAGTTCTTCTATTCCTGATAGAGCACGTGCAACAATTCGTTAACCGTGTCGTCAACGAACATTATGTCTAAAAATGTAAGAGCAATATCGCGGATCGCCTTTTACAATATCGCCAAGAAATACATTGGCTTAAATTCGTGTATGTTTATTGGCCTTGAGAGGCAATTACAACGATGAACTATTGTTCACTTAGAAACAAAGACATAGTGGTGTCCTCTTAACCCACGTCATTAACACCAGAGTGTGGACTATCTTCAGTTGTTGGAACATTTGTCTCACAGCAGTACGTCGTTTGAAAATGATGCTTAATCAATGTTTTCCTATCAACTACCAACCAGGCTATCAAACTTTGTCTATAGAGATCCGTAAAACACCGTCCAATAAAAGGCTGCCGTTTAACTGGCTTGTTTATGAAGTGTAAGACTTCCTTCAATGTTGCCAGATGCGCCTACCATGAACACGATACGATTTAAAGAAGATATTAAAATAAAACAATAAAACAAAGTATTCGCTGTAATTATCTTGAACATAAATTAAACATTTATTTACTGAGCTCGTAAATAAAACATAATTATGATATTTTCAGTGTTTGTTCAATTTTGTACAACTCTTTGAAACAGACAACTCCGCCCAAAACATAGTACATTTGAATGATTGATTCAGAATTATTATATTCGTTTTGAGAATAATGAAATTTCGTATATAACCACACTATCGTGCCAGCATGCTACATCTCATCAATCAAATCTATGCCCTTTCGTAACGATGATTATTCCTGTATGCCTACAATACCATCTGATTAACTGGGCGGATATATTTTCTAGCAGAACAGGAAACGTTTATATTGACCTAATAGATTATCTCCCTTCCGGCACTTGAAAGACGGTACAGGCTGTCTTCAGACAGAGTGAGAATATTGGAAAGAGACTTTCTGTTTTCAATTGTCGTTTGCGTATCTTGATTCATACAGAGATACGTGATTTGATAATAAAGAAATGCTTTGGCTTCTGGTCATATCTAAGGCTGTATTGAGTTTTCGCGTTGTTGACAACAAATTGAAAACACTTACGAGGCTAATTTTTTGTTCAGAATGCGGATTTGATTTGGATGAGCATGATGAAAACAACAGATGTGAAGGAGCGTAGGATGAATCAGCAAATTCGTCTTTTTTTCCTCTGGTCGCGAGGTCGTTAGTTTAACATAGATCCGTTTGAACAAGTGGAATAGCTCGGCATGGGTCTAATATATTGAAAATGTTGGTTAGGCGTTGACATGTATAAGAAGAATTGTTCTTTTGAACCATAAATAAATACATCCAAGGTAGGATATATCAAATAATAGCTTGGTTTTGCTTAACAAAGTTGTTTTAGTCTTTGTCCTTAAAATTCCTTAAAAACACGCTGATGCTAAATATATTGGCTTAACTCCTATGTCTTGAATGTTATCATGGAACACAACTAGGAACTCAATTCCAGTTTGTAAATCTTCCCGGGTGGCTTTTTTTTGTTTTAGCACTTCCTTTAAACGAGCTAACTAATTGTACTCTTACAGTGAGAGGGCTCCCCTAAACGGGTAAAAAGCTACACTCCTGGAAAAGGTTTTCTTTATATATGATACTCAAAACTTTTGCTGGCGACTGGCAATACTGTCCATGTACATTGGCCCGTTCAAACCTAGGATTAAAAAGACATGAGGTGCTATGTTGAGGAGATTGAATAAGGCGTCTGATGCTTTGTATATCAATCACAAAGTCCTGCACCTCTACAATCGAGACAAAATAAATATTGCCTCTGGTTATAATGTAAATGTTTCGAAAATTTGTGACAATTTTATGTACTTTTTGTCAAAAACAAAAAAAGGATTTTTTTACTCTGGTGCCAATGGCATGATTATAACATCTAAATACGTATCCTACTAAATGTAGTAACACAAATTGGAGGTTTGTGAGACAACTTTGCGACTTTTAATCGGTATCCTTAAAATTCGTGCGACACGTTCCCGGCATGTTTCCATAAATAACATATAAATGATTAATGAACGCACGTGCTTAACATAGCGCTGTTAAAACAAATTATCGCCAGGTAGGTCTTGATTTATAAGCTTAAACGAAAAGAGACATGAAAGAATTGTTAAGAATTGCTGTTAAAGTCTGATTGATATTATTTGAGGTTAAATACTCTGAATTTACGATGATGTTTTATTTCATGTTTACAAATGAAGTCAATTTGAGTTTAAAAAGCATTTTCTTCTATAAGCATATTTTTTTTTTATCTGCGATCGACGTCAAAGATAAAAGAATACATTTACTTCAGAAATATTTGGACTGATATAATAAATTAAGGAAAACTTTCTCTAAATTTGTTAATGGTCATTATAATCTCATATCAAAGTGTAATTGTAGTCTTTAATCGCTGATTGTTAATAGTATTGCTCATCCCGATTTTTAAGGTGATGTTTAAAAGAAAATTCGTAAAATTAAAATATTTCCAGCAGGTAGTAGGGCAGATAGACATAATGAATCACTTGGATTTTATTTAAACCGTGGATATAAAGGCACTATTTTGAAGAGCACTTGCCTTCTAGTTTTTGAAGATGAATACCTGAAACAAAATTTAGGGTTGAATATAGCATCCTTTCATAACTAAGCTTTAAGTCCTTTGATTTTATGAAGATTTTGCTAATTCATGTTATCTTTAAAACCGTATTTGGCAAACAAGTTTTTTGCTGACCCGGAGTGGTTTGGCATGTGACTTCATTTTCTTCAAATATTTTACATTTTCAAATCATTTGGAAGGAAAGATTAGCTATTACTTGTCGCTTTTATTTTTAATAATGTTTTCTTTATTTGTTCCCAGTTTTAGTACAATGATGCTTTTTATTACGAAACTCTATGATCCCACAGTCGTTAACCTTTTATTTTATAAGGCAGACAGTGTTGGATGTTATTAGTTTCAAACAATAACTGCATCGCATCTTTGAAAAGTTTTTGCATTAGGTGCTCTGAATTGTATTCCCCCGTCTGCAGATAGAGTTGGGATCTCTTATCATAGAAGTACTTGCAGTTTACATATACGTTAATTATTATTTGTTTTATTGATAAGTTTCCTCAAGTTAATGCATACTTTTGATAAGATTTAACTTTTGCATTTTATCTTTATTAAGGATTGTTGGTATAAGAGTGAGGTTTGTGCAATTTAACAGGTTTAAACCCCCAGTAAATTTACATTTTACTGACCGCTCCAATTTTTGATAAACATAGTTTTTTTTATATATATAGTATGTATGCACTGGGCTATTTGTAGAGTTTTGTGCTGTTATTTTATGTTTCTTGTTTGTGATGTTATGTTCTATGTCTTTGCCGTTTACCCAGTGCCCTTAAACCGGGTTTATGTTTAAACCTTTTGCTACTGATCTTGTTTCTGCAGCTTTTTGCATAAACACTGAAAATATAAATATTTAAAAGTACAGATTAAAATATAAATAAATGAAGAATACAATCTTGTTTGTTAATGAATTCAAATGCATTGACAATAAAGCTTTGTTTGTTTATTAAAATCAATCAATGAAGATATGGATGTGCTTGTTTATTGATATTACTCAATAATGATGTAGTCATGTTTAATTGTCAAAATAATTCAAAACATGGCCTTGTCTGTTTTTAAAATATAAATCATTGAAACATTACAGGCTTATTTATCTGATTAATTTGCACAATGGTAGAGTTTGTTTTTCTTTTGGATCAGTGTATTATTCATTTGCAGTCCTTTGGAGCCGTTATAGAAACATAGAATACAGATTGAGTCAGAAATAAGGGGACATTCACTGTGTTGCACTTAAAACGTGAATCTTAACACTAATACCGTCATTACTTATGAAGTGTGAATTCCTTTGCCAACAATCTTAGTGTACCTTGTGCTGATTTTATCCAGCGTCTACATTGTTTATACGAGGTAAATAACAATGAAACAAACTAGATAACATTGATCATTGAAGCTTCTTTATGAGTAATGGAACACTACTACTACAAATTCAGACTTTTAATATGAACACTCTTATACAATTATGGTACCTAAGTCAGATATGTAATTCATTAAACAGAAACTGGAGTATAATTTATGTCTTTTTTGAAACAATGCAGTAAAAATGACAGTTCATTGGTATTCCATTAATCATGCATACATGCTAGATAGGAATCATGACAAACCATAGGACTCCTAAATGATATGTTAGTTTGTAATAGCTTTAATATTAGATGGTACGAGCGGTATCTCTCTCAGTTACATCCTAACATAATTACAGATTACTAGAAATATTTATCTTACTAAATAAATTCAGATTATTATAATATCATATCGGTGTGATTTAGACCGTGCACTAAAACAGTGACAAAAGTGCAGTACCATTGCTTGCCAACGCCGCCTTAAGCACTATTGTGTTTACAAGAATCATCCATTTTATGTGATATATTAATGTGAACAAAAAAGATTAATAACAATAACAACACTAGGCGACGCAACACAGGCAATTACAAAGTAAGTGCCATGGAGACATACTAGTTCTTGTTCAAAGAGAAAACTAAGTGTAATAATTTAAATATAAAACGAGTATTTTCTCTACATCACGTTAACAAATATTGAAACAAATCTTACGGAAGTACACAACACACAATCCAAAGTATAAAACAGCGGTCTTGCTTTTACCGGTGCAAAACTACAAACCTACAAAAACATACTAAAAACCGATAATGATTTCGTCAAATAATGGTCGAATCTTAACATATCATAAAATACTATGTCTGTTGAACTAACTCATCAAATCATGAACAGTTAATTCGCTCTACAAACTTCAGTCAAAGACCAAGCGTTTGTTGAAATGTAAACAGTCGAATATTAATTATTAGTGATGGGCAATCGGCTTGGATTTTCATAATCGATTAATCGGAGACCCTGATCAATTGATTATCCGATTAATCGGCTGTAATTGGATAATATCACAAAAACATTATTTTCTGATATACACATGTATATCAAAAAGGACCTTAGTTTTCATGTTTATTTCATTTCTAATGCTTCAGTCAGAAACAGGTATTTTTTTCTGGCACACTGAATAATTCTAAATATAATTAAAATAAAATATTTCAAGGTTTATGAAGTAAGGGAACATTTAATGGTGAGGTTCACTTAAGTTTACTATTATTTATAAAATGATACATGGTTGACCATGGCTTTTGGTTGATAATTGCCCCAATGCGAAGAATATTTGCCCGAGGGTATTTATTTTTCAGTGGGGCAATTATCAACCGAGAGCGATGGTCATCCATGTCTTATCCTGTATAATACATATGTTTTAACGTTTGGCAATGACTTGAACCGTTTTGAAAATTAAATTTAAAAAGGGGAGGTAACAAATTGGTTTTGGATGGCATTAGCTGTTAGAAATAACGAGTAATTGGAAATTAAAATAACAAACCTTTGCTCACGTATTTTCGGAATTAGACGGCAAATATTTCCATTCTTCAAATATTTCTTGTTTTTACATGGACTGATTTTGACGTTAATTTCAATATGTGAGCACAGCTAGGGTCGATCGATCCTGGTTTCATACGAATCTGGGCTTGAATGACCCTAACAATTTTGCTGGAATAGTTTGCACTTTTCCATCACCTGGACGACCGATTACCAGGGTAATCAAATATTTTGAGATCGGGGTCGCTGTCTGCCATCATAAAGTGATTTGAACGCAAAGAAAAACTTAAGGACATTACTGTTTAACTCAAAGTAGCGGTGACTAAGTCTCTGTGCTATAAACAGTTGGAAATTTACTAGATTCAGACAAACGTTTTTTCGATTATTCGATTATGGAACAATGAGGTCGCTGATCGCCGAGTTACAAATGTATGCCGATGCAATCGATTATCGGTCCATTACTTCTAATTATTGCTAATTGATCCACAAATAAGTTAATACTGTAAAGTTTGACTCCTTACTTCTATTCGTTTAAACTGTTTAAAGCATTGGACAAACTAGTCGTTAACTATTACAAGTGTTTAGAAAGAGAGACGAGTGTATTTTTAGTCACAGATGTTCATGATATCCTCAAGTGGCAAAACTTGTTTAGTAAATATTTATGGATAGCTGAAAAAAACAGAAGTATGTTCTATACGAAGTAACGTCATATTTGTAGACAAGTAATACGTAAAATAGTGTGGTTCTCGGCAAACAATGAAAGCATTAAATTACAAACATGTGTTGTTTCCTATAAGAGAAATGGAATTTTGCTTGGACATTGCATGAATCGTATTCATTTACACCTGATTATACACCCATGTTTGTATTTGAATTAGTATTAGTACTATTGAATTATGGTTTTCACCGCGCAATTTTACTTATTTATGCTATTTACTGTGCAGATGATTGCAATACTTTGACTAAAATACCGTTTGATTATTACAATACAAACATTATCTTTACTGGATGTGAAAGTGAACTTGGCGCCAGAATTGTCATTCAGAGTTGATATAGTAATCATACTTCACGTTAAGCTAAAAATACACGTCAAGTCGAAGTTTTGTTTCAAAAGAAAGGTCCATGGCCTCCTCTTATACAAAATAAAAATGTATAAGCTACGTTTTCAATTAAATAGAGTTTTCTTCATCTTTGTTTGCATAATGTAGTATGTTATTTTAAACATTGGTTAGGAATATGTGAGACAACTGTACATATACATCCATATTACGATGGTAATCATATATTTCAAAATTCTATTAATATATGTCCACCATCGTCATATGAATCATTATGTATATATATACAGTTGTCTTTCTTGTCTGTATTTATAACACTTCACAGAAGTTAGCAATGATTTAAGTTGTCAATAACCATTTTAATAAAAAAATAATCTTTGAGTGAAAAAAGATAAAAATTGTGCCATTCCATCCCAAAAAAAGATAGTCTAAAGTTTACACAATATTGTAAACGGGAGTTGGATTTTCTTTTTGCAAAAGATGGCTATGTTGTTCTCTGGCCTCGCAGTTAAGAGTAACCAGAGTAAGCAGCCACTAACGCTTTTCTGTTGTTTAGGTATACCACGACTATTCGTTAAGCCAGTATGATGGCCTTAACAACCATGTGCGAGTTGATGCGGGTAGCAGATGTACTTGGTGAACAAAAAGGGTGTGTTGGTAATTTTGTTTTCACAAAGACAAACAATGACGCCAAAGCATTAAACTTTGGTTATACAAGGGGTTAAATACACAAAAGTGTTAGCAAAAAAAACACAATTATTAACAAAGATACCTTAAATGGCCACAAAACCGTAAAAAATGATTTTAAACATTACAGAAACATTCCAGTGTGTGCAACATTTGAATAAATGTTGGGAAAAGCTTCTGAAAATTCATCGTCTCGGAAATATTTACTGGAAAATGATAAAGAGACACAACCTTCTTAATCCTTAAAATTCAATTTATAAGGTATTCCCTACTCGATGCTGCAGTCCACGCTTAAAGGCTCAATTGAAAACCAATAAAAGATTACTTATGACGAAGCTATATGAGACGTCATTTACGTGGTCTTTTTCAAGGAGCCCGAAACGCGAAGAATTATAGACACATAAGTGGTCATAAAGTTTGTGATATATTACGTCTTTGCTTTAGAAAATATAACAACAATAGCGATGCATTGTCACCGGTAGGCCGTTATAAACCATAGTATTTGTAGCATAAGTTAAGCAAAATTCATAAATTACACCACACTTAGTCCGATCAAAACTTAAAAATACCAAAATGTCATCACGCGGAATAAATGTATATATGAAACTTAGCCTATAAAGCAAAACTATCCAGAGATTGAATGTTATAGAAATGTGGTTGAAGAAGGTGCCGTCTTGTTCTTCAAATTTAGCCTTCATTATAAATAGCCTTTTCCTTAAAAAGAACATTTGAAGGAAAGCGTATATAGAAAGAAAAAAAATCAAAGTTTGAAACAAAAATCACTGTTGGATTGAAATTGTTAACTGACAACAATGGTCGGTGTAACACTGTCAAGGCCGCGAACCACCGGTGTTAATTGAATATTTTGCATAGACAATAATCTGGTAGATTTAGTTAATAAATATCTACAGTGTGAAATATGTTTGGCATGCAACGCGAATGCGACATAAATACCTATTTCTACACTTGGTTCGGGTCAAAACGTAAAAATACCAAAATGTCATCACGCGGAATAGATGTATATACGAAACTTAGCCGATAAAGCAAAACTATCCAGAGATAGTATTTCTACTATAGCGATACCTATTTCTACACTATATACTCGCAAACTATCAACTGTCATAACACATGTTCGACTAAGTGTACATTCAGTTGCAAAAAATGTTTTTAAGCGGTATGAGCTAATTAACATTTTAAGAACGTCATCATCAAGACCGTGATGAATAGTTGTTGTTTATTCTTGAGGTATGCATCAATTAAATGCGTATATTAAATACAAGTGTCAATTCAATTTATTATCTGTTTGCGACCTACACAACACGTGTCTGTAATACGAACGTGTTTACAGTAATTTATTAACAGTTTTTGAATATAATAAAATTCATATCAGACTACTTATAACCAACATTAACATAGGTACTTTGACATTCATTCAATTACAGTCACTGATTTAGTTTTATACTCCTATTTGCAACTAAACGTCGGTGAGTCGGTTAAGCAAAAACAAGATCTCAGAGCAATTTTGAACAGCAAGACAGTCAAGAAATACCGTCTCAACTACGGCTTTGGACTCTCAAGTTTAATTATTCAGAGAGTAAATTTGTCACCGTGTCGTCTTTGCGTACAAAAAAAGGCCTAGTCGATTTGTAACCAATGTAAACTATACATGTTTGGATGCTTTTAGGTGAAATGAGACAGCACCGTTTGTAGTAAGTTTCACGAATTAACTAGTAGAATACGCCGAATCGCTGACGGTGGCATACGGTTTTCTTTGATGTGCGACGCCGATTGATAGGCAAAAGGTGCACCTGATTCGAAAGTCACTTGGTGGTTTTGGGCGGAGCAGATCATAATTCAATGCTTCGAAACCTTTAAAGTTCTATTGCAAACACACGTTTGAAATATCCTGATACCACTTTTATGAAGCAAAGCCTGGAAGCATCCAAACTACTAGTATTGTACAGTATTTTGTCTGCAATTATTTGAGGATATTCGTGCGTATCTGTAAAATTATGCGATGATAACACATTTTAATAACGTGGCATCAGGATAGTTCATTGGCCGTATAAATGGCTAAGATACTAAATTTTGCCTTTTATTGAACAATTGAAATATTATTTTAAATACAGACAGGATTTCCAATGACACATTAACTAATTTTGATATAACCTGTGTTTTGTGCGTACATTGTGTGACAAAAAGTTTGTCAAATGCAATAAATTATAACATTTTGTTTTGAAATAAGTCTTCAAAACAACATTGCTATCAGAACACTCGATCACACATAATATCACGTAAAATTTGATTTAGAGGTGTTTGTTAAGCATTGATAAATACTGGGATTTGAACAAAAGTTGCATTGATGAATATAAATCAGTTACGTATAAAGAGGCAGTATAATACATATTCTTACCATTTCAAAAACATGCGCATGTTAAAATAGTTCTCACCTGGTATATTAATCACTGATAAAAATCAATCCTTGTAGGACTTTAATCGGCTTTAGCGATGAATTTCGTGAGATTAGTAAAATCAGGTGATTGGACAACTTTTTATCAAAGGAAATCGGAAAGTTTTCATATGAGTCTTTTAGATATGTTGACTAATAATTTATTACTACACTCATGTGTGTAATTTCATAATCTAGTTCATTTTAAATGCAAAAATGTGTCCTAATGGATCAAATTCGGTGCAACTGACTCGAGTAAGCTCGAAAAGGCAATCCAATAATGTTACATTGTAAATCAACAAAAAGCAAGAAACCCATTGCATTATTGCGTGCCATCATACTTTTTGTCTGTGTTATTTCATTCATTAAATTGCAGAGTCGCCGGATTTCAAAGTTAGAAGGAATCATTGTTTAATATGTTATTAAGCGTAATGAAGATTTCGGATATTATTTTTAGATATATATCAAAATTAACTTGATACGTTAGGGCGTCCGAGCTGGAGATCGAAGATTCGAGTCCAACTTGGGGCTTTATCTGATATTGCCAATATATAACCATGCAACTAATTGAAAAGATGGGCACCGATTACCTTCCTGCTAGACGGTTGTTATACTGAATAGGTATCCAGAGCAAATCATTTACCAAGGTGTCTCATAAGTGTCTCAACGGGTTTCCTTTAACTTTAAGGGGTGGCATTAAATAAAAAAAAAACTTTTTACTTTTGCTTTACATTTCTAGGGAAAAGAATACTGCCGTCTAAATCCGTGAATGTATTTTTTGCTTTCGAATGAGCACACTTCATTTCTATTCTTTATAATGATGATACAGTTATTTGGAATGCAATAAAGGAAGATATATCACTAATTATATTCTTAAGACTGTGTTAAAGATTAAAAATAACATATAGGTACACGCTATTGGTAATGTAAATGAGGTGAACACGTTACATATGTCATGGATGTTCTTTTACAATTGATTCACAAAAACAGTCCGCATGCCCTTTAATACAAAGAACTTTACACAATAACGCGAAGCGTTACAAAAATATGCCCATTAATCTAAAGAAATAACCTATATGTAAGAGTGTAAATGAGTGCATAAAATAGATAAAAAACACTAAAATAACACTATCAACCAATATATACAAATATGATTATAACAGTCGTTTTACATGATTCACAGACGTGTGATATCGATGAGATTGTACTGCAAAAAGGGCACCAAATGGTGACTAAGTGAATTGTATTTTTCAATATCATTTGTTTTTGTATAATTACTTATTAAATTTGACAAATGCTATACTTTGAAATGAAACACTAGTATGCACTGAAGAACATGTAAACCCAATTCTCAGTCAATTATTTAAATACTTCAGATTTGGTTTGCTTGGATTTTAATACTTGTTTTACAACAATTCTGTTGTCAACTAATACATTTTGCAACGATTAGAGATTACTTGTAATGTTTATTTTGTGTTTAGGTTATTGTTTATTTCCTCTTATACATTATATGTGTTGTCTTCTTAAGGACCGATATTAAAATTTTATAGTTAATTCTTAATTATCTTTTTAATAATATTTGTTTTGTAAGAGCCAGGGAAGTGGATATTATTCTTGATTTTTAATAAATGTGTCACCTTTAAGGCATTTGAAAACGACAATTAGTAATTGTATCAAGTTAAACTGATTTTCATTGATATTGGGCTAAACTGTACTTTGTATTTTGTTTCTTGTTTAATTTGTCCAATTTTTACGTCCGAAAACAATTTTCTATTTGCTGTTCTGTCAGAATGTTAATCATTGTGAGTTAAATTGTAATTAAAAGAAACGAGGTTTAGTTTAGAGTAAGACCCTAAAATGTAATTAACAAACGGTTTGTATAAAAGATTTAGGCGAATATGGGGGAAGGGAATAGACAAAACTCACAAATACAATGAGATGTTCTTCAGTTTTATTTGTTCAAACTTTTAAGCACCGCATCTAGTATCTGTGTTATAAGTTGATTTTATTTTGTTTGTGAGAATATAGTCGAGAAACTGTGATAGCATTGGAGTCTTTATTTGCGTCGTTAAAAGTATTCATAGGAAATCGTTAATCATTTATGTCGTGGCAAGGAACTTATCTGTGATAATTATAATATTGTTTTGTAATTTGCAATTGATGTTGATTATACAGATCTCGGTGTTTGTTCTATTTGTACTGTTGTGATTGTATGCATTCTCAAGTCAAAGTATAAAACTACACGTTCACTAATGGCTATTTATTACATGCCTATAACATGAGTTTGGTATGAATGATAAGGATATTGAAAACTTTACGGAATACTTAATTACAAAAAGGATAACAATATGTATATACGCAGTGTTTATAAATAGTAAACGAAATAGCGTATAATAAAGACGATACATTACAAAAACATAAAATAATTGAATACCGTCTCACTTGTTATTGCCTGGTATTCCAACAATATATCACGTGATCACCACCTTTGTAAAAACGTATAACCATACAAATTACCATAACCGTGAATGGGGAAAAATAAATTAATGAGTACTTGTAAACTTCATTGTGTTAACTTGTACTATTTCGTATAACAATATCTTTTTTTTCTTATTTGTAAAATGCATTTGTTTTAAGGAAGATTTACTCCAACTATCTCCTTTACCTTCCGTAAAAGTTGAAAAAATTGTTTGTGTCTTTTGTGCTTATCATGTTTGCATAATCATCCGTGAAACATCTACAATAGTTTTGTAGAACACGATAAGAATCATAGCCGACTATATGCACACCATTATATAAGTATGTTCTGTTAACTGAATGTGTACCGCGTGTGTCATTCATAGAGAACGATATCATTGCAGCGCAATATTAAGTATAAACTGGGTATGTAGGATTTTCAATAAGTCGTTCGGTAAGTCGTCCGATGTTGGGATCTCTCTATCTCTCCAAATTAAAAATCTTAGATAGGTGCAAACGTACTGCAATGAACCTTGGAATGTATTTATTTTGGCATGATTCTCCGTACTTTATTTTATTGAGAAAGATATGCACACATATATAGTTAAGACCATTTTGAAGAATCATACATTCTTCCTTTGCTCTGGGTATTCTTTCAGGCATCCTATTTGGTTGAGATATCACACTTGGCGTCGTGTGGCATCACATTCAGGATATCGATATTCCGATCCCTCCAATGGGGCACGTGCAACACGCCAATATCTGGCTGTCCACGAACATTATTTCTCCGAATGTAAGGGCAAAGTCGGAACTCGCTTTTTTCCATAACATCTACAAATGTACAATTTATTCTGATTGTCCTTTATATGTGTCCATTGATTATATTAGTTAGCCAATAACAAACAATACACTATTGTTCACTATGAAGCCATTACATATCGGTGTCCTTTTAACTCACGCTGTTAACTACAGAGTACAAAATATCTTATGTTTTTGTTTTTGTAAGTGTCTCACAGCAGTTCATCATTAAATAAAGAAGCCTTAGGCTAATGATGGCATTCCTATAATCTATAAACAAGGCTTTTAAAGTTTGTCTATAGAGGACCGTAAATCATCGTCCAATAAATGGTTGTCGCTTTACTGGCATGTTTATTAAGTGTAAGACCCATCAGTTTCCTTCATGAGCAAGTGATGCCAGATGCGCTTATCATAAAGATGATGTGAAAATTAATAAACATAAAAATCAAGTGGAATAATCGGAGATATTAATTTGAGTATTTCACATATAAAACACATGCTATTTTAAGTTTGTATGCAATAATTGTCTTGTTAATAGAGAATTCCTTCCAAAAATTAGTGCATTTAAATAAACATTTCGGAGTGATTTGAAATTGTTTGAGGATAATTGAGTTTTTGTATACATTGCACCTTATCTTTTGTTCTTTTAAAGGATTGAGTTTGGATGAAAATAATTAAAAATGCAAAAGACGTGAAGGAGCGACAGACAAACAAAAAGGTTTTTTTTTTCGTTTAACAAAATGTTATAGACGGAACTAAAATTCTGCATTATGCAGTGGATTAGACAGTGTGAATGTGTATGATGCCAGCTGAAATAATGCAGGCAGACCATAAACGGTGTCCCTAACTAACCAATAACTATTTAACTATGAATGATTTCCGCTGACAGACTAATTGTAAGAACAAGAGAAATCTGGTCTAGCTGTTAAAATATGAATACTGTTTTACCAATATTCTCTTAAGCACTCCCAAGACAATCGCTTTGGAATAAACCATCTAAAAACTGATTAAATTCGTTCACCAAGAGGACTCTGCGAAATGGGTATAAATCTACATTCCTAGATAATATTTTCTGTATTTTATGACTCTCAATGCAATTGCTGGCGACTGGCTGTATCTATGTGCACTGCAAACCAAGACATGCCGTGAGGTATAGCGGTGATATAAAATGTTTTGGAGATGCGAAACTATTGTACGTTTTGTTACTCTGGCGCTAGTGATATGATTGTAACATAATAGAGATATGTTTCTATATTTAGAGACACACATTTCCGGGCGTGCATATTTGTATACGATTTTAGTCGTATTTTTTTTAATTCGCCCGGCCGGCGCCTCTTCGGCACTTTATTTCAATAGTTGACTAGAGATTGCACACGTACTTTACAAAGCACCCTTTAAATAATTTGCCACCATCTTAGCTTTGATTAATAGGTTTTGATATTTCGGTAAACGGGGAATTTGGATATTGCTAAACAGGTCATAGTTGTAATAATATTCAAGGTATACAACTGTTGGTGAAAGTTATCTTGTTCTTTACGATGCTGCTAATGTCATGTCTACAAAATGGAGTGAGGGAGTCCCTACAACTTTAAATTAACTTTTACTTTCAGAAGAACTTATTTATTCTATGTGAACGAATTCTTAGATTACAACAAATGTGTACTTCAGAAATTTATCGATAAAATACAGAACTATTTTTAAATTACATCTTGATATCAAATTTATGTGACGAAGGTTTTCTGAAGTTTATCTTAAGTTAATCGATGTTATCGACTGCTGACATGCGGAGGTTATGACAATAACCAAAACAAAAACAGCCAAGATGGCCGCTGCTGACTTAGCGCATGACTAGTCTTTCTTAATATATTATAACTATTTGGGCATTTCATCCCAATTTATAAGTGACAATGGTCATCGATGATTCATTTAAATTTAAATTGACTACTATAAGCTCATTAGAAGACAGCATTCCATCTTTCTGTTAAACCTCTTATAGGCATTAATAGAGGGGTGAAAATAAGTGGATTTTGGGGGGAAGAGTGGCAGCAAAAGTAAAAAATGGATATGTCTAATACCTAATACTTTGAGAAAGCTGGTAGAATATTGAACTTGTGGCATAATTGCCAACTCGTGGTGCGGACCGATTAGTCTTATAGGGCGACCTAAGATGCCCACCATTATTGCAAATTTAGTTAAAAACATAATGTCAATATTCATAAAAAATATATTATTTATATTAAGATTAAATCCGTTTTTAAAGGTTTATTTTAAAAGTTTATTATGGTATGTTAGTTTACATATGATTTTAGAACCGTTCGTTATTTAGTTAATAATAGTAATTCATTTTTCAATGAAGTGATATATTTAATTGAAACAACTAAGTGATATACAAATACGTGTTGCCAAATCTTGGTGCCAAAATTAGCTTTTCAATGAAGGTTTATGCTTGAATATGACTGTAGAATCTAAATGAAAGCATTTTAACAGATTCAATTCTAAAAATAAACGCACAACTCGGACCAAATAAATTTCACGATGAAGGTCATAATACAATACTATCTTTATTTTCAAGATTGCTGGTCTAAATGTTATTTCTTAAACAATATGTCAAGTTCGGTTAAATGAGTTGAAGAACTCGTGTTGGTTCTATGTTTCAGATATAATTTGAATTGATTTATGTCAAGAGGAGAGGAAATATTGGCCATATAGTTAACCGTCATGCAATATTTAATAGATTTTGGTACCTCACTCTAATTATGAACGAGTTCACCATGGTTTTAGTCTGAACAAGGAATGCAAATAATAAATACTCACTTCTTAATATCGACAATATCATGAACGAACCGGAATTAGAATAGTGGCACATTTGGTTCGATACATTTCGGTAAATGGTATATAATGTCGAGAGCTTAAAGAGCTGATAATTTCAAATAGTGGTCTTGTCGTATAAAAATTGAATATCACATCAAAATTGATGTAACAACTAGCATTAATATCATAGCAACCAAATATTGCATATTTTGTTGGTTATTTTTAAAATTTAACGATACTCAAGGCTTGCTTTTATACTTGTAATGTACCGACATGCCCATTTTGGGTTAATTCTCGCAATAAAGCTGGACATTCGTTTGAACACAGACTTAAAGCAAGGGGGAGGACGTAATTTGATTTCTGGCAAACATTAAGTGAGAAAAATGTTTGATGGCAAACAAAATGGCGTATTTTTATTGACAAGTGCCGATTCTAGGACCATTTTTTGCCTGGTTAGTTGACCTTTTTTAGAATTTTGAAAAATGAATGCGCTCACTGTGTGGGGAAAAGCATATTCTTCAATCGACATCTTAGTTTGGTATCATAACTTTAAAGATAAAAAGCTATTGAATAGATTGTGGCTCTGGAGGCAATGTTTACAAATAAATGTGTTGAATCTATCGTCATTTGTTCGTATTTTCTCGGCAAATATGGCATATCTCTGCATGTTGTAACCGTACTTTTATATATATATATATTCTTATCTTCCAAATGTCATGGTTATTACTCAATTGTTCCTGGCCGATTTTTTGTACATTAACCCCCTATTTTGTTTAGTGCAAGCACATTAGTCCCATTTTGGTGACAACGCAAACAACCTTCTGCATCATTTCAGTGTCTCCAACTGTTAATTATGTGCTGTAAATTTATCAACATACCTTTGACTAACTACAATTGTATGTGTAAACGATTATACCATAGCTAAAAAGTATACAACAGAAGTTTTTGTGCTATGCTTTAGGAGATGTCGTTGTAGAATTCGTTTTGTTTTGCACTTAAATCCACATACTCGACATTTTTTTGCTTTTCTCTTCTTCAGAAGAATCCGAATCTGCCATCTCAAGTTGAAAAAAAGTCAAGAAACCGTTCAATGCATCATTCAACGGTAATTTATGATTTGAATGTAAAATGTTGGTTGGTTGTTTTCCATAAATCTCTTATTGTACAGTTTTCGCAGTTTATTTACAAATGACTTCCCAAGAATATACAGCAAGTGCGCATTCCTAACGTCGAGCTGATCAAGATACTTTAAAGAAGTTTGATATTGCTTAGTATAAGGCGCGAATGCATGTTAAAACTAACCAAGAAACAATTTATTTCTATGTTTTAGACAAAAAGTTTCCTTCTAAAATGGCAATTTTAATACTAAGGGAGGCTACTCTTCGGTTTGAAGATAAAGTAACTTAGTTATTTCTCAACTTACTGTATCGATACGATAGTACCAAACAATTAAAGCAGTGCTGTATTCAATAACTTACAATTAATCACAATCGTAATGGATAGTTCGGAATCATTTTTGCCTATATGCAGCTTTGCTACAAAAAATGAACTGCACTATTTCAGTTCAGTTTTGAACACTCAAATATGGGAAACCACAAAATTTGGATAGTACATGCGATCAGCTCATAGCAGAATTATTCTTTATGTTTGTAATGAAAAGTTTTTTTGGTTTGAAACTATATATAACTGATACCTTTAAAATTGCAATAGTAATGATATACGGATCGAGGTTGTACACCGATATAAAAATTGCAAGAACATCCCGTACATAATACACAAAATAAATAAAAAAACTCAGTAAGGAGGTGATAATATTTTAAATCATACAATTTCAAATTCAAACCATTATGTAATAATTTCAAAAAATAACTGTATTCCTTTCTTAAGTGTTAACAACTTCTGGGCTCACAGGGGTACTATCATGGAAATTATCAGCGGAAGCAATTTAAGATACACGTATTTGATGAAAGCGTGACAGTGCATTAAATATGTGTCTATATTTCCGTTTCTATAAGAAAAACAGAAAATGATAGTATATTTGTTTGATAAAAGTGTTTAGGTTCTTTTGTCGTGAAGATGAAGGTAGGTATTACGTTTCCTAATTTATGTATTATTCGTTACGGATATCATCAAAACAATGTTTTGAATGATCATCTAGGTACGTTATTGTAGAATAATTTCTGTTGTATTACTTTTTAGCTATGATATAATCGTAAACAGATACAATTGTAGTTAGTCAAAGGTATGTTGATAAATTTACATCACATCATAAAAGTTGGAGACACTGAAAGGATGCAGAAGGTTGTTTGCGTTGTCACCAAAATGGGGCTAATGTGCTTGCACTAAACAAAATAAGGGGTTAATGTACAAAAAATCGGCCAGGAAACATGTACAATCGAGAAATAACCATGACATTTGGAAGATAGAATATATATATAAAAGTACGGTTACAACATGCAGTGATATGCCATATTTGCCGAGAAAATACGAAAAAATGAGGATAAATTCAACACATTTATTTGTAAACATTGCCTCCAGAGCCACAAGCTATTCAATTACTTTTTTATCTTTAAAGTTATGATACCAAACTAAGATGTCGATTGAAGTATATGCTTTTCCCCACACAGTGGGCGCATTCATTTTTCAAAACTATAAAAAATTCAACTTACCAGGCAAAAAATGGTCCCAGAATCGGCACTTGTCAATAAAATACGCCATTTTGTTTGCCATGAAATATTTTTCGCACTTAACGTTTCACAGAAATCAATTTACGTCCTCCCCCTTGTTAAAGTCTTTTTTCGTCTGTCACTGCAGCTGTTTTTTTCTTTAATTATCAACATAGTATTCGTTGAAAAATACTTATAAAGACGAATTTTATAAATAAATAAAGATGCAGTCCTGTAAACACATAGCCTTATATATTTACAAAACTGAGTCAAAGGAACAAAGGTTTTGATTGTTGACTCTCAAATAAAAATAATGACAAATGTTTGTTTGTATCCATTAATCAATGAAAAATATGCACTTTTTCTTCATATGTTTTTCCTTTTTCACTAAGTCAATAAAGATATACTGTATTATTAGACCTTTTTGTTCATAAATATGAAAACATGAATATAATATTTTTGTACTTGAATAAAAACCAATCCAATAAAGGAAGGCTTGTTTGATTTTAAAATGTAAATCAATGAATATTACAAGCTTATTTCTGTTAATTTTTCATAGAACTTGAGATTGTGTTTTTTATGTGTCAGTTTATTACTAATGTTTAGTCCAATGGAATCATTTAATGCGTAACTTTATAATTCTTGAAAATAGAATACAGCTTTAGTTGGTAATAAGCGGATATTCATTGTGTTGCACTTTCTATGCGTATCTCAGCACACACATTGGCATTGCTTATAAATTGTTAATTTCAATGCCAAAAATAAATCTTAAAAAAAACAAATGACCAGTATTTCTTTAACCTCGCGTACTGATTGCTTATGCGATGTAAACAGCAATGAAAAAGGTATAAATAACCTTAATGATAAATGCCTCACTATGATTAATGAAACACTACTGCTTATGCATTAAACTGTTATAACGAACACTATTAGACAATTATGGTTCTTAATCAAAGATAATTAGAGAACAAAATATAATGTATTATATAATTTATGTCTTAACTTGCAATAATGGAGCAAAATGGCATTTCTTTGAAAATCCATTAATCATTTATGCAAACCACAGGACTACTAAAATTGTATGATAGTTTGTATGATTGTTTTCATATTAGATGGCATGAGAGCCATCCCTCAAAATTACATGCTTACAAAATAATAGGCTGCTAGAAAGATAAATTATACTCCCTCTGTATATTTATTGCTTTCATTGACAATTTGATACATTAACAACTATAACATAGAATGGCTTATGAACTTATGTGTCATCTCTTTGTTTGCTTTGCCAAGGACATGCATATGTTATGTTCCGTTTTCTACAAGGTGACTCTAAAGTTATAGCGATTTGCAATTAACAACAATGCAAATTGTCCATTCAGAAAATTCTCGTATATGTTAGGTATGTTTCGCATAATATCGAACGTTTTGAAATCTAATTTAAACTCAGCCACAACGGAAAATTTGCCACATTAAGGTCAAATTACACGTATCAAAGCATACATTTGTCAATAAGTTTAACAATATTTAGTCACCGACCGTATAACCACTCAATTCTCATTACCCAAAATGAAGCTAATACGTCACTCAAAATTAGTCCCATTTATTCAAATATCCAAGAATATGACACACAATACGTTAGTTATTATACTTGCCTGAAACAGGTACGGATAAGCCGCACACGATAATGTTATGATGCAATAACTTAGGTATAATTTTATGGATATCTTAAAAAAGACTAAACGTAGGTACTTAACAATGTTTTGTCGTATGCGTAGGCACGTGTTACGACCAAAAAGCCACAAATGCGGATCTTGATAGTGTACCAATGAACTTTATGTCAAACGTGTGTTCATTCTGATAATGGAAAGGGAATGTTTGCATACACATGGTATGAATTGTTTTCATTAAAACTCGATAAAAATCAAACAAACGTGTATATATATATATATATATATATATATATATATATATATATATATATATATATATATATTGTGACTGTATGATTACATATCCCTCCCCTTGTAACTGCTTTGCACACTATATCTAAGTGATAAACTGTTATTTACGTAGATTTTTGCAATACACTACTAAGATATATTTTGATCAGTGTAGTACTAGTTGCTATTGAAGTTGGAAAAATTGGAATATAACGCTTGGTGCCTGACTAATCTTAATTAAAAAAGACAGGCTTCTCGTCCCTGATATATCGTTCTTGCCAAAACATACAAATACTTGCAAATGTTTTTTATCTTTTTTTTCGTAATGATTTTAACGTCAAACTGTTTAGCTTTTTTAAATTGTTCACACATTGCACAATAATATCAACAGTGCATAAAATTTGAAATTCAAGTCCATTTTGGTTTACACAATTGTTATTCGTGCCTGTCTTGTCATTAAGCAAAAGAATGAAATGTTTTTTGAACTTACCAAACCAATAACATTTGTCTTTAAATGAAACACAGTATAAAGCTTTAGCCATACTATGTATGACTGCAGCGAAAGAATAGTTTGTTATATGAGTCAAGTCTATGATTAATGCATATGAGCGTGTCGATACCAAATGCGTGCGAAATTTGAATAAATACGAAAAATGCGTCTGGAAAAACACCGCCTCGGAACCGTTCACTGCAAACGGATAACGCAACTATAGCATTTTGTTTCATTCGTTTTAATTCTCGATACGTATAATCCAGACAGCTATTGATGGTCTGCACGAACACTCGAAAGGCGATAACAGTTTGATTAGCATTTAGTCTGCCCACATTTTAGGATATACCCTACTTAGTCCTGCATTCCTGGTTTTTGGTAAATGAATGCAAATCTAATAAAATAGTTTAACTCATGAAGCAACCTTTCGAAGATATACGTATGACGACGCTTATATGAAAGCGTTTTCATTCGGTATTCTGTACTAGCCCAAAAAGCGATGAACTCTTAAGTTAAATATAACCTCAAGGGATGGGGAAGGATCAGTACGATATCAATACATAGTCTATAGATTACCTTAATAGAGTAGGCTAACAGAAGGATTAGTAGACTTACTGAAACGTTCAAAATGGAATAAAGGTGTTATTTTAAATATTCGCTATGACTATGCTTGGTCTTAATTATTAAGAAAAAGTAAAAGGATGTTATCTAGCGGGTGTGACTTAATATAAAACATATTCTTTAAAGCAATGCTATCTAAATATTAAATGTAAAGCAGTTAATCATGTGCCGTCGCGATCGTTTTTAAATAACTTTATTATAGAAAACGTATTTTCTTATGAATTGATAACTAAAGAAAATTTCGACACAAAAACCATATCCAAGGTGTAAAAGCAAATGTCAGTGTTATATCTGATCGACAGAAGAATGTTTATCCAGAGCAATCGTAGGTGCAACACCGCCAACGCGCTCTATCATCGGTATTATGTTTCTTTTATTTATTAAGTGACAAATTCTTTAAACCAATTGATTAATTTCTCAGTAATATACTACTGTTTGCATGAAAACTTAGCATTCGTGCTGTCAGTCATTTAAACTGACACGATCGCAAACCGAATTCAACGAAGGCTTCGGACATCCAGTTTCAACTCTTCAAAGAGTTTCGTTTATCAACGTGTCATCTTTGCAAGGGTAATTTAAAGCCTGCTTAATGTACATCTAATGCAAATTTACATTTACGGATGCTTTGCGGGTAATAAGCCAGAATTTTCTGTATTAAATATTACGTGATAAGATGAAAAAACCCCATAAGAAACGGTTTGTCTTCGATATGTGAAATCGATTGATATGCCATAGATTTTGAATTTTATTTAAAAGTCATTTGGTGATTTTGGACAGCGCAAATGATCATCCAATGCTTCAAAATCTTGAAATCCTAAGATCAAATACAAACATTATTATAAACGTTCCTGATATCACTGTTATAACAAAAATAAGTAACAGCACTATTTTATCTACAGTCATATGAAACTAAGCATTCGTATTTTTAATAAAATTCGATTATTGTTACCCCAAAAGAACCTAATTACAATCACATTATATCCAAAACGAAATGTGTGGTAACTTTGCATTGGCCATATAAATGCTTTTGCTTAACAAATATGTGTATGCAGATAGAAAACACATGCTGAAGGTGAGGAACTGAGCTTAAATTAAGGCGCGTTATGCTTCCTAATGTCAACGTACGAATAGTATGTCTACAGACAAACGGTAACATCAATAAAACAATTCTGTTGGAAGCAATCGGTGTGCGCAATCACAATTTTGCATTTTATTCAACTGTTGATATAATTATGTTTCTTGCTAATACTGACCGGATTTCCAAGGATGTGTGAACCTCTTTTGTTATATCCTGTGGTTTGTCCGTTCATTGTCATGTTTCAAAAACGGCACTGTTACATAATTGTTAACAATATCATTACTTCCATTCTCATGTTTTATACTTTGGAGATATTGCATGCGTTTTAATATTTCATCTTTATTTTTTCTGTATACCTATTCATCTCAACAGGGAAATTACCTGTTCTTCTAATAAGGTATAGAGAATATTTCATGTTTTTAACTCAACGGAAATAAAGATGACGCAAATAAAGCATTAAGCTTGCGACTGAAAGTCCTCACACCAGATACAGCAACAGATTATTGTGTGTGAACTTTAAATAATGTTTCAATATATTATAGCTGACTCTCGCAATTGCGCTATATGCATTATTAGGTTATTATGTAGCGATAACGATTAGTGTATTGTTCTGAACAAATAAGGTTAATTTTGATGGCGAATTTCTAATCAAAGCGAAATTGTAATCTCATGTTTAAAACAATTGAACTGTCCATTTCATAAATATCTTCTCATTATATGCCCTTTCCATTCAAAACAGATTTTCGAATACTTTATAAAACCTGCTTAATTGACTAAAACGTTTTTTTGCCATTTGGCGTGAGATTATATTTGAAATATTTCGGCCAATTATAAAACTATTTCAATGAAACACAAAAAAAAACATCATCATATAAATGGATTTAAAAATTAGAAAAACATCATTATGATAATAAAATATCAAACATTTATCAATTTTGATTAAAAACCCTGGCTAAATATACATAACTGTACCGAAACATTCAAACCAGTGCGAAATTTAAATGATTATAATAAATACGTCTAGGGTGACATTGAAAACACTTTTACTGCAAAACAATAGCATATTTTCCCATTCGTTTATGTTCTCGATAAAGGTTGCATGAATCAATAGTCTGCACGACGTAGCTGATAAAATAAATCCTGCCCATTGCGTGGTCAGTGCTCTCAAGAGTTACGAAGTCAATATAAAGTATTCAGTGGACCAGAACATAAAATATCAAACTGTGTTACCAGAGCTTTTAACTTCTTTATCGTCGGTTTCCAATCCAAAGATTTACAAAATCATATCATTTTTTCCGAAGCACCAGATAATACATACTTAACCGTGTTATCGAGTAATCTAACTTGTTCATCTGATTAACTGATGCGATTCAAACTCAGCCTGCCAATGGCGTACATGCGGAACTTTAACGATACTAGTAGTTTGCTTGCCAAAAGGTAAACATTAGTAGTAAGTATAAAATTGCATTCTTTGCATAACTAAGATAACCCAATTGGTTGATTTTTTTTTCTTTAACAGGGGTGAAGTCATGCTACTACAATGGAAACTAAATCGACCAGTCCAGTAGCCTAGACACTAAAGATTAACCTGTTTAGAGGGACATGTTTCAATGTTAACAGGCAACTAACTCAAGACAACAGAACGTCACAACAGAGACAGTTTATGAGAACCCAATACAACACTTGTCCCAACATTAATCATAGCTAGACAAACTAAACAATTGAGCCAAAATCAACTTCAATACAATACAATATAAAATAATATATGCCACTGAGGTATAATTATTTGCTTTTGTTGTCCATAAAGGGTTATACTTTGCATTGTGATCAACGAAATAGATATTTTATAGTGCGAGAAACTGTACTGTTTGATATATTAAGCTTAACCTAATGACACGAGCGGTTTCTATGTTATGTACATAATATTTATCTTTGATTTTGCACGCACACGTGAGAGAGACTGTCCTGTCTCACTTTATTCCAAAATTCGACCAAAGAACTGGCTAGAATTACTTGGAACAATATTTTTTCTTTTATTTCAGATTAATAGATTAGTGAAATACAATTGCAACGATGTTAACACTCTATTCACACATCACACAAATATATATATAAATATATATATATATATATATATATATATATATATATATATATATATATATATATATATATATATATATATATACATATATATAACATATATATACATATATATATAATATATATATATATATTATATATATATATATATATATATATATATATATATATATATGTTTTAAATAATTTAACAAGTCAACTAAGCAAAATCAGAAATCGCTATCACACATCTTAATTCTGGGTTCCCAAGCGTACAATTTGCATATAATATATTATAAAGATTAAAGCGGGTATGTGTGCAAATGTTTCAATACTAAACATCTAAAAATGTTTAATTAAAATCCCTTTTCTGAGGCAATACATAACATAGTCTAACTATTTTCCAACCATTTCAGAAAAATGCACATGTTGAAGTTGTCTAACTGGTGTAGCGATCACTGATCAATATCCTGTCTAGGTTTTAATTGGTCTAAAACGATATCATCTTAAACGGTCTTCAACAGTACAAATATTAAACTGATTAAAAAAAACACGCTTTACTTAGTTTTTCCGGAGTAAAACATACATCCTTTGCTTATTTTGGAAACGTTTGTAAATAAATATGTGATTGTGTCAAACTGTTACAGACTACCCAATCAACAATGTCTTACGTAGTTTTTTTTTTTCAAATAAGAAATATATTCGAAAACATGTTAAAAAATGTGTTTTTAATTCGATTTCTGGTTATAAACCTGCACATTTATTTCTTAAAATAGCTGCAAAAAGCACAAAGCCACAATACAATGTTGATTGGGTAGGGTATCTCCTGACAAAATGCATATTATTTTCAAATATGATGAGTTCTTCTTTTGTAAAATTTGCTAAATTCATCTTCTTAAAGTATTCTCAACTCCCTGTTATATCCACACATATCACAATGGATGGATGTACTTTGCGAGCTAAGCAATTAACGTCATAACTATGAAAAATGATATTTTAAACAGTTGTTTTGTCCTTCGAACGGAATGGCACTTTTCAAGACCCTCAAATAAGTAAAAAGTTAAGAGCCTATCCGCCGAATATCAGATTTTTTATCGAACTGACCTCGGATAGCTTTTTTTATAGGAATCTGGTTATATTTTCCAATGGCCAAAAGCTAAATGCGTGTTTGTTTTGAGTTAAGATAACTTTTTTACAAGTTCATTTTAAATGATATCAAAAGCAAGAGGCATAACAGACTGTTTAAACATATTGCATTAACTTAAACATATCGACACAATTAATCGTAGACTCGTATGTCGAGGTCTAACTAGATGCAAGGATTTTCAGGCAGTTTCAAAAGAAACGGATTGATGATATGATAATAAAGTCAAATATATGAAAACGACTATATGCTGGGTCAATTGTTATGACTAACATCGGTGCATATGAGACATAAAGATTATTATTTTAAGGTAATTTCATAATGATTCAGAGAGTTATACTACGTTGTTGCGTGTATCCAGACTTGTTGTCTGTGAAATTTACAATGATAAACTTGGAGAGTCTATTAATGCCAAATGCATTGTAATAACAATGGAACTAAGGTAAAGTTGGAGAGTCGGTTGATTTCAAAATGCATTGTCATTACAATGTAACTAAGATGGTATCGGAGCCGTATGATGGTTTCGGAGAGTCGATTGATTTCAAGTGCATTGTAATACCTTAGGGAATATGGTAGAATTGGAGCGTTATAGTTTGCTTGGAGAGTTTTAGATATATTTCAATTAACTTAAAAAGAATGTCACGCTACATATGTCAGTCGTACAATGAAAACTACAGGGACTTGCCCAGTAGACAAAACTTTAACGCAGACCCTGTTTAGAAACACAATGACAAGATATTAAAGACACAAGGGTCACACTCCGTCAAAAACACAAAGACAGACTACACAGGAGGTAACTGGGAATTTTCGCTAGTTTATGGGTATCGCATCTCATACTTTATGTAGGAAATAACTACACAATGCTCCGTACTAAAAGTACGATTACCTTTGATCAACAAATGTGACCAGTCACGGTATTTTTTGCCCGAAACCACTTTTTGGGCGAAAATGAGATACGAGTAATTTCTGACAGTCCTATTCTTTAGGATAAAAGAACTGAAGAGAAAATTCAAAAATTCCTATTTTTAACGAAATAATGACAAAAACTAGAAGGGCACTTGTTTAAGAAACAGCTGGAAATTCGGTGAAGTTCAAGAATTTATTGAAACATTTGTATTCACAGATGCAATAAATATGCATTACTACTATATACACAATTCCCACATTATAACGACAACAACATATTTTCAAAACCATTCTCAATTATTATTGAGAAAATAAATTAAAATAAATTGGTTACCATGGCAACCATTATTGAAAAAAGGCGTTTTGGGGTTAAATTTGCATGTAAATATACAATAAATGTCATCTGAAGCATTTAGTAATAATTGATTTGTTAATTGATATCCTCAAACCTTATTGTACCTGGTGTATGTATTTGACAAATGTCAGAATAAATAAAAACTGTTCGCCAAGTACCGTAGTTTATTGGAAATTTTTCACAATAAATTTACATTAGGTTGTAACTTGCACCTTATACAAACCAATGTATATCTGGAGGTTAAAGGATGTAACCACTGTAATTTACTATACTTTATCTTATTTGAATGGTCTTTAAGGGTTTGTTTTTATCCTGGTTACCATGGCAACAGGCACAAAAATGATTATAATCACACCAACTTTACCAATTTACCTCAAATGTGATCATTGTAGATTTATTCATTGCTCATAAAACATGAAATGGTGGTTAATATACTCTTAATTTTATAAACATAACAATACTGCATAATTTACACTATTGTATAAAAAGATCAGTTAATAAATGGGCACATTTACAAAATGAAAACAATTAATTTAACATACTAACTACTTAACATGTACACATCATTATGTAGTTTCAAGAAGTGCAATTGGTCACATAGTACATGACAAATGGTATTCTTGATGCTTATTCATAGGGTAAAAGTTCAAGCTAAAAATGTTTATAGGGTTCAGGAAGGTTTTAAAAATGGAAGATATTGCAGAAAAACTGAAAGGTTGCTAAGGTACAGGCTGTGAAGTAACTAATTTTGACAAACGATATTATAAATGTCTTTAACTCAAGCATTTATAGGCTTCAACTGCCAGCTTTTTTTTAAGTTTGTATTAATAATTAATAATCATATAGTGGTCTCCATTATGGCATAAGAGTTCTACAAACAAAAGACTGGGTGCAGCACCCTTCCATCACTCATTTGCTAAAACCACAGTTTATCACTCGAAATCACTGGTAGCCTTATTTCACATAAACATGTTTCTATTGGATCAATAATTGTCAATAAAAATTGATACACGTTTTCATCAGCTCAGTAACGGATCATTCTCAAATCTTAGATCACATATCAGTATACTGAACAGTTTTTTTTTCAGTTATTTAAGGGATCAGAGCCTTTTTGCATCAAGTCCTTTTAGTTGAATGCGTTCAGGATACTCTCCATGGAAAAGCCATTGTTGTAGGCTTGTCAATTTTAACTTCAATCTCACTGTCCTTGACATGCTCTCTCATGAATTCACTCACTGGGTTGTCAGCTGAAGTTCTGCAAAATAATGTTCATATGTACAATACTTAGTGTTTGGAATAAATTATGCAAATTAATTTGAACATCAAAACTCACATCTGAATATGTGGAAATAATGACTAAAATTATTTTTGACTTCTGTTCATAGAATTACATAACAGGCAGTGATACTGTCTGTAATATTTTTGTTATACCTGAAGTGATGATATTTCCTCAAGTTTGGAATGGACTTCAGGGGTCTCTTGGTGTACTCCAACCAGTCAAAGAATATAACCAGTTTGCCAAGGTCATCAATCCACAAAGGATGTGTGCTGCCTCCATTTGGTCTAAATAAATAATTATGTTGTTTATATTATGATATAATACCTATTGTTTTAACACACGCTTATTTTTAGTTTTACATAATAAGGTATTATAACCAACTTAAGTGTTTAAATAAAGTACCAAACTTCAATATTTTTATATATACAAAATCCTTTAATATGGCTTTAAATCAACATTTAAAGCACCAAAATTAAAAAAAAACAAAAACAAAACAACATTCTTACAACTTACCTTCCACAGACCAAATCTCAGACAGGACTGAACTTTATTTCACCTGCTTCCATTTAAGTAAATGCTATTTCTCTATGTAGCCCCTTCAGAATACATCAGACCCTTAAACATAGAATTACATACAATTTATTGAACTGATTGCCTTTAATGCATGACATTTAGAGAAGTAAGTGAACAGATTTAAGCCAGATCTATTTCTATAAGACTAATGAGAATTCTGATTACTTGTATTGAAAAAATAATAAAAGTTACATTGTCTTGTTATTCTAATATTCTCATGTGTCAATATGCAGTGCATAAGAGATGTACTTCAACCCTGTTTTTGTAAATCATACCCAATGACTGCATTGTTTTTACTCTGCCCAACACAGTTGTCAACGTGCAGGTATGCAGATTCTTCTCCATATGGATGATGTTGAAAATGAGGTACCACACCATTGGCCAAATAATAGCTAAACCCTTATCACTGAGATAAATATCTGAGAACCTGAAAAAAAACAAAAACACTTTGAAATAGAAAAGCTATTATTTTATGTTCAAGTAAGAATTTTGAATTAAGGTGATATAAAATATATTAACAAGGGCGCTGCAGAGCATATGTGAACGCTTTTCTGTTTTTTCAGTGAATCTACAAAATATATAGGTTTTCCATTAACCCTATAATAATTTAGTCAGATGGCAAAACTGTATTTACTACTCAATTCATAAATAAAATTTACCATATGATTTACAGACACTTCAAAACAGGGCCCTCTTGCTGTGCCTAGTATGGGTAGAATACCTGCTCTGCATAGTCAAAGCTGTAATGGGTTGTTGTTCTATGTACAGCAGGTGCTTGACCTGAAATTTCACATTAGAGCATGATGTTCTAAAAATATGTATTTACAGATATACAAATCTTTAACTGTTTATAGTTGGGGTGATGCCCTGGCAGATCAACATGTACACAATATTGCATGCCAAAGAAAGTTCCTTGCAGTCTGAATGTCATGCATACTCAAAAAGCAGATCTATAATTATATAAAAACATTTCCCCCAATTGCATCAGTCTATTATTTTCATAATCATCATGGTCATCTTCATCATTATAGAAATTTATTTCAATTTACCTGAACCTCATGAGATGGTTTGCTATGCACATAAATCAACATTGCTAAAAAAAGTTCATCTTCAAATTTAAATTCATCTTCAACATTGCTAAAAAGACAGTTAAACTGCAACTCAAAATTAATTCGTAAAAATCATCAATAATTGTATTGATAGTTGGCTGCGGTGAGATGATGAAAAATTTCTTATTTCCTTTTTCAGTCATCATAAGTATGCAAAAAGAAAATATCTGCTGGATTTTGTTTCTGTTTACATTTTCAATGTCAGACTGTCAAATTTCACTTCCGCTTTCTTTTCCTTCGATTGATTTCCTTCCATTTGACCGAATTTAGAATACATTGTATTAAATAAAAGATGTACACATTCGTAAAATTATATGCTTAAACAATGAAAACAATTCTACTTACCTACAAATTCCTAATTCGATGTAAATGTCTTTGGTTCAGCTCGACCTACATCCTCTAATTTAGGTTAAAAAAATAGCGCATGACAACTACGGGAGATAACACCGAAAGTAATAAACAATATGAAAGAAAGTGGTTAAAAAACACTATTTCTATGAACATTACATTTTAAAGAATATATTTGACTGAACAATCTAGGGTGACAAAATGTGTAATGGTTCTTTTTACGATAAATACTTCGTTTCTTTATTATTTTTTACGCTTCAACTTTGCGCACGTTTTTCTCGAAATGTTATTTTTACATAAGAATCATTACGATTATTTACTTCACAACTAGTTATAGGCTATTGTACAACCTCAATGATCCAAAATAGTATTGTGTTTAATTGTATGTTTCTTTATCATATCAATATACCTGTAGCAAAGTCATTTTTTTTCTTCCTTTAATATTGTGTGTATATATCTTCTGATGAAGGCGTTTCGCCGAAACGTTTAAGATAATAAACTTAACGTGTTTGTGTGGTTTATTTTTATTCATATTCATCTCTCCATATAAGTATATATCGACAGTTATCAATTGTCTGGTCAAATACCCTAAGGCAATTAGAGGTACGGAGGTTTGATAAGTATTCTTTTTTACCATCTTATAGAAGATGATACTGCTCTTAAGTGCTACAGTCCCTTTATTACCACAAAATGCAAATCCAATAAAAATGGAAAGCCCTTTGAAATATATAATTATGACGAGATTTATATTTTTGTTCATTACTTGGTATGCTTAAGGAGCCATATAAGCAAGCAATTACTGAGATTAGTGGTCATAAAGAATACAATATACGACGTCATGAGAGGAGAATGGATAAGTACGATATCAATCCGATATCATGCATATGAGAAGCGTTTTGATTTAGCCTTGGTAAAGAAGTACAGGAAAACATATAACCATAATCGAGACTGCCAAAAGACAATTAGTATATGATGCTTTACGATCCCCTTGGAAACATTATAAAGCACGGTCTCTTTCAGATCTGGTTTTATATGAAATGCGATTCATAAAACTATAAGTTCAGAAGAATTAATGTTAAACCACTACAGTTATTTGAAGTGGCATCTTGTGTTTTAAGAAATTAAAAGGTTATTGCTTGGATCTAGACTGGAAATCATATTAAAAGTGGCATATTTCAGCTGAACCGATGACTCAATTATGCATTTATGAAAAACAAGGTCGATACATGCTTGTAAATAAATGCTACTGTAGTGTCTTACATTTCGAATCTTTAGAAATACTGCAACGACTACCCAATTGTGTCGTCATTAGATGTATTGCAATGATTATCCAAAGTGTCCTAAAATCATTATCTTTTCGTCTTATTAGTGGCTATATACAGTCATTAGACACTTATGATTTATACATATTTCATGATCGTTACGCTGGCTCCAATATCACAAAAAAAATCATTTCATAATCTCAATCTCAACTGATTGCACCACATTACGGCATAGCATGATGAAAATTGAAGGTGTTTTGCTCTTTTAAAAGTGCACTACCTCATAGAATACTTTACTAAAAAATATGGTCAATACTATATTAATATCGAAAGAATACTAAAAAATAATGAGTCCTATTATCTGCGCATCATACGCAGTTTCAAGGGCCATTATTGACAATTGATTGATCGACCTTTAATTATAAATATAAATTAAATCGTCACTAATCTTTAAAAGAAAACAGTAAAATTACTTTATCCACAGTGTAAGTTATTCCTGGTACTTTCGGAACATTGAGCATGACTTAGTATAGCTGTTAAGCTGGTACTTGGGTGTTGATAATTTTGCAACCATCTTTGTTGGCTAGTTGTTAGGGTGTCCGCCTACGGAGTGAAAGATCGAAGGTTCGAGCCCCAAATTCTGATATGGCCGATTAATAACCCTGCAGCTTGTTACAGAGTTGGAACCAATTGCCTTAGTGCTAGGCGCCCGGCATATGGGAATATAGGATGGGAATTGCTAAGCATATCCCATGAAAGCAAGATTGCTTTTCACAGCTGTGTATGTATTTTTCGCTTCTGAATGAGCTCACTTCATATTTATTCATGATGCATCTGATATAATCATCTGGTTTCCAATTGAAGAAGAAATATCACCTGTTTTATTCTAAAGAGTACGTCGTGGACATAAAAGCACTTTAGGTACATATCAGGCAATTTTTATGTATATGTAAGAGTTCATATTGACAATCTACTGCAAATGGAACGAGCGTTATGATAGGGATAGTTACTACGCATGCGCAGCGGATAGGTTGATCAATAAAAACCAGACTTCTGTACCAAGTCACGTAGACCGACAAAATATTCTTCATGAAAATAAATGTCACCGTCAGATCTGCTCTACCGGATAAAGAGCTGTAATAAATGGGATAAATCACCATCTATTGGCATTGGCCTATAGATAAGTGCAAACACCAAGATATAGAAACGTTAACACTTGTCACGTACGTACTTTTACAGTTCATTCTCATCAACAGTCCGCATGCTCTTTAGTAAGAAGTACATTTCGCAATATCACAGTAAGCAACAATAACGCAGTCAAATAACGAATGTCCGTTAATCACAAATTAATCAAAAGGATTAAATAGCGAATAAAATAATGTTAAAGACATGCATTTTTAATATATAACACCCAAATATCCTCAGTATTTGTAAGGTTTATTTTGGGGATCTACAGAAAATGGAGCTAGGGCGCAGGCCAAGAAAGCCCGCATCATTTTCATTTGAGCACCACAATGAAATTGTGATACTTTGTTCTAGCAGAATTATGTTTACTAAAGCACACAAAACATTAATCTAGACAAAATCATACCTTTATTTTCCATAATCGAATTCCGGGCATAAGAATTAACAAGAATTTCGGGCAGTTCTAAGCATACACGCACGTTGTCATTGGTTACATGTGTAATTCATTTCATGTAAATTGCGTGAAGAGACTGAGGTATGATAGCCGTCGGGTCGTCCACCAACACCATCTATTGATGTTTTCCAAATCACATAATTACAATGAACGCAATTTCGTTCGAATGGAAATACATTTATGTATATTGATTACCTTGGTTAGCCAATTGCAACGATAAAATATTGTTCACTAAGAAAATATGACATATCGGTGTGCTCTAAGCTCACACCGTGACAAAAGAGTATGAAATGTCTTCCTTTTTTGTAACTCTTGTCTCATAGCCGCAAAGTTTAAGACTTTCTTGAGCATTTTCTGGAATTATCGTATATAGTATTTGTTAAACAATTTGATTCACATACCGATTAGAATATTTCTTTTGTTGATAAAACACGTTTCGCTTCTCTTATATGCAACATTTATATACGTGTTTGTTCTGGCATTTGCCATCCACTTAATATAGAGAGATGCAAAGAAAAATCTGAAACATGAATTTCGGAAGTATTAGATATTTTTAGGACAAAAAGAGTGTGCCTATATTCCTGCAATATCGTGCCGTTCAATTATATGCCCTTTCATTCGGAAAAAATGTTCTTGTATGCCTACAATATGATCGTATTAGTTGGGTGGATATACTTTATAGCATAACAACAAAATAATAAATTGAATCAATAGATAATCTACCTTCCGGCTCTTGAAAGGCGGGAGTCGCTGATTACAGACGGAAAGAGAAAAATGGATAGAGACATTCTGTTCATAATTTGCGTTAGCGTTATCTTGATAAATACATACTTTCGTGATTTGACACAAACGAATTACTTAGGCTTCGGGTAATATATTTAGCGGTATGGATTTTCGCTTTGTGACAATATATTAAACTCACTTAATATTAGGCTACATAGCGTTAACTACTTTGTTCTGTTAATGGATGAGCTCATTTTGATGAAAACTTAAAAGACAGAGAGGAGCGGATGACTAACATGAAAATCGGATTTCTTTCGTCAGAACGCGAGGTTATACATTAGTTTTACATTTTATTTTTAACCGCTCATTTTGACACAGAATGAACAAGTTGAATAGCTCGGTATGGACAACATATTTAAAACAGTGGTTTGGTATTAATAAAAGTTCAAAGAGGGATCCTATTTTTTACTGAAGCATATTGAATACCAAACCTTATTTTAGATTTCGATAACAGGTAGAAATGCTGTCCTTAGATGTCTTACTTAGCAGCGGACATAAATTTGTTAGAGTCTTTAGTTTACCTGTGTAGGCGCAAGATGTCGACAAAAGAGCGGAGAATGGCGCCAGCTACCCGGTATGCTGGATGGTGTTTCAAGGAAGGAATCAACCTGTATCCCATTGACCATGAGTTGGACATGCTAACCTTTGAGCAATCGCCACTGTTAAAGAAAAAAAATGTACCACGTCATGTAAAAAAGCGCGAAATAGTTTATTCTAAACCCAAACGCTGTATGAGTAAATAACCTAATGAAACAAATAACTTGACTTGATTTAATGATGCAAACAGAAAGGACAACTGAATATCGTGAGCTGTGGCAATTCGGTATTAATGAAATATCTGTTCTGTATAGCTCGAAGTATAAACATAATTCATTATTATCAAATAAATGCATAGAAATGTTCTGCAATTAACACTGGTCCTTTCTCGGCGTTATTGGTTACAAACGTTAGGAAAATAGAGAGGTGCAAACATATATTCGGGCACGACCATGTGTGGACACCTTTTTCTTTTTCACTTTATTTCACTCCGAACTTTTATCCATTATTGGCTAATGAAATAACGCATTTGCTTCACAGAGCGCTATTTAGAAAAAAATAGGCATTGATTTTATCAGTTTTAAACAAAACGGAATTGATATTTCGGTAAAAATGTGTAGAAATCACTGTTCATGTCAGACTAATGATATTACATTTGGGGGAAGTAATCTCAAAAGTTAAAGTCATGTTAACAAAATGCAGAAGACGAGCACCGGAAATTTTTTGTTATTACAAATACATATTTATATGAAATTACTAGTATATTAAGAAAATACAGACGTGTATACTCGTATTGTAAACGCAGTAAGTTAAAACATGAAAGCGATTCACACAAGTCTGAATACTAAACTGAAAGGAAATGTATTTCTGTCGGTCAGAAACATTACATTTTGTATTTTAACTGTTCTAACCGACAAGGTTTCAAAAAGACAACCCCGAAGTCAACTTCAGTACACTTTCCAGATCCAGCGAAAGACGGACGAAATGGTGAGTAATCTATGTCGGAAACAACATTAATGAACCGAGAACCACAATACTTGTTAGGAAGCACATACGTTTCCAACACGGTAACAATGAGTTATGGCTCGTCGATTTGCAATCCTCCACTTCGAACCCGTTATGACCATCAAGCCCGAAGCCCATTATTGAAATCATTCTAAGATAATGGCATATTACGAACACAAACAAACCAATACCCTCTAACTGTTCAGTGGCTATTGACTTATATAATTTCGTTTTGGCCCTTAAGAAAATATAGAATATTAAAGGGTAAGGATTTTTTCCGCTTTATCGCATGGAATTTTATGTGTTTGCTATGTTTATTTTGAATGTCACACTGATAGATTTGCTCAATATAGTGTACCAACAAAGTTTAAGCACGAAAGTGACACTGTGTGTTTCCTCAGTTCTTCGTTGTTTTCCTGATATTGGAATATGACGTCCAATATAGAATACAATTTGGTATGTATCCCGCATTTCGTGACATCTGTGTCACGGTTTCAGATTGTACAAAGGAATTCAAGACAAAATATATATTATTTCAAAACGACGACGATGAATCAACACGAATCGGAAGCGTGACATGCTGTGTGAGATCAATTTGGTTGATCTTATATAATGTCAAAAGATGAGAGATCTGATCATTTTAAATATTGGACTTATCATATCAAAGTAGAAAATCACTAAAGAGCGAGTCTCTGTTTCATTGAATAACTATGACCACTTGTATTAGAACTTCCAGATGTTGCATTATTTGCTGATGAAATTATAATTTCAATTAATACGCTAGGCTTGTCTGCAATACTGGTAAAATACAGACATGTCGAACTTGGTGTTTTGTTCGTAATGGCGCCGGACATTCGTCTAAACAAAGTCTGATGGAGTCAAGGGCTCTTTCAGAATAAAGAGTCTCTTTTCTGTGATCCATTTTTACATTAAGGATATATAAGAATCTTGACAGCTATTATAGAAATTTTCAGATGTTTCTCCTGTCCTGTATGATGGTTCAATCGCGGAAAGCGGCTTCATACAACATTCGTTATGGAAAGCGAAACGCGTCAAAACTGTTCGCAATTTAACAAAAACAAATGCTGTGCCGTCACTAACGGATCCAAATATGTCTTTTTCCAGGAAACTGTTTACACAATTAAGATTTGATTAACATGAGGACTTTTAAACTGCAGAGTGCACCACTGTAGATTAAATTTTGCATAGCTTTGATTCATTTTTTGGCAACATTTTCTTGGTCAAAAGTGACGTGTTCAGTTTTCATCAAGTGGAAGTAATTACACTGAGTTTTAGAATATCTTTCAATGCTGATATTTTCACTTTGCAGTGGGAATTTCAAATTAATGCTTTTATTGTTGTTGTTTCACTGATAAAACTCAATATTTCATCAAAAGGTGTGAAAGAATGTATATTGTTCTATAAGTATTGTTTGTTCATAAACATAAGTAAATGAATATTTTATTTGTGTTTGTGAGTTAACAGATGGCATAGAAATTATAGTTTTGTCTGTTTATTAAAAAAATACAAATGACCTAGTTTGTTTTCTGATAGAAGTAAGCAAATAAATATTCAGTGATGTTTGTTTGTCAAAATAATACAATAAAACTAAGGCCGTGCTTGTTTGTAAAAAGTAAATCAATAAACATTGAAGGCTAATTTTTATTTCCACAATGAAATATTGTATCATTGGATAATTCATTTTAGTCCTTCATTTATTGCGTAACATTATAATACTTGAAAGTAGAATACAGCATTAGTCAGCAATAACCGAGGTTTAACTGTGTTGCACTCTCTACGCGAATCTTAGCAAAAATACCTTCATTGCTTATAAAGCGTAAATTTATATACTAGAAATAAATGTTAAAAACCACATCTGTTCTTAACTTGTGCAGATTTTACCTCGCGAAGTGATTGTTTATATGAGGTAAACACCAATGAAACAAAGTTTAAATAACATAAATTATTAAATTATTTTTATGATTTATGGAACAATTCTGCTAAGGAATCAGATTGTTTATGCAAACGCCGTTAGAAAATTATGGTCCTTAATTTAAAGTTATAATTAGAGAACAAAAACTGGAGAATAATTTATGTCTTTACTTGAAACAATTGAGCAAACATGACAGTTCTTTGGTATTCATTAATCATTTTTATGCCGGGAAGGTAGGAATAATTTTAAACCACAGGAGTCCTTAACATTGTTTGTGAGTTTGTAATGATTTTCATATTAGATGACATGAGAGCACTCACTTAAAATTACGTGTTTACCAAAAAGACAATCTGCTTGAAAAATTCACTACACTCCCTCTGCACATTTCTTTCTTTCATTTCTATGTTGATACATATTGAAATATATAGTCTAAAATCGCTTACGCATTTCTGTGTCATTTCTGTGTGTTCCTTTGCCAAAGACGTGCGCATTTTGTATTTCGATGGCATATTTCGCATATCGAATTATTTGTCTGACTATGAATGAAAATATTTTTGTTTCCTCAAGAAGACATTTGTCGTTTCTATTTGTAAGACGAACGCCATAAGATTGAGGAGCTGGTCATTATTAGTAAGTAAATACGTTTTCGACAATAAATGCTCGCAAGAATAAAGTACATTTTAACTTTAATAACGGTTAAATGCACACTACCATTGATTCACAACGCCATCTTCATCGATATTGCGTTTACATTTTTAAGTTATATATTCATAAAGCCCCAAGACAGTCAATAAGAATGGACGCACTTTGGGCCACAACTCAAAAAACCGTCCAGTGACTACCATGAAAACAGAATCATAGACAGTTCGTTCTACAAAATGTAGTCAGTGAATAAGCGTTCTGTTGAATATTTACAGGCGAATGACACTCCATTCTTATTTGTCCCAAAATAAGTTAATTCAATATCTAAAGTGGGAATTGGACAAACAAAGCGTAAATTAACATACATTTCTAGGAACAGTTAGTAACAAATTGATATTTTAACTGTATAATGATGCATTGGCCCTTATAACTGCTGCTCACAATAACACTTGATATCTATGCTCTATCTAACATACATAGAAGGATCTGCCTGTATTTGAACACATAGCTGATATCAACTGCTTGCATAGGCCATACATACACGTATTGTAAATTAAAGTCCAATTTCATACGAAAAGAAAGGCCTCCTGTCATAAATACATCATACGCGCAAAATCATACAAATGCAAGCGTAATGATTATCATTTCCGATCGTTTCAACATTGCATTAGAAAATATACATTGCAGAAGTTTTGACACTAAGCAAAAGTTTGATATTATTTTTACCTAACAAAGGCAATAGAGAATATATTTCAGTGAAAACAGTTTGAATCATACTACATAATGTTTTGGCCATTCCATGAACTGCTGCAGCATAATGATATTCTGTTGTTTGGGCAGCGACTATGATTAAAGAAAGAGTAATGGTCCTTAATACAAATACGCTTGTTGATACCGAAACATTCCAATGAGTGCACGATTGTAATAAATATGATAGATGTCATTGGAAAGATTCGACTCGGACACATTCACTGCAAAGTTGAAAGGTAATCATATCATCTTATTTTTTTTCCAATAACAGGTATCCCTGAAGGTTGTAATAACATTTTGTCTGCAAAACTAAAACCTAGCTTATACGACAGGTGAAACGATGTCAACACCCTTAATCACGAGCTTAATCTTGAGTCTTGATCCATTTTAATAACTAACTACTCTAATAACGCTATTCAACAGCCAACCAGAATGTTAAGTCATTAGATATTTCACAAATTATATCATTGCTAAAGCTAAACATCAGACTGCATTGCTTCTTTTGAGATGTCGTAAAACATATTTATCGATATAGCTACGAATTAGGCCTTCGGACATACATTTGCTTTTATTAGTTTGGGTTTAAATGGCATTTCATGAAGTAATACTGAACAATACATGATCATATCACTTATATTGCGTGAGATACGTGTTTATAAGTGAGACCATGTATTGCACATTTTGAACACTAAATTTTACGTCACGCACACGAAGTCATTACAAAAACATTATTGAAATGACGTGCAAAATTAGCGTATCGATATTGCAAGTAGTTTATCAATTTAGTTGTTTTCCTAACACGGAATCTTTATGGAACATAGATAAAGAACACAAATATGATTATTTTTTGTACTTTTAATCCATTTGGCAATGACAGACATTGAATACAGTCAAATTCAGTCTGGATGCATCCGTGGATGGAAACATGAGAGAAATATTGGACATACATTGACGAGAAAATGATGCGCATATGACAATCCTTTAAAATAAAGAAATTTGGATGAAATAAAAAAACAAATCAAAAACAAAACATTTTTTTTTATTTATGATTATTTGAATTTAATATATAAAAATAATGTCGAGGGCACAAAGTCGTGCGATGCGGCCGATATTATTTTAATGACATAAACAAATGTTTGCAGTAGTATACATACAGTATTTGAATATCTTTTATGGTTTTTGATGAAATACGGAGTCTTAAATATGAAAAGAAGCAATAGTGAAAATAATTATTATATTACAAAAAAACAAACGTTTTTCTTGAACTTTGAAGCTGAATGTTCGACAATTGATTTCGTACAAAGCAAATTACAGTCGAAAGCAACTGCTCGAACATAAGTAGGAAGCAATATCATCGTTCAAATATATTTTTGAACTGCTTGTCTTTGTAAATCGTTAAACGAAAATTGACATTATAATTGACATATTAATTGATTTGTTTTCTACCCCATCCTCTCTACACAAGTTGTCAACAACCTAGAGTTGTTTTTACTCTGTACCCTTGAAAACAACCTGTTCTCAAGCGAACCAGGCTCGTCTTCGGGATGACTGAATACCACTTTATCATGAAACAATCTCTAAAACTATGCAAAATGTTTTATTCAATGATTATCAACAACTACTTTGCTAACACGCTCGGGGTTTCCAATTTTTCATTCAATAAATGGTGGTGTAGTAATTTGTTCATGTATTTATGCCCTTTTTAATTCTAAACTGCTTTTTTTTATTTTTTGGAACGTAGATGTATTAATCTCTATGGTAGCTATCTTTAAATGGACAGAAAAATAGGCATTCGCAGGGAGTTGAACAAGTTTTTGACCTCTTTAGATAACACGTGTATTTTTTAACATAATTATGAATAAGCTAGCCCAAATTTCAATTTAAATCTCAATGTTCACTCATTTTTACACATACCATCAAAAGTTTTAAATAATGTTTATATCTAAATACTTTTAAAATCAAATTATCTCAAAAAACGTGTTGATTAAAAAAATTAGTCAAGATTCTAAAGACAAAGACATATTCGGAATAATTGGTTGTAAATTTTATTTAGTACATTTACCCATTGTTGGTTTTGGTCAATTACTTTGTAATTTTGGTATGGAACTAGGCTTTTTTAAAACATTGACAAATGGCTTGAATAACCACATTGCATGTGAAAATACGTTTTTAAAAAGAGTAAAACATACAGTTAGTTTAATACTGCTACGCGTTTATATTGCAAAATGAAATTGAGATTGAGATTGAGATTTGACGTGTCTGTAATATTAAGGCCTGTATTGCAATTCTTGCAAGTCTACAAAGCGAAAGCAGTTGATATCAGAACTCGCCAAACACATTGTTATGTTGGGTTCGCAAATGTCCAATATGTATAAATAAGTCATAAAGATTAAACGGGAAATTCGAACGAATTTTCAAATACTAAACACCAATCGTTTTTGTATGAAGTATGTTTTCTGAGGCAATATGGTGCATATTAACCGTATTCTAACCTTTTCAAATATCGAAGCGTGTCTATCTGGTCTGGCGATCACTGATAAGCGTCCTTGTGGTCGTAAGCGATAACATTTTTAGATAACTTTATCGTAAAATAAAAACAATATCCGATACACCGAAGTCAAAACTGTTTTTAATGAAACAGTTACTTTTGATAGATATATATTTCCTTAATTTAAAATAATTAAAAAAATATAATATGAAAACCGAGAGGCATAAATAGGCTGTCAAAAAATACTTCATAAAATTAAATATATTTCGACGTAAATAATCGTTGCACGTCAGTGAGCTTATTTGTTAAGTAATAATCATATGACATCAACTAAAATATTTATATTTGCAAATAGGCGGACTGAGCTTGGCGTACCCTTCTAAATAATTAAAAATAATACTAATTTAGAATACAATCTCATTGGTAGACATATTGTCAACACAAAATCTGACGAAGGGAGTGTGTATCGGATATGTTGCAATTCTTAATCATGATCAAGCCAATCTACTTATAATGGCTAAAATGCAGGTTATATTTTATGGTTTAAATAAATACAATGAATTCCAGACTATTTGAAACGTACGCCTTCGATAGTATCATTAGCACACTTTTAAGTAAATGGAACCACGGGCTTTTTTTCAAGATAAATAAAACTGTCAATGATTCACGTGCGGTGCATATGACTCAAGTGAGCTCAAGCAATTAAAAAGATTTACATAATAAAACCACAAATCAAGTGTCATACTACATTGGTATGTGTCTTCAGATTTTTTGTCTGCGTAATTGCCATTGATTAACTTGAAGAGTCGATTAATATAACTGAACTCCTGACACGGAGGTATTAGGATATATTTCACAATTGACTTAGTAGAAATGTCAAGCTATATATATCTATGTATATGTTAATAGTACATAAGTAATTACAGGGACACGCCCAGTTGCGAAACCTAAAACGCAGACCCTGTAAAAAGACACATGTTCAAGGCCTACTAGACACCAAACAAGAGTCACACACCGTCAACTAACAAACAAAGCTAGACCACGCAAGCGTTCTCTGGGATAACTCCCAGTTTATAGGTATCCATTTTCACACTCTTTGAGAAAAGAACTGCAAAATGCTAATGTTAATTCATTTGAAAATACACTCATATGCTATTCCTCATACATATCTATAAATCATAATGGTAGAGTTCAATTGATAGCTTGCTTGATTGACAACTTACGATTAGTGAATTACTGCAGTGTGAATGAAAATGTAATCTTATTACTAAAAAGACCCACCTCCATATAAAACATAAACCACCACACTATCAAGAAACGGTAACGAATTAATGGATTTAAGTTCGACTACAGTGCTACAGTCACTTTATTGCCACTAAATGCAAATCCAATAAAAATACTTTAATGGAAACCCCTTATAGATATAATAAAGACGAAATTATATGAAGGTTCACTACTTGTTATATCTTGGAGTCCAAAATGCTAGCAGTTATTGAAAAGAGTGGTCATAAAGAAAAGACTATACGACGTTTGGAGATGAAAAAGGATCAGTACGATGTCAATCAATTAACACGTACGGGTAGTGTTTTGTTTTAACCTTGATGAATAAGTACAGTTAAATTATAACCATAATCGAGGCTGTTATAAACCAATTATAGTTCGTTGTTCTACAATTACCTTTGGCACATCATAAAGATCTGGTAAATCCAAAGTCATGTTAAATATGTTTTATAGAGCAATAAATTCGGACGAGTTAATGTTGAAAACCTAAAGTTGTATAAAGACGCATCTCGTCTTAAGAAAATAACAGGTTGTTGCTTCGGACATGACTTGAGCTTAAATTAAGAATGACATATTAAAGCTGAACACATATAAAGAATCTTGCAATATATTTGCGACATTTGAAATTTGATTTCTTTAATTTTGCATGTTTATAAATAAAGCAGACTGCAATCGAATTATTAATATATTCCATGGCTGAGAGTGGAAGATAGGTTTATCCCAACGCGCCGAGGGTGGATGATTTGTTCAACTCATCCTGTGTGTAGGATGTTTTGCGGAAACTAGGTGTAATGAGTTTTCATAGAATACCCTTTGTGAGGGTTGGGATGAACATATTTTACACGAGCGGCTATGGTAGATGCTCTTTCTCCCGCGTCAGTAAATACAATTTAGTTAACATGTTATTATAATACATTTTTAACATACGGGTACTTTTTTATCTTTGCCCATGGGCAGGATACGGATTCTCAGAATGGTCAAATACTTATCTGGTAGGAGAAATTTAAATCGGCTGTCACATTGAAATGGCAATTCATATTGACCTTATTGGGATAATCATCCTTCTAATATAGCCAGCTATATACAGTTATTAGACAATGATTTCATGAGCATAACCGTGGCTTCCATATAATACAACACGTCCATAATGCCCTTATACATCGAAAAAATCATGTAATATATTCATTTTTACGCTGTTGTGTGGTACAATGAGTTGTGGTTGATAACATCAGGACTTACATATATTGTGTTGATGCGTCTGCGTTAGTTTTCGCTATTTTGGGAAGATGACCAACAACCGCCATTACGGATTTTCTTAGTTATTACCATTATTATAGATGACATTCTATAATACATTTGGTATAATTAAATAAAATAACTTTTTCGACTGCGTAGTTTGTTTTTGGTACTTCGGAATGACAGGTTGTAATTTAGTATAGCTCTTAAGCCGTCAATTGGGGCGTTCACAATTAATATTACACAAACAGTCAGAAGAACCTTAGGACAATGTACCTTACCCAGCATAGCTTACATAGCAACAATAACTCAGTAATGAAATAATATCCGTTAATCTTTACAGAAATAAACTCATACAAGTATTAATGAAATGATACTCGTATCTAAAAGATATGCTTTCATAAAATACACAGCACTAAACAAAACAAGAATTGCTTCTATTTATACTGTTATTATCATCACGATAGTTTAACTTGTCTCATAGTCATGTGGTTTTGGTAAATCATAGGCTTGTTTTATTTTCAATGGGTTTATTCTGTAATATCTACTTTTCAGAACAACGCTTGTCATACATCTCTTACTATTCCAAAGAGAATTCTATTGGGCTTGAAGGCTTGAAGGCTTTTAGACTAAATATAACCCCCATAGCCTCAAGTTTCTTGGTAAAGGACTCCAAACCCCGTACATTTATTCCGAGAGATGAGGCGCATTTCAACAGTTATGCCCCCTAAGCAATGCCCTTTCTTACGTCATATCTTGTAGCCGTAAGAGCTTTTATTGATTCGATTATGATCAATAAATTCCCCTTTGAAACATATTCTGTCATTGTCTTGTAAAAAGGAGATTCCTATTATTGTGTAACAATATCCTTAAATGATGATCACTGAAGTAGTCTGCCCAACCGCGACACCCACTATGTGACCCATTACTACTGTAGCCCCTACTTTGCAATTCGTTCCTACTTTTGGTCTGACTAAGATCTTCAGTCACATCCATTCTTTAACTCATTACCACGGTTACACTCACGTTGTTAAAAAGGTTTGTGTCTCGCATTGCTGGTACAATAGAACTGACCGATTCTTAACCGATATAAAATTAAGGGTTAATAAACATCATCCCATGTAAACCTCTTGTAAAACAACCTCTTTCTACCCCTTTCGATGTCCACTTCAAGGGCAAACATTTCTACTGACCGGTTGACCGACCAGGTCACAGGACTCCTACATATTCCTCCATTCAAAGTTGTTGTGTATACTTTCTGCTCATTTGAATTCAAATAACGATATGTAAGTATGATCTTAAATGAAATGATCCAATCAATGATGCCTAGATGTGCACTTCCATTTTATTCAAAGATAAGAAAACTTTTCCATTATTTTACACTTGTTTTAAGTTAATGTCAAAGGCTCACGGAAGTTTGAACCAACAATGTATTAGTGAATGCCGTAATGACGACCATGTGGAACAATCTGCTGGTTATATGTAATGTAAAGTTTATTTGGGCTATGTTTGACTCATGAACAAGTTAATGGACAGGTTGAAAAACGTTTAAGCAAATAGAGCAAAGCATTTTTACAGTTAAGATAGATTGCCTGTCTTTGACTTGGTCATATTTTTGATAACTATCAACATTATACTCCCTAGTTGTTATAGTAAAAACAATAAACATACCGTGTAGAAATTGTTACAAATACGACACAGATGTAATTAGTATGCATTCGTTGCATTTATACGTTGTTGTTCTTCATGAAACATGCTTTATTCAGCGTTCGGGACAGAACAAAAATACCGCAGTGTTGTCGTTTTTGTATTTCTCGAATGTAGGCCCCCAACGCCACCCTCAATGCTTGAGTTTGTTTTTTAATCCATCGCACTCAAACAAAGCAATGTCTTACCCCATACAATCCTAAAGCCGGATATGGCAAAAATGTTTTACCATGACAACTTTCAATATCATTGCAACATAAATAATTTCAGCAAAATATCCAGTGAAAGTTCCTTGTTGGAAAAAAAGCATTGTTTGAGTATCGTTTACGTCATTTGAGTGAGGCACAGAAAAACAGATATGCATTAACACATATTAACAATATTTGACGTCTTAAATCAGTGCGGCAAGAAGTCCATAGGGTGTTAACAATGACTTTGCCAATACAGTTGTTTGACGAAATATGCTAATTGATATCTAATGTTTCAAAGCCCCGAATCATTTACTAACATATAATAAAAATAGCGTCCTTTATATCTTCGATCACTCAGAGATCAGTTCCAAAAAGTGAGTAAAGGTTAAGTGGCGTTCATCCATTCCTTCACATTAATTTCACAACTCTCATGATTTAGGCACTTTTTGAAAGAAATATGTCCTGTTAAAATCCATTAAAATGGAAAAAAAACACATTCTTTCTCGAACAGTATCAACAAAAAATGCATATAATTTATTATCTGAAACAGGCAAGGAATGGCTATTCAGTTTTAATTCACGGTTATTTGTCTAAACACTAACCTACTTATAGTATGATATTTTAACTGAGAACGCTCATAATGTACTCATTAAGATACCTGATATGCCAATAAGTTGCTCATTAAATCGTAATTAAATAAATCATGACACTTGTTAACAATGTTAAAATGTATAGTAGAGTAAAGTAAAGTGTTTGTTTATTATAGTGTCACCCCTCCCATTGGGCTTATGAGACACCTACATTCGTGAACATCTTTACCCCGATTCCTTATCCCAAATGCCAGGTGCCTGGCAGGAAGGCAATCAGTACCCCTCGATTTAACTAGCCGCTGGGTCGGCAACCGGCCATGTCAGAACAAGCCCCTTGTGAGACTCGAACCTTCGACCTCCCGCTCCGTAGGCGGACGCCTTAACCACACGGCCACAGAGACGGTATATGTGTATATGTATATGCTTGATGAGCTCATTTAATTACTGATTTAGGTTAACGTTAATTGCTTACTAAGAACTAATATGTAAAATTAAGTCGGTATCTTTTAGTTAATATGATGTAAGCAAACGATGTGATGTCTTGGAATATTTCTATTGGAAGTCGGACTGTGGTTCCAAATGTGTCATATGCACTAAAGGTTTATTGTACTTGTGTGTAAGGTAATGAACATGGATTTAAGTGAAGCAAAACATACCTGGTATGGTGCCAACAAATATGTTGTTTTTTTTTGAAAATTTGTGTCTGAGTGTCGCCTGTTTATTCATCAGTGATGAAAAGATAGGGTGACATGTTACGAACAATGGTAACAAATCCCATCTCTTATTATTCCAAAGGGAATGTAATTGAAACTATTGCACTTGAATATGTGCATGCAGGAAATGAAACAGTGACTACATGGCTTTCCATATTGGTGCCAGTGTGTCGTCTGGGTAGTGTCACTGTCTTCATGTAAGGTTATGAAAATACTCTCACTCTACAATGCTGCAACAAATGCAATGATCCAAATTTCTTGATATAATCAACCAATTAAAAGTTATCAATACCGAAATGGGTTTGATCAATTGCAATGCTTAATTGTCGTATTTTGTCAAATAAATGGAACGACCGCTTTGTAGTTCCTAAATATTTCGTATGTGTATCAAATCGACAATGATGAATCATCCGATAACTCGTCACGACTCGTTGTAACAATTAAACAACATGAATACTATCCATTCACTGATGTTGTTCTTTTGTCACAGGCCCCAATATCATAAAAATACTTAAGTCAATTTCAATCTCAATCTCAACACATTTTACTACATAAATTCATAGTATTTCTTTAAACTTGTTTAAATATTTCTTGAAAACGTATTTTCTCATAGAATGTGTTATTGAAAGATTTTGACATTGTTTTAAAGAAGACTTATTCAAGAGCAAATAATTATAGTTGAGTAATTTTCAAAAGGCAATGAATTATACTCAAGAACATTTTTGGCTGTAGAATATGTTTCAATGCATTGAAATCTAGACAAAAGGTTTCATAATTTCTATAATATTACATCATAAGACTCACCAAAGGGATGCTTATTCGTTTTAAACAAACATGTTTTTGTGTGTTTAGATTGATTGGTACAGACCTTTTGCCTGTTGCGTATGAAATTATTATTATATTAAACGACAAGATAAAATTTGTCTAAGAACTAACGAATATAAATCTTACTGAGTTGAAAAAATACGTACACATCAGTTATGAACTGTTGGTAAATATCTGATAATTTACTATCATACATTGAATTTCGTCTAACTTCCACCTGCGATGATTAAGAAAAACCGTCAAGTAACGTCCATACTCTATATTTATATGATGAGTGCTCTTACGATATTTGTATTGACGCGCAGTTTACGCCATAATCGAAGATAAGCCTGGAAATTTACGATCTTAATTAAGCCTTACGATATTTATCGAAACGGGCCCTGGTCCTTTGGTAAACATGTTATCGTAATACTCTCTATCAATCTTAAAGGGACTGTCTCACGTATGATAAAATAGCGAAAAAAAAAGATAATTGTCGAAAACTGACATAAACTTGGCATCGATGTGTACAATGCATTGAAATTTACTAATTGAAGTACCACATAGTTTACAAGTTATTTAAGTTTAGCAGATATTTCGTATTTTTCATTTTAAAAAGATTACTGGGTATGTCTACAAGGTAGAATTCATTCCTTATGCGTGATTGGCTAGTCGGTGTTATCACGTGATATTACCGAGGTAGGTCTATAGCTCAATTATGTCACCGGAATAGAATAAGCCTTTGTAGCTCAGCGAGTAAGACGCTTGACTTCAATTTTGGCGACGCAGGTGGTTCAAGTGGCCTAGCCGAGCACTCTCAAATGTCCCACTCACACAAAACACTTGAGTCTCACTCACACATGTGAATACGGATATACCTTTCAATCGAAAATATCTCGACCGTTATGTGATTACAGAGGAACGTTAATCAAACTAATTTAGATCTTACAGTATGGGTTTAAATGATTGTTTTCAACAGATTGCGCGTTTTTATAATTATAGCCTATAACTTCTAGCTGCTCATAATGCAACGTGCGAGTAATAGTCTGCAAACAGACAGCTTTCTTACAAAGTGAGGAATTATCCCTGGGATTATTCATTGAATGTAATTAAAATCGGAGTCGTTATTCAAATAAACTTTCACTTACAAAACTCTTTTTATAATTCACTGTATGTGAAGCAATGAATATCAGTGAATGTCAACGACTTAATGTCGATCACACACGTCATTTATTTTTCATCTTAAATCAACCTCTTACTAGCTACATCGATAATTATAACCTACTTTTTAACTGAACTCTAGCATAGGAAGAATTTGCATCAAAATTGGACTTATTGATTCGATAGGTCCTTCGACAACGGGGCGATTGAGGAAAGAAATTTCCACAATGTTCGGTATTTCCCTGATGACAAGAGAGGTGCTCCAGCCGTTGATTGAGAGTATCAGCTGTGGAAGGCAAAAAGCAAACTTTGCAACAATTTTTGTCAATTTAAATTAAACGTTTTCAAAGAAGAACACCCACCTTGTGCATATCTTAATACCAGAGATATTTTTGGTTGCTTAAATGCAAGCATAAACTTTCCGTACTGATGTCACTATTTTTAGTCTTGCACAATGTCTCATTCATGAAAAAAGGCCAATATAAATAATATTAATTTTCTCATGTACATTTATAAAGAAATGTTCAGCGGAATCGTTATGTTTATACTGTACGTTATTTTATTTCTTTTAATTTTGCGAACGGAATAGTCCGCTATTACTTAATCAACACATTATTGTATGAAATGGAAGTAAAAGATTAAGTTTCAACCTAAAAAACACGTTTATGTGATTAATATCATCGAATGAAGTGCATTATAACAGCTTCACTAAAATAATTTCAAATTTAATTTTGAAACCCTGTTATGGCTAAAGAAACGTTAGAAATACTATCTTTAAGGAACAACAATTGAAAAGGGATGTAAAAAATGCAAAAAAAACAACAAGCGAAATAACATTCAAACTGGCTGGGATGAAAATTCAAATAGTTCCGATCTATAAAGACATATTTAGATGTCTAATATATTATTATCTCGGGAATATATTGTTTTAGTCAACATCCCTAAGTCAACCTTTTAATGACAAACCATCGCTAAAGTGTGTAGGAACGTCTTTTTTTCTTCAGTCTCACTTTGTCGAAAAACATAGACATGAATGTTTTTCATTTACAATAGTAAAACGCAATACAATTGCATTAATCGACGAATTCTTGTAAAACCGTTCACCTTTCCCAAATACAGGCGGTTAAACATGGCACGATATGTAATTATTAGGGCATTGCCGTTTTTCATGCACATGAACACTTCGCGATTGAGAAGCAAATACATATAATACCAATATAAATAATTGTATGTTGTGTCGACTGTTGCTTATCCATTCATATATTTCTCCAAATCGGCTTATTCAATCAACACACGCGAACGCAGCTACTGGTGGTTTAAGTAATGCTATCGAAGGCGAAACAGTAATAAGGATCAAGTATTAATGTCCACGGGTCAACGAAATTACTGCCGAGATTAAGAGTTTTCACGGACCAATGAATATGTTCCACAATCCGTAACGATCCAGACAGTTTTCACATGAAGATTATAAACAAAAATCGTTTTTCTTGGCAGTGTGGTTGGCATCGAAACAAGATTCGTTTTAATCTTCAACTTAATTATTGTTATCACAGATCTTGAAATAACGGCATTCAACTATGAAATTCATTGTAGTGGAAATACTCAAGTATCAGCTAAAAAGCGTCGGATATAACGCTGTATTATAATTCCTAGTAAAAACTTCCTGTAAAATACATAAGTCAACATTTATTTTGTTCTTTAAGTGCATCACATCTTGATATATTGATAATCTTATTTTTTATTACAATACTTTCACTAAACATGATCTTCATTCTAAAGATCAATTGTTCCCCGCAAAAAAATACTGTAAAACTTGCATGAAGGGTTTCAGAGCCTGTTTTACTATTTCAAATACTTCCTTGAAATAAGATAAGTATGCTCTTGTAAAACATTTAACAGTGCATTTTATGGTAATACACGTCTGATGCTGCATCAAAAGTGGGGAATTGCTTTCAATCCATCATTATACGGAGACGGGGAGGTATCGCTGGTGCTTTGTCTGTGGCAAATGTTAATATATTACACTGAACAGAGCATTGTTGACGAATGATTGTTGCTATCAAGGCCGGCAATGGCATAACAAAGCAACACAAAAGAATAGATATATCACATTGTGATTGCCTTCGAATATTCTTTGTCTTAACTTATTGGTTCAATATATGTTTAAGTATGTGTATTATCGATTCGACATAAGTATTGGGCATGACAACATTTAGTATGATCTACGTGTTTGAAGAAAAACCAATACTGCAATTATTTTGTTTACGATATGCCGAAAACAAAACAAGTTAGCGAACATTGTAACAAGTTTAACACGCCAGTGAGCATTATCGAGACATATTCTATACATGACATAAAATAAATTCCGGTTGAATTATAGATTGTGTTTATGATGGAAATAACCGGATATCAACACGACTATAATCGTTTTACGTCTATTACCAGTTATCTGGGGGAGGCTGTCGTGTTATTGATGGATATCCGCTGCCAGCATTGCGATTATGGACATAACATTTATTACGTTTATTTTTTAATTAACACCTCATGACTTCAAACTGCCGTTGTGTTCAATACACAAAAGAAAATTACATATACATATGCGCAAGCTACTACATATTTAGATATTTGACAGATAGCGGTAAATCTAAATCGAATTAAATAAAAAAAATGAAAATAATGAAGTAGTAGGGTATATTATGAATGGCATATTAGGACAGGACTCTTTTCTGGTGACCTGTATGATGTCTCGACATGATACAGGTCACCAGAAAAGCGTCCTATCCTAATAGCTCATATTTATCTGACCTGTCCGAGGCGGTAACCCAATAATTTACTGATACCACTTTTAATATTTATTTTATCTCTGCCTGTTGTTTTATGGCGTTGTGCCTCTAATTAAGGTGTCCAATGTAATATAATGTTAATTGTTATCCCTGTGACCCCAAATTATTTTGGTGTGATAAAAATGGTCTAATTTGTAGATTTTTTTATTTTACTTTTACCTTGAAAGATTGACAAGGTCGATATGTTCACTTTGGACTTCGGTTCGTAGAAGAAACAAAAAACTGCCATTGATTTATCAAGAATGGATTTTCGATAATTTGTTCTACAAAATAGTTATCAGTTAGCAATGCCATTTCAAATGATACAAAACGTTCAAAGAATCACTCGGTATTAAAAATTTGGCTTTGTAAAATGAAAAGCTTGTATGTTATGCTTTAATCATCGTCCCTTCAGTTGTACATCAGATCCTTAAGCGTATGTTGTTTTTTATCAGTGTGCCTCAAATCAAGACTGCTGGGTTCGTCCTTGTAGTTTCAATTATTCCTACTACCACTGGAATATTAACACAGTGACGTCAAAAATAGCAATGCTGTCTTAAAAGCTATAGGGACAAGCCCCAAGAAGCAACTACCAGTATGATCTTTGTTTGCTGATACAGATCAGCCATTAAAACACAATGAAGCACAACGGACATCACACACTACTTTCGTACAGGAAGCAGGTGTTTTTTAATATTTTGGTTCGTTTTGAAATAAGTATGTTACATTGTGTACATAATCATGAACAAAAATAAACATTCATTGAGCCCAATAACAAACATTTCGTTCGTGATGAAAACATTCTGTATTAACCAAAGCGTGATAAAGGTTGTCCATATTCCAGAGATTATAAAGAACAGTTTTACTTCATGTTGTACAATATGCACAAAAGTAAAAACACGTTTAAACTTACGCTGCAAACAGCATCTGCATATATTGTGCATGTGTTGTTGTGCAAAGCACTAGTGAATCTGTTTAGCTAATACTTCCAGTAATAAAGGTGTTGTTTATTGCCTTGGTGTCATTAAGCCATATCGTGCGGTATTTATTTCTGTATTTGTTAAGTCAGAAAAAGGTCGATCAAAGAAAGTATCTTATCGTGGAAAGTGGAAAATATTACAATGGTTAATAAGCTGTATGTAGTTGGATCACTCCATTAAATAAGTACTTACATCGGGATAAAGCGTTGATTAATCACTCTTGTTCTTTCGAGTAATGTTGGCTCTGTTTTATGTTCTTCACGTATGTCATTTTAAGCAGCGGTTCGCAGTCCCTTGAAGTATAGATTAAACATTTACCGCTTGAAGATGTGTCCATACAATTCATTACTTCGTGAGATTCCACTAATTTGTCTACACGGATGTAAACTAAATAGGGAAAACGCATATTTTGGACTACCTGTAAGGCTGAACTTACATTTTAGGAATAGTGACTTTTTGCGGCGAGTGCTCAGCATTGATGTTCCACCATGGGCTATGATGGACATATTCGGGCGCTTAACGCATTATGGTGAGCAGCAACCAATCATTAACCTTTAAATAATGCGTGTGTGTATACTCTTGAATGTATACTCTTATAAATTTCGTTGAAGTCAATATTCTTAGAACCAAACACAAAATGTTTCTGAGATAACAATCGCCTTATAATACGTAGGAAAGCCTTTTTGATCAACGGAAAATAATACTTAAAGTTCTGACAGATATGGGACGGAATAAATTGTTTATTCTCACGAATCCACTCAAAATAAAACCTGCAACAACATAGATAATATTTTCCATCCAAACCCAAGCATAAACTAGGTTTTAGAACACTAGAAGCCGACGAAATATATATCATCAATTATGGAATGAATAACGTTATTTATATCATTATTGGGGTATGAACGCATGAATGGAACTTAGACAGTTTTCATAGGAATCTGGATAATTTCCAATGGCCAGTAGTTTAATTAATACTCTTATATCATTTTTAAGTGAAAATTACCCTTAAAAACCATGGCAGAATATAAGTATGCATTTCATTAAACTGGACATAATTGAACATTGTTCGACGAATTAATCGTTACATGTCAGTAATCTAATTTGTCAGAGTTTGATTATATACAAGGACTACATGGCAGATTCAAAAGAACGCACTTGATAGTTTTAATATCCAAACATACCAAAAAAGGTACCGGGGTGGACATTTTTCAGTAGAATTAACAAAATAGTGGATCAATGGTCATGATTAATATGCGATGCCAATGACCCAAGTAAGCTTCTTCTGGTCAATTAAATAGAACTTCATTATAAAACTGCAGCTCAAGAGTCATATAACGTTGTTGTTTGTCATCAGATGTTTTGTCGAAGCAATTTCCATTGATGAAATCGGAGAGTCAATCCAATACAATTACCTGTAATTACAGATTATTATAATGGCTTTGAAGCTGTGTGATTAACTCGAAAAGTTTAACATACAACTCACAATTTACTTAATAAGAATGTCGAGCAATAAATGTAAATAGTAAATTGTTAGCCAAAACTTTAACAGTTGACCCTGTTTAAAGGAATGGGTCAAGACTTACTTACACTTTAAAAGGGTCACACACCGTAAGAAAGACAGACTATGCAGGAGTTGGTACGTACCAATTGTTTCTCATAACACATAGTGTCATAACACAAAGTGCTCTACTTTGGAAACATATGTTAAGAAACTTTTAATTTGAATCAGTAATATAGATGTCTATGAATCAATGAGTCTTATGGTCGTAAAATCTTACCGTTGATTGCCCGAACGCTTTTTACCTTTTACTTTACATTTCCAATGAAAGCAAGACTGCTATTTCAAATTGAATATATATTTGTTGTTTCCGAATAAGTTCGCTTCAATTTATTGTTGATAATTATGGGCCATCTACAGTGCAAAAGTGGATGGCCAAGGCCAAAATTGAAAGCGTTTCAAACGTGCATATTTTATTTAGTTTTTAATTATTTTATGGAGTAGAATATTCATCCTTTGCGACAAAATTTGATGTAATAGGTTAACCAAATTTTCGAAAGAACATTTAATCAAATTTTTGACCAAAAAGGATTTACATAAATAGGTATTATGCTTGCTAAATATTAAACCTCAAAACTAAACTTTTTTTAAAGAATAATTTATTTTTAGTCCTGCAAACGACTTTTGTACTGCAAAAGGCCCTTAAAATTGTATCGTTTGATTTTAATGTAATGAAGAAATATCACATTTTTGTATTCTAAAAAATAGGTCTTAAAGAAAACAATATTGGCACGCGCTATTTGTAGTATGGAAGTATACATACGTGTCATGGATGTTCTTTTAATTAACAATTCATTCACATCAACAGTCCTCATGACATTTAGTTCAAAGAGCCTAAAGGAATAACACCGTATTGCTTGTTAATCCCAAAAGAGTTTAACGCATATGCAAAAGTATTATTGAGCGAATACAAGGAAGTTAAAGACATGCTTTTATAATAATTATTACAACACTCAAATATACCGTTATGATCATACTAGTCTTTTAACTTGGCTCTAACACATGTGGTTTGATAAAGTTATAATGCAATACACTTACTTAACTGATATATTTGCTTTCTTTTAGATCTGTTTCCTTTTTAGCATCACCCAACAACGTTACAATACGTTGACTAAACAAGAGCTATCGCACTATAAATTAATATCCCAAAAGTCCGATTCGATACATTTTACAGATTACATTTCATTTTGGTAACGTGAACTTTTCGTCATTTAACAACGGTAACCTAGAGCTATCACACAATTAATTACTATCCGGGACAGCCGATTCAATACATTGGACACTTGAAGCATTCTAATTACCAACAGAAAAGTTAAAAAAGCGCCACAATATCGTCTTTTTTATCTGCACTCAAATAATGTTTTTGTTTTTTTTTGTTCATAAATAACAAATGATTTTCACATAATAATGCTTTATATTTAAAAGAATCTCGCATCAAACATCTATTCAATACCCTGAGATATTGCTTATCATTTGTATATGGTAAATATAAAATAAAAAGGTGCATATCTGTTAAATTATGTTATAAGTTCTCATTAAGTGCATCAACAACAATAAACATGACATCCTTTAGTTAATGAACAATTATGAATGCATCAGTACTGGTAATTTGCCGATTAACATTTATTTGCTGTGATAATTGAAGCACAAGATTCAAAACACATGTTTATAATTATTGCCAGGGGTGCAGATGAAGCTTGCACTAGTGTATGTTCAATAAAAATGAAATTGACTCATTTTGCAAAGCACGATAAGAATCCATTTCAATGACCTGACATATATTCATGATTGATTTGATATCATGTCTCTGTTTGCATTTTTATATGACGACTCTTGTCTTTTAAAGCCATGACGTCATCTTCCATAGAAAATCAACACCCGAGCGGGTTACAATGTCTGCCAGCCCGAGTGTGGTGAAACTATCGGATAAAACTCATGCTTAATTTGTATTTATGAAAAGTGTTTGCACGACCTGACGGGAACAGCTGGATGACATATTAAAGTAGTCAATGCAAATGTTATTTAAAGAAATTTATGCTGTATACTTAAATATCAAACGTGTCACGTAATTTTAAAACTGGCACATTTTTAAGGACACGATAAACTATGATAGTTGAATATATGCTTTGCGCTTAACAATGTGTTTGTGTATTGTCAACGGTTTGTGAGACGACAATGTCCGTCAACGTATTGATCTTACATCTAGTAGCATGCTAATGTATATGTCTTTATAATGCGCCTACATTTGGACAATATGTATAAAATCATTTAAGATTGCAATTCAAACTCATTTCAATAATTTATCAAAATAAAAGAATACGAAATGGAGAAACGCAAACGTTCGAGTAAGAGCAAACGTAAAATATTTTATTAATTTTGATTTCACGATTTACTGTGAAACGGCTGTAATTTTTTAAATGCCACGCTGCGGTGTTTACCTTAATAACACCAATAATACTATCATTTATTGGTTAAGCTTTTTAAATGCATGTGCGGTCTGTTTGTCATGTTTGCTTTTGTGTATGTGGTGTTTATATGTTTGTGTATCTTGTTCGTTGTCGTTTGGCCCCTTGCATTGTGCATCTTTACAAGTTTTGTTTTCGACCACCGGGCTTGTCCCTATTGTTTCTGTATTGCATTATTGAAAGTGAAAATGAAGAAGTACCATCAACAGCGATCTTGGTTTGAGCATTGATTCATCCTAAGATACAGAAGCTTAAACAAACCTGTATCAATGCATGCTACAGAACATGAAATAATGTGAACATGTCTTAAGCCATTTAACCAAACGTTTCAATGTCAATTTATGTATTGTTCAGTCGGAAGCGCTACGGACTATCATCTGCAACGGGTTTTTTATCAAAATAAAGTCGCTTCTCACCAAATCTTTAAAACATACATCATAAACAGTCAATTAGTTCAACAAATTATAATCAGCGACCAAGCGTCCTGTTGAATACAAACAGGGTCTCATTTGCCCCCAAATGAGCTTATACAATACTTATAACTTTTATACCCGTTCATTTAAAATATTATCATTTAACATAATTACCTAGAAACATTTTTTTTATATTTACGTACATGATATTCTCATGATGCCAAAACTTAGGCAGAATTATATGGATATCTGAAGAAGAGGTATAAACGCGTGTGCTTTACATTGTTTTGACATACGAGAATTTGTAGGCAATTGATATGACCAAAAAGCCTCGAATGCGGTTCCTGACAATTTATGAACACACTTAATGAGAATCATGTCTTGGTTCTTACATTAACAGAAATGGAATGTTTGCTTCGATAATGTATGAATCGTATTCATTAAAACTCGATGATAAACAAACACATTTCTTTATATATATATTAGTATTGTTACTGATCCATTCCGCCCCTTATCACTGCTGCGCACAATAACACTAATTGATGCTATGTACTATATGCAGATTTTTTGCAATGCGGTGTCTAAAATACATCTTGATCACTACCATACAAACAGCTGTTGCACTATTTAACATGAAACAGTATTTTGAAACAAAGCTGACCATCCAACTACTCGCATACGTTAAACAAACACTTACACGATGTTTAACTTGAGAAAAGGCCTCGGATCCCTGTTACAACATTGGCTCAAACACACATCAACATTACACTGTAGTTTTTTTTTATATTTTAAAATACCTTTAGCATTGCAGAAGAATATGAACACTTCAGAAATTTTGAAATTCATATCCATCATGGTTAATAAGATTTTTTTTCTGATCCATCTTATCACTTATAAGTAACACATAAGTTTGCCATGATTTGATTTGTAACTAACCAAATCAACAACGTGTACCTTTCAGTGAAAACAGTATTTATCAGGATTCATATTGTTTTTGTCTTTCCTTGTATTGATGCAGCATAACAATCTTCTGTTGTTCGGGCATCGACTCAGTGATTTGCCTAACTACACATGAGCGTATTGATACATTCAAATGAGTGCCAAATAAATATGAAATATGCGATTGGAAAGATATAAACTCGGACACATTTACAAAATAAAAAGGAAAACATATTATTTGCTTTATTTTCTTTTAATTCCCGATATTAGTTATCTAGTTAAGGTCAATGGTGTTCATGAACTCTCACAAGAAGAAAGAAAGTTTTATTAGCATTTAGTGTGCCCAGTACAATACTTATGTGAAAAACTACAGAAACAAGCTCAGTAGCCAAAACATTAAACATAAACCCCGCGTAATGGCACCGGCAAAGACATAGAACACACAAAAGAAATCACAAACAAGAAACATGGAAAAACAGCACAAAATTCGACAAACAACACAGTGCATATATACTTTATAAAAAACTATGCATGTTTATCAAGGAAAGCTAGGTACCGTCTTGGAACTGTGCAACGATGTCAACGCCCTCAATCACTTGTATGAAGGACTAAACAATGAATCTTAGTTTTTTAACACTATTTAACAGGTAACCAGAATGTGATGTCAATTGATAGTTCACATTAATATCATCTCGTAGGCAAAACATTCAACGATATTTCTACCTGTGAAAGGTCATACATAACATTTAACTATATTATATACATTGTAGATAATCACGGTCATAAAAACTGCATTTGTTTTTGTTTTCACTATCATACTACTTCCTATACCAGTTTGCAAATAAACTTATTCATCGTTGGTCATTTAGACTAAGCACGATAAAAAAGGCAAATTTTGGACCGAAAGAGATAGTCAACGGCGGTTTCGGACATTCAGTTTTAACTCTTCAAAGAGTTCCGTTTTTCACTTCTTCATCTTTGCAAGCGTCATTTAAAGCCTGATTTAGGTAAAGCCGATTTAAACCTCACATAATTATATGGATGCTTTGTGAGAGTGAACCCGCATTGTCAGTATTGACGTTCACGCGATAAGTAAAGGAATTCGCTAAACAGACGGTTAGAAAATTGAAATCGGACGATAGACCCTATATGTTGCATATATATTACATTTAAAAGTATGAGAGCAAACAAATCCAATGCCTCAAAGCTCTCATTGGTGAGAGCAAACAAATCCAATGCTTCAAAGCATTGAAATGCTTAGTTCACTTAGAAACAGTAGCATAAACGCTCCTTATATCAATGTCCTTAAAATAAAGCAATTTTCCAAGTATTAAGCAGTATTTTATGAAGATACTTGTGCATATCTGTAATAACATATGATTATTGTTCCTCCCAAGGATACAAATTACATGATTATTGTTCCTCCCAAGGATACAAATTACAATAAAGTGACATACAGAAAGCGATGTGGGGGTTATTTTTCATTGGCCATATAATGCTTTTGCTTAAGAAATATGTGTATACAGAATAAAGAACACATGCCTAAGTTTAATGACTGAGCTCAAAATAAGCACGCGCTAAACGGTTATTTCCAAATAATCTTGAATGTACGAATGGTACCTTTGCAATCAAAAGCTAACAGCCAAACGACGATTTTGTCGAAAACATGTGGTTTGTGTTATCATAATTTGGCATTTTATTCAACTATTGTAACATTTCATTAAACTCCTATTTCACAGTATTTCCATAGATACTTAAACTACTTTTGTTGTAAGCTATGTTTTGGGCTTACATTGTTATGTTTCATTAACGGCAAAGTAACATAATTTTAAACAATACCACTATTTCCATTATCACGACTTTATCTAATCTATGGAGTCATTTCGTGCATTTCCATTTTTTCTTTAAGTCGTCTGCATAACGATTCATCACACCAACATTATTCAAGATTACCCTATTAATCTAATCAAGTATGGAGAGTATTTCATTAGCTAACTGAATGGAAATCCAACGGACGCAAATGAGACTTACGACTCAAGTCCTCACGCTAGATGCAACGGAGTATCACGTGAGAAATTATTATGTTTTAAATAAATTTTAAAAAACTCTACATTAAAAATGGACTAACAATAGTTCACCAAGTAAGGCAAGCACTTTGTGGAAACAAATATACAAAACAATACAGAAACATTCAATTGAGTGCGTATTCGCACACATATGGAAAATACGTCTGGAAAGGGATTGCCGACACATTTACTGCAAATTGATAAGGCAATAACAGCATCTTATTCCTTTTGTTTTAATTCTCGATATATGTTATCAAGACAGCTATCAACGGTCTGTACGGTCCAGCTGATTAATATCCTACGCAGTGGACTCCTTTGACAAGCGGAATAGATCTCTGCCACAATGAACGAGAATAGCTGGCATTCAGCTAAATAAACTATATAACTGTTTTAATGCTTGCTCTTCTCTTCTTTTTGATGTTTATTTTATTAAATTTCAATCAAGCTGCTCTATAGTGACCAGCATTCAAATATGTCACCATTTTCAATGATGACATCATACCATGATATACGTTGAACAAACACGTCACTTTCGGTTTGATTGAGACTGTTCAGTGACAGTAGTGGTTTATGCATCGCTGTCCCCTAGCAGGAACGGAAAGTAAGTACACTATGGTTTATGGTTTTTCTTAGGGTCGCAAAACAAAATTATCATACAAAGTTTTTGTATTCTTTTTATGTCTTTAATTGGTTGTTTTATTTTAAGTCAAATGATCCCGAAGCACAACAAACATGATTAATAAACAGTGTTATTGAGTTATCTTGCATGTTCATCTGATTAACTGGTGCAATTCAAATTGAGCTTGCTAATGGCATGCATGCATGCATAACGTTAACAAAACTTAGGTTTGTATGACAATAAAAGGTGATAACGTTGAATGTGTTTGAAATATATTTCTTTGCATATTATCCCAAATGGTCGCTTCAATCTTCAACAGGAATGACGCCATGATAATACGATGGAAATAAAATGGACATGCCTAGAAGTCTTAACTGTAACGATTAACCTGTAATGAGGCACAAGGTTTAAGGTCGAACAGACAACCAACGGCAGACCTTACAACGTCACAACATGACACAGACAGATATCATATATTAGGTTACTTTAATAGTTTATTCTTAAATAATTTGTAAATATTTATGTCATCTATCTCAAGTTAATGCAAACTTTGATAAGATTTACCTTTTAAGGTTTACTTTATTCAGGATTGTTGGGATTAGAGTTAGGATGTGCACGTAAACCGGTTTTAACTCCCTATCAATTTATACTTTATAATATAATGACCGTTCCAAGGCGGTACCTAACAATCCTGGATAAACACACCTAGTTTTTATATAGTTTATATGCACTGTGTTGTTTGTGGAGTTTTGTGCTCCTGTTTTATGTTTCTTGTTTGTGATGTTGTTTTTGTTTTTGTGCTATATGTCTTTGTCGTTTACCCTGTGCCATTAAACGGGGTTTATGTTTAATTATTTGGCTAGTGAGGTTGATTCTGTAGTTGTGCATATACATTTGAACGGACAAACAAAAACAGACGCTTAAAGGGAGTTAAAGAAGTGAATGCCTACTTTAAAATTAACTAAAAACTGGCCCAATTATCAATTAAATCTCAAATTCCAAGTGAAATATAAATCGTTTATATTTTTATACTTTTTAAAATCAAATTATCTCAAAGAACGCCTTTGCTAAACACTTAAGTCAATAAAAACGAAATAAATCGTTACACGTTAGTAAGCATATTTGCTAACGTTTGGATAAAAAAAGGATTCCCGGGCAATGTGAAAAACACGTCTTTGATATTGTCACTAATCCGACTTTGAAAATATTAAGAACCACGTGGATTGACTTTATAAAAATTGTATTGTCACTTGTAAGGTTTCACATGCAGTGCATATGCTCAAGTGCGCAATTCAATACATTCCTATAGCAAAACAACGAACCAAGAGCCATACAACGTTGTTATGTGTCATCAGACTTTTTGTCTGTGTAATTGCCATTGATGAGCTCGAAGAGTTGATTGATATAAATAAACACTCTGATTGTGAAGGAGCGTCATGATTAACACGGAGAGTTTAAATAATTTTTTTAAATAAAGTTAAATAATGGCAAGTTATATATAAAAGTAGTAAATCGAAACTACAGGGACACGCCCTATACCAAAAACTATGATGCAGACCCTGTTGAGAACCACAAAAACAAAAGCCTAACACACACAAGAGTCACACACCGTCATATAGACATACTACACAGATATTCACTTTTTGTATGAAATAACTGCATAATGTGATGTTCTAAAACAAAGGTATTATATTTTATCATATTTTTGTTTCAAGGCAACTAAACGCTACTTGTGGATATTGTTTAGAAATGTTCCGACATACTTCATCGTTTAGTCATATTGCAATTTCTTTGTATGATAAAATGCTTTGAATAGTGCATTGTTTATTTGAGATATGAACATAAAACACATAACTCAGCCGCGTCCTATCATTGACCAGTCGCCAATGTTATTATTGCAAATAGCACCATGATCTTTTCTTCATACATATTTGCAAATCATGAAAATATTATTCCTTTGATAGGTTGATTGACAACTAGCGGCTAGTAAAATTACTTCAGTGTGAATGAAAATGTTAACTTAGTTCTACAAAGACCGACTTCCACATGAACATATACCACCAGACTATCAGTCAACAGTTACAACTTATTGCATTTATTTTATCCCTCTATATAAGCATATTCAGGCAGTTATCATCGGTCTGCTCAAATACCCTCCGGAGCAATTGGAGGTACGAAACTTTGATAAGTTTTCAGTTTTCCAAAGCTTATAAAATCTATCCTATAATGATACCGTTCCTTTCTTGCCATTAAATGCAAATCTCATAAAAGTCTTTAATGGAAAACCCTTTGCAAGATATTTTTATGACGAAGTTTATATGAAAGTTCATTACTTCGTAGAATCAAGGAGCCTTAAACGCGAGCAATTATTGACAATTGTGGTCATCAAGAAAGGAATATACGACGTCTAGGATGAGAAAGGATAAGCACGATATCAATCAATTATCACGCGTAGCATTTTGATTTAGCCTTGATGAAGAAGTACAGGAAAGTTTATAACCATAATCGAGGTTGTCAAAAAACAATCATTATTTGTTGTTTAATGATTACGTTTGGAGTACTATAGAGATGTTGTAGATCCAGCCTAATGTGAAATGTGTTTTATGGAGCAGTACATTCCCAAGAGTTTATGTTTAAACACTAATGTTGTATAAAGTGGCGTTTTCAGAAAATAACAAATCCGTGCTGAGATCTTGACTTGAAATTATATTTGGAATGGCATACTTAAAGCTGAACTATTATACAAATGATCACATGCAATACACTAGCGTTAACTGATATCTTAAAATTGATTTCCTAGATGCTGTTTGTTTATATTAATAGCAGACTGCAATGCAACTATATGTATATTCCATGGCCATACGTGTAAAATGGGTTCATCCCAACTCGGGCGTAGGGTGTTTTGAGGAAACGAGGTTTACCGTGTTTCGGCAGAATACCCTTCGTAAGAGTTGAGATGAACCTATCATTCACGAGGTGCCATGGTAGATGTTTTTTCCAGACTATGCTCAATAAAACATAGTTAAAATATATTTTAGTTTATGTTTAACTTACGGGTACATTATTATCTTTTCCGGTGGGCAAGAAAATGATATCTCGCATGGCCAATTTTTGGATATACTTATCTGAGGTTGGTGAAATCAAAATATATTGTCATATTGCAATGAAAATCCATATTGATATCCGGATCATCACTCTTTTACTATAACCGACTATATACAGTTATGAGACACATATTTCCGTGATCTCCATATCACACAACTATCTGATGATCTATAAGAAAATGCCCTTTATACAATGAAAAGGTAAAACATTTTGGATTCTGCTTTGCTGTGGTGTGGTTAAAAAACAGATGTGGTTGAGATACATGACTTACTTTACTTGTGATAAAGCGTCTTGATTTTATTTCGCTATTTCGGGAAGATGTCCAATATCCGTCAATTTGAGAATTTCATAACTATCATAATTAAGATGATATATTGATCAATATATTTGTTAAATGTCTGTGTGATAAAAATTCACTTAGTGTGCTGTTCGTATAGACTTGTCACCATTCTCACAAGTTCACCGTTATGAATTAAATGAATGTACAATTTAAAAGTTTAATGAAATTTGTCGACTGCGTAGTATTGACTTTAGTAATTCAAAATCATAGGTTTGAAAAAGTATATCTCTTCAGCCAGTGTTTTGGGCGTTGACAATGTTGCATCAACAGTCATCATGACCTTTAGAATACAATTATCTTTGCGCAAAATCATTGACTAAGCAACAATAACGCAGCTACGAAAAGAATGTCCGTTATTCTTTATTGAAATTAACACGTATGTACAAGTATTAATGAGAGCATACTCGGATCTTGAAGAAAAAGAAAGCACTAAATGAAATCAAATACCCATATTTGCATAATTACGATCATAATGATAGTTTAACTTGTCTCGAAGACATGTGGTTTTGGAAAAAAAACCTATGTGTAGCACTACACTAACTGAACTGGAATTCTTTCAGATGTGTTTATTAATGAATATGTACGTTTCAGAATAACGTGACATTACCTTAGTTTCCCTTGTGTCCGATTCGACTCATATAATTGCATTGATTGTAAGGTTTCATGCAAATTCCATGTAGTGCCTAACAATAACCTTATTCGATGATTCCTCAAGTAGTGTGCCCAGCAGTGACACCATTCTGTAACTCAGCACCGCAGTGACACCCATTCTTTAACTCTGTCCCGCTGTGGCACCCAAGTTCTTACATAGGCTTGTGTCCATGGTTCCAAGTCCCGCAGTATTGCAGGTCACAAAAAAAAACCCTGATCTAAACCTTACTGTTATAAAAGCAGGGCCAAATTCACCCCACACAATAGCGATGATGAAAATCAAGTTAAAACCTTAGCTTTCACTCTAATTATAGTTTTAACCTCGAACCCTCTCATAGAAAATGGCAGTAAAATTTTAGTAATTTTTTAAGTGATGCACCCGCAAGAAAACGTAACAAAGAGCAATAAGTTTTTGATTAACTAATATAGAGTTAAGGTTCATGTACACTGAATTTCCTCTCATTGTCCTTTACCAGTGTATGAAGTTTAATTAAATTTCATCAAATATGTTTTGTATTTATGCTCCAGACAAAAATAATCAAAACAAAGGGCTCTGTTATTACATAAAAAGTTATGACTGTGGGTAACTGCACTTCCTCTCATTCTGCTTTACCATCGTATGAAGTAAAATTTAATTCAGTCCAGTAGTTTCCAGGTTATGCTCTAGTAAAGAAAAAAAATCACTGCATTTCCAATTGTTGTGCTTTACCATTGTATTACGTTTAGTTGAAGCCCATCAAATAGTGTTCAAGTAATGCTCCTGACAAAAAGATGTAACAATTGCAATTTATGTACAATTAGCTGAACTAGAGTTATTGTTATTGTACAATGCGCTTTCTCTCATTGTCCGTAACCATTGTATTAAGTTCAATTAAATTTCATTTAGTAATTTTCAAGGTATGATCCGAACAATGAAAATTGCAACGGACCGACCGAAAATCATGTAACTATGTTATTACCTTTAAAATAAGCCTTAAGTACATTCCAGTAGATTTCAAGATGAATACTGCACTTGCTCTCATTGTTTCTTAACAATTGTTTATGATAAAGTCAAATTTCAAAATTTTAGGTTTCAAGCTTTAATTTCCGAACCAGGAAAATTGCAACGGACTCAGCGACCGACAATAGGGCCACTTTCAACTTCGTTTGTCGGGGTTATAAAAGCAGCCCCGGCCCCTTCACATCTTCAGCGGAAAGGATTTCTTAAATCAATTTACAGTTTATGGTTCACTCTATAGTTGTAAAGTGTGCCAAGTAGTATTGCAAACCTTTTCAACAGTTGGGGGACAAATTTGTTTCGCAACATTCCGCTCACCCGGCTGACTGACCACCAACCGCACGACTCCTGCATATACCTCCTTTGTTACGATCAGTTTGAGGTCATTTAGACACATTATTATTAACATTTAAATGACCAGATAGATTAACAGATATTAAGATTGAAGGATGTTTATGCAGGAGTCTTGTGGTATATTATAATAGTGTTGCATTTATACATTCTTTCACATTACTTTCTTAAAGCGACACTGACCAGGACAAAAATACCGCAGTGTTTCAACCGCAGGCCCAACCTCCATGTCAAGTTTGAGGGCCATGGGTGCAGGCATTGTTGAGTTATCACTCGGACAAGCTTTAAAATTATTTTGCCATTAAAGGTCACTGTGACCTTGACCTTTGACCCGATGACCCCCAAAATCAATAGGGGTCATCTACTGGTCAGGACCAACCTTCATGTGAAGTTTGATGACCATACGTCCAGGAATTGTTGAGTTATCACTCGGACAAACTTTGGTCTACCAACGGACCGACCGACCGACCGACATACCGACATGCCTGTGCAAAGCAATATACCCCTCTTCTTCGAAGGGGGGCATAATAAAGATTATAGAAATAACGTCCTTTTTAGCGTCATCTTCGATCACTCAAATATTAATTACAAGAAATGAGTAAAGTTTAAGTGATCGCAATTTCAAATATGATTTCTTCAAGAAGCATGCGTTTGCGTTCATGCATTTCGTTTACAAATGAATATACAACTGTCGTATTTTAACAGCTTTTTCAAAGAAATGTGTGCTGTTAAAATCCATCAAAATGAAAAGCCCATTCATCGTCCAAGAGCACCGACAGAAAATCGCATTTCCTAATAGACCCATGTCTGAAAAGGGCCAGTTGTTAAGTTTTAATTCACAGTTTTTATATCTGCAATACTAACCGAGAGTATAACAGTGAGACGGAACTGCATTTTTTTTCGGTGTTTGGTGTATTTATTCATTTTTTATCTCATCAAACTCTTTCGTAGGATACAAAAAATACTGGGTCAACCAAGCATCAACGATTCACATATTTGCTCATATGCTCCCTTAGTTCGTTTATTTAATTATACAAAGGGACTGCGAAAATCAGACGAATACAGGTGGCCAACGTTTTGCATACTATGATGCAGTGTCAGTTTATAACTAAAATTGCAGAAAGTTGGAAAAAATACAAAGTGAGTTTAAACTGCTTAACGTTTTTTTCAAGAACGGTACATGATAAATAACATATTGCTAGCAAAGGTGAGATTTTATTTGATGGGGCATTTCTACTGGGGTGATATATAGTAAGTTATTTAATAGTGAGGTATGAACTATTGCAGCATTAATTTGTGAGGTATTTATCAGTTGGGTAATAATTAATGAGGTAAAAACAAGTGACGTATAAAAAGGTGAGGTATTTATTAGTGGGGCTTTAATTAGTAAGGTATTATCTTTACAATGTTTGTCCATTGTCTAGTTCAGCAGAAGACGTTCACATAATTTGTATACAATGACAAAAAATTTATCAATACTTGAACAGCGACAAGAAAAAGCTATCTTATAGTAAATATGACGTATGTAAACAAGATGACGTCTTGGTCTCTTGATACTAAAACTGAGGTTCAAATAGCGACAGTGGAAGTTGAGTGTACTTTAAAATTAATTGTCATATCTTTTAGTGTAACAAAACTTACCTAATAGAATGCTAAAAAAAATATTTTAAATGTTACTGTACGTCTAATTTCTGCGTGTCGCTTGCATGTTTATTAGTGAAGATTGGATAGAGTGAAATGTTACTAACAATGGAAATAAACCACATATCAAATTATTCCAAAGGGACTGCTATGGAAGCCATTGCACTTGAACATGTGCATGCATTAAATGAAGCACCAGTATGTCGTCTGGATATTGTTACTGCCTCCAATTTAGATTATAAAGTTCTCTTACTCTACAATGATGCCAGCAATGTCATACATCAATGTGATTCACACTATCAACCATCGATGGTAGTCGGTTTCGAAATCGGTTTTATCATAGTAAGCGTCTTCCATCAAACAAATAAAACGACCACTCTGTAAAAGGACGTACTCCTTTTTCTCCCATCCCAAATTTATAAGTAGATCTTAATGGTTGGCCTTGCCGGAAACTCTTATCTTGCATTATGGCAAAGATAAAAACGTACCACTGTTAAAAAAAACTACGCACAAAAGAGTTCCAGCAAAAAAATACATTTTAACTCAATTTTGTTTAACTTAGGTGGGGGAAAAAGCATCTACAACAGCCGCTCGTGTAAGATAGGTTCATCTCAAACCTCGCGCAGGGTGTTTTGCGAAAACTCGGAAAACCTCGTTGCCGCAAAACACTCTACGCTCGGGTCGGGATGAACCTATCTTACACTCTCGGTTATGGAAGATAATCATAATCTAATACTCTCGGCCATGGAAGATACTTATATTTTCCCACCTCAGACGAGTAGATCCCGAAATTTGGTCATGCTTGAATTTCTTATCTTTCCCACAAGTCCCGTATGGAACTCTGTCTTGTCATCACACAATCACCTTCTTTTTTTGAAGACCGTCGTCTGTAGCATCACGGAATTCTTGTTTTGTGGCAAACCTTATTATTAGTTATTTCTCGCTTCAAATCTAACCATCACGCTCAATTCAAGAAATAATGCTGCACCCTCCTCAGCACTATTTTAAGAACGATTTGAAGGCAAAAAATAAAATTTGCAGCAACCTTTGTCAGTTTATATAGAATTTTTCAAGGAACAACAATCACATTGTGCATAGTTTTATATCTCATGAATGGGCTCACTGCAAAGTGTTTTTTTGTGTATTTGTAAAAATGCAAGCGCATATTTTCGTACTGATGACACTCTTTTAGTCTTGAAAAATGTCTTATTCATCAATACATGAATGAATTTAATAAAGTCAGAGCAAGTTGTTTGAAAACATCATACATGTAAGGCCAAGATAAAATAATATTTAGTTTCTCAGGCACATTTTTAAAACAATGTGGAGAGAAATCGAGATGTTTAACTGCATACATTACTTTCAATTGGTTTTGCTTAAATGATAGTAAGTTATTAATTAATTAACATATCAGGTGGTGAAATGTATTTCGAGAGGTAAATGATCAAGTATCAACCTAAAACGCATGTCTAAGTTATAAATGTATCATCGACTGAACTAAATTTTAAAAGCTTCATGATATATATATTTTTTTTTTCAAATATGATTTCTAAACTTTGTTATGGCATTAAAACGTTTGAAATTCTTTGTTTACGGTATACAACAATTGAAATGGGATGCAAAAAATCTAATGCAGAACAAAAACATAAGTAATATCATTCAAACTGGCTGAGATGAAAATGAAAAATTCAGATGACTTTAGACATGTTTAGATGTCTTATATATCAAGACCTCTGGAATATATTGTTTTGGTCAAAATCCCTTAGTCAACCTTTTTATGACAATTCATCGCTAAATTGTGTAGCAATTTCCATGTACTTCAATCTTACTGTGTCGTAAAACATAGACCTGACTTTGTGATATTTTCCTCATCGCTAGTAGTACACAATCAGACATCAAACGACGAATCCGTGTACAAACTTTCATCTTATCTCCAAAACAAGTGGATAAACATGGCACATTGTGTAATTCTTAGGACATTTCCGTGTTTGAGTCAGATGAAAACATCGCGATTGAGCAACACATACATATCATGCCAATAAATCTGTGTTGTGTCGGCTGTTGCTGGTCAATACATATTATTCTCTCAAACCTATCCGTTTATACAATCAACACGGCTGTACGTAACTACAGGTGGTTTGAATAATTATCTGGAAGGCGAAACAGCGATAAGGATTAAGTATTTATGTCAACAGGCCAACGGAATTACTGCCGACATTAAGCGGTTTTACAATTTTAACATGAAGATTACTAAAAAATAATTTTATTTTTTGCAGTGTGGTTGTCATCTGACATGCAAAACAGTTTCATCCTAATTATTGTTGTCCAGTTCTTGAATTTACGACATCAATTTATGACATTAATTGTAGTGATACAAAAGCATCATCTTAGACAGCGGTATTACAACGCCAGGTGATATGTTACTGTACCATTCATTAGTCAACACTCATTTTGTTCTATTTATGCATGACATCTCGATAAAGAGATCTTATTATTTTCTATCACTAAACACGATTTCTATTCTAAAGATCAATGTTCCCCGAAGAATCTACAGTATGATATGCATGAAGTGTTTCAGAGCCTGTTAAACAAATTAAAATACTTAGCTTCCTTGACATAAGTTAATCATGCTTTTTAAAACATTTGAAAATCCTCCTTGAATTAATACACGCCTGCTGCTGCAACCAAGTTGACGAGTCGCTTTCAATTCATCATTAAACGGAAACGGGGAGGCATCGCTTGTGTCTGGTCCAGAGCAAATGAAAATACATAACACTGAACAAGCGCCTTGCTGACAAATGATTGATGCTATAAAGCCCGACAACGGCATTACAAGACAACCCTTAAGGAGTTTAATATCACATAATGATTGCCTTCGAGTATTTTTCAATTAAATTCCTGTTTTCAGTATATGTAAAAGTATGAGTAAAACAATGTTAATGCCAGTCGGGATAGAACTTTAGATCTGGAAAGTTGTCATGCCGAAAAACATTAACTATTAGTCAATGTGTATGGTCTGTTCTAGATTTGGTAAATGAAATGCAACTACAGCATAGACGTCGCAAATGCTTGATTTATGTTCATATACTTTTGTCAACGCATTGCCTGTTCAACCCAATCGGGATAAGAAATGAAAATTACAGTCCCATGATGTTTAAGTTTTAGTGACATAAACTTCTTTTTGTATGTATATCGCAGTGACTTTTCTTAACCTTTTGGACATTTTTAACCCTCGGGCCCCAATTTCTCGCAACTTCTTAAGTCTCTTATAGCAGGATTAAGCTAATCTCACTATTTTTCTTTGTCTTTAAATCGCGTGATATCAACTTCAATACGAGATATTAGAATATAAATAGGAATTATTGTTATGGTTATCACACTAAATTGTGTTTTGTCAAATTGATATAAGCTACTTCAGCCCATTAAGCTTAAGAAGTGTCGAGAAATTGGGGCAAAGATAATAAAAAAACACATTTATTGCAAATGCAAAATGCAACAAAACTGAAATAATAATCTAAATCTAAAGCGCTCAAAACGTCATAACGGAATTTGCATATCACGTGCCTTTTTAATGCCAAAAAGTTCATGTTGTTTTTTACATAGAACTTATCGATTTCAATATTTTACAAAAAAACAAAAACAAACTTACACTGTTATTTTCATGAAATGTTTCAACTGAAAGCTAAACTAGATTCAATTGAAGAAAACGGAACAGTTATCTGTGGGAAGCTGTCGTGCTGGTAATTGTAAATGTCGTTGCCTTTCGTTCCTTGCTGGCTTTGCTGATTGCTTGTGTCACAATGGATATCCGCTGCATTTTAACGTTTTCAAACCTAAGATTAGACGTTTAGAACTTCATATGTAAGGTGACAAAGAGTACCATGTATTGTTTCAATAAATATTCTAGTCGATTTATTTGTAATTTGAAATAATCGTAGTGCCATTGTTTCATTATTTTGCTGTATATTTGTATGAACTTAGGCCAACATTGAATATTAACACAAAATTGAATAAAATCAAAAAAAGATGCATTGCTATGTGTGACTTTTGTACAGATTAAGGATATTTTGAATAACGTTACAAATCCCATTCAACGGACCTGAGTCTTAGATCTTCACAGTTTAAAACCGTAGGTTAAACAGTGCATACAACGCGATACAGAGTATTAGAAACAATGGTTAGTCGTCATACAAACCTATGCGTTAATAGCGCAATTGAAGATCATGTTGTTGCTTTTTACATAATTTCTCTATCGACGGCACATGGTACGAGCATATTCGTATTATAAAAGAAAAGGCATGGAAAGGAGTTCATGCCTTAAAATCACTAAAGTTCACACTCGAAAGAAAGTCACTTAAAATAATGTATAAGTCATATATCGGACCAAATTTGGAATACTGTGATGTTCTCTATGGAAATCTTATCACTTAAGTTAAGACAAGAATAGCATAGACTTATATTGTTTTACAAGATGGTAACATCACTGACACCTACATATCTTTCATATCTTGTCCTAGACCGAGTACGTAATGTTACTTCCTATAACCTCCGGAACTCCTCTTATATAAGAAATTACTTTTGCAATACAAACCTTTTTGCATGCTCTTTTATCCTTTTAACAACTGCTCGTTGGAACGTGTTTTCTGTACATGTCAGAGAATCCGTTACACTTCCAATTTTCAAACGTAAACTTTCGTCTCTTTATGACAGACCAGATGTCACGTCGTTTTATTATGAAGGTACTCACATTATTGTAGCACTGTTCGAGAGCACTTATATAAAAAAAAAATATTGTTCCCGATCCATTTTGTCAGTGTGGCCAAATCGAATCAACAGAGCATTACTTATTTCATTGTCAACTCTATCACCAGCAAAGACAAATCCTTTTTCAAAGTTTCCAATCCGCTGAACATATCACTATCCAGACACTTCTATTTAGAAACTCTCGATTAAACTAAAATTCAAATAGATCCTTACTCAAACATGTTCATAATTTATCACAAACAGGGAAAGATTTTCTTAGATGCAAAATGCCTACTCTAGATTTCCCCTAAATTCGGACATGACCAATATAACTTTTAACTTGATTCCTTCTCCTTCTTGTTCCAATCCAATTATCTAATTCTTTTCTAATAGTTTCGTGGTACTTTAAAAAGCAAGAATGTTACTGAAAATATTTCTTTTTTCGGCCTCAGATGTTTGCTTTTGTTATTACATCAAACATATTGTTTTCTTTTTACAAGTGACGCAACTATTACAACCTTTGAACTATATTTCCTTGTATTTAATTATGGTAAAATGTTGTTTACACTGTTGACTTTATAAAACGACAGATAAGGAAATAGGCATAAGTATTAGCTCTAGGCTATCTCCTCAATCCTTAGTTATCATGAATGTAATTTATATATTTGCTTAACGTACATAAATACAATTAATATTGTTTAAACCAAATGATTCTCTTCAATTCAAACATTTAAAAAGCAAAACAGTACGAGTTACTGTTCAATTAATGAGAAGCTTAAACATTTTATGTGATATCCGTTCTCTTCCGATCAATTTATTTCCGATTGTTAAGAGAAAACAACACTTAAATGACATAAAAACAACATGCAGCCCTATTTTTTACCTAATGTATTATGTCTGGAATGTATCCTTAACGCAAACAGACGTGGTTTTGAGCCAATGCATTGTTATGTCAATGAACTTACATATCCCTGCGTACTTTTGGAGAGCAGTGCCGACATATCTTAGGACTGCGATTTAAACTACATATACATTGTTATTCCTATTCATGGTATTTAAATTGTATTGCCATCCTTCTGTCGATAGGATAATAATGAGTTTCATGCAAACGTGTCATAAGGGGAAGAGAAGATAACGAGTCATACGTTTTTAGTTTATCAAAATAATCTAACTGCATATCAACTCCAGTTGCACAGAAAGCGAATCATGGTTGGTGATTGTTACGTTTTAATTATTGTTATGAACAGAAATTCAGTTAAGAATTTGTTATAGTAAATACTTCTATTATATTAATTGAATTTTATTATGCCAATACTTGCCAATGTGAAAAACTACAGAAACAAGCTCAGTAACAAAAGGTTTAAAAAGAAACCCTGTTTAATGAAACTTGGTAAACGCCAAAGACATAGAACACAAAAACAAAACTTCACAAACAAGAAACATGGACGAACAACACAAAACTCCACAAACAGCACAGTGCATACATAATATATATACAAAAACAAGGAATGTTTATCAGGGATTGTTCGGTACTGTCTTGGAAGTTTTGTTTCATTTTATTATAAAACGTATTATTCTTAAAAGGAAAATGGGCTGGCACTGCTCTTATTGGACCTTAAGGTTTAACATACTATGTTTTAACTTTTTAATTAACAAAAAAATATATACAGCGAACGAACTTCAAGCGGAATGAAATAATATATGAGCATTATTGTACATTGCACTGAAAAAGACAAAAGCAGTCTCAATGTGACATATTCAGAACACTCTTTTGTCGCAATTCCTTTATTTTCAGCAATATTTGAGAACATATTCGGTGTGACGACTAGTTAGTACCCCTTCATCATACATCGATCATTCTTGGTTTTTAAATAAGGTCTTGACTCGGTATAGCTTTTGCGGGAGCGCGTCACATCATAACCGCAGATACCGCGTTACCAAGAACTAGGCAGATGACTTCATGACCTCCTGTGTAATTCAATTTGAGATTGGCTGCTCTCCAGTGTGCTTAATATAGCATGGATAATTGATAACCTACAGATCAAAATATTTTGATCAATACAAAAATGATTGATTAAAAAATATTTAATTTCCGACAATTGGATATTCAGTCCCAGCAAATGCTTGAGGAAAGATAGACGCCGACGCACAGTCAGTTTGCAACATCGGCCATATGTCGGGCTATCGAAAGTAAGTTTCGAGAAAACAGTACACGATCGATGACATAAATGACACAAAAGCAAACTAGTTTGAGGATGAATATCCATCAACTAGTTAAAAACCCCAGTACGCCGTTTCAATATGGCATCCCAAACATGTATTGATATGGTGATACATGTGTGGCATGTTCAAGTTGTTTGTTCTTTGTGTGTCTTCCTACAGTGTCTGTTAGGTCTTAGCCTTGTGCCTTTACACATGGTATTTATGGACGTACTATGCATTTATTGTGCAATTACCGTTTGGTACATGTGAGGTCTGTTAAAGTTGTTTTTACTTTGTGTGTCTTCCTTCAGTGTCTGTTAGGTCTTAGCCTCGTGTCATTAACATGAGTTTTATGGACTAACTATGCGTTTATTGTACAATTGCCGTTTGAAATCACCCAACAACATTTAATTCAGTTAGACCATGTTTTTACCACTTCATATCATACCAAAACGATTACAAAATAGTGGTTATCCAATATTCTAGCATCAAGTCTGAATCCATATAGCAAGGTGTCGAACCTCCACGTCACGTTGTCATTTAGTTATCGGGAATATGTCAGGATAGGTACTAATTGAATCTTGAAATCTGTCTTAAAGCAGACAGTAATGTATCTACGTTGTCTACGGGCGTTTCCAATGCGTTCACTGATGTGTGTAACAGTGTTTTTGTTTCGTCATGTTCAGGATTAACGGAGATGTAACCATTTCCTCTGTTGAATGCAATATAATACGTTGGTTTTAATTCAATAGAGACTATATAAACTAACCCTGTCCCCCGAATGTCTAACCAACATACAGTTAACAGACCAACATGGCCATGATCAAAATAAAGACTATTGAACGCAGTCCAATATGGCATAATATGCAAGTACATGGCGACGTATTGTTGTCTCCATAGGTAGATGAGCGTTTCCCACAGGCGGTTACAGTTTGCATTGTCTTGCGATCAGTATTTATCTGACCGTTCCAAGGCGGTAATCCAACAATTTGCTGATCACAAATTATTTTAGTACCATTCGACATGGCTTAAACAATATGAACGTATCATACCGATATTCATATGACACTGTCTTTTGAACTTTGATTGAACAATCGATTACTTTACTTTTGATTTCGGTCCAGTTAAGGGACATGAAACACAAACTGTCATGACTTTATCTGTAATAACTTTCGGTCATTTGCTTTGAATATTAGTTAGCAATAACCTTTTAAATGATGGCAAACGTCCATGCGTTCACAAGTCATCAACACAAGTCTTACCAATGACTTAATGAAATGCAAAGCTAAGTTGTACATCGGGTACCTTAAAAGTATTTTGTGGTTTGATCGTTGTGCCTTTAATTGTACTAAAATTATTGGAACTCTAAAACAATGACGTCATCAGTATGCACTTTATTGACTGACACCGGTAAGCCATTTAATCAACCTGGAACACAAAGGACATTACATACTATGTTTGTACAGAGAACCTGCGTATTTAAATATATGCAAACGCTTGTTCCATGGACTTTGTTTTGATACTTATGAATTATAAAGCATTATTAGTTGAGCCCAAGAATAAACACTTTGATCTGATGAACATTCAGTATGAACCAAATTGTGATAAAAGTTGTCCATATTTCATATACTATAAAGAACAGTTCTACTTTATCTTGTACAATATGAACAAAAGTAAGTACACGTTCGAAATAACAGTGCAACCAACATCTGCATGAATTAGTGTACATGAATGAGTTTGTGTTTGTTTGTTTGTTTGTTGTGCAACGCAAACAATGCTCGTTTTTGCTAATGCTTCCAGTAATAAATGTATTGTGCATTGCTTCGGTTTCTTAAAGCCGTACCGTGCGGTATTTATTTCTATAATTATATTGTCAGAAAACGGATAATCAAAGAAAATTCCTAATTGTGGTGAGTGGAAAATCCTAAGATAAATAATAAGCCGTATGTAGTTGGATCAATCCATTAAATAAGTTATTACATTGGGATAAATCGTTGATTCTTTTGGGAACTGATGGCTCTGTTTGATGTTCTTCAAGTCTGTATTTTTAAGCAGGGTTTGCGATCCCTTGAGGTATGGATAACACATTTTCCAGCTTGAAGGTGTGTCTATACATCTCGTCACTCCTTGCTTTCTTTGTGATGGAACTGAACTACAAGGATGTATACATCAATAGGGAAAAGTGCATATTTAGGACTACATGTAAGACTTTACTAGCAACCTGATTTTAAGACAGGGCGTACTTCAGCCTTTCAGAAAGCAATAACACACTCTGTATATTTAAAATATGTTAGGAAACATTTAGAATTCCGAGCTGCTTCAATTTAAACTATTGTTAGACAAAACTTCTTGATGGAGGACCCCTAAACCCCAATGTGGACCATATTTGTTTCCGTATAAATGGGTAGGTACACATTATATGCTGCACCTCCCAATGCAATCCTGCATTTTCTACATATAATATGCATTAACAATGAAGGTAAACTAGCTGTTAATCATACGCACGTTGCAGTATATAGTAAGAAATACTGAAGATTTGTGTTGACATTTTGCGATGTTTAACGGCATTATGCTATTGTTGCCGACGCGTGCTCAGCATTTTTGTTCCGTCATGGGTCAGTGAACAAACACAATCGCCCTTTAACCCGTAATGACCTTATTGCCCAAGGCTATGATGGACGTTTTTTAGCGTTTAACCCATCATGGAGAGTAGCTACGAATCATTTACCTCTAAATTGTATGTAATGTATACTCTTGTAGTTTTCTTTGAAGTAAACAATTTTAAATCCAATTAATAATAATGCTTTAGAATTTAAAGAAGTATCGCATTATTCTATACTGAGCTCCTTAAGTTACTGCCCAACATTTGTCTACGTCGGATATAAAAGACAAGTACATATCAGTTAGAAATGTTATAAATTTTCTTGAAGTGCATCCAAAACAATAAACATGACATCCTTTACTTAGCTGAACAATTATGAATGAATTAATATCGTTAATTTGCCGAGAAATTTGGAGCAGCAGATGCAAACCACATGTTGTAGTTCTGGAAAGGGATTCAGAGAACACTTGCAATAGGGCATGTTCAAGTTAATGTGATTGACATATATATGGATTTTGTAAAGCACGAAAAGTATCTATTTCTCAATGACTTGGCAGATATTTATGATTGTTTTGTTATCATGTCTCTTAATAAATTTGTATATGATGGCTCTTGTCGTTTAAAGTCATGCCGTTATCTGACATAGAATATCAACACACGAGAGCGTTCAATGGCTGCCTGCACGATTTAGGGTATGGTGAAACTATGTAGTAAAACTCGTGTTTAATTTGTATCTATAAAAATTGTTTGCAGAACATAACTTGAATAGCTAGATGACACATTGAAGTGTCCAGTACACATGTTATTTAAAGCGATTTATACTGTATACGTAAATGGCAAGCCTTTCCAGCATACGGTCATATTATTTTCTGGCAAATTTCTTAGGACACGACAGATCTGTTAGAAATATTATAAATTTTCGTGAAGTGCATCAAAAACAATAAACATGATATCCTTTAGTTAACTGAGCAATTATGAATTAACTAATACCGTCGATTAACGTTTATTTGCTGAGTAATTTGGAGCACAAGATGCAAACTACATGTTATAGTTCTAGTCAGGGCTTCACATAAAACTTGCACTAGTGCATGTTTAAGCCTTTCCGGAAAACGGTCATGTTATTTTCCTGGCACATTTCTTACGACACGATGAACTACCATAGTTTAATATATGCCTTGCGCTTTGTCATGTTTTTGTGTATTTGCAACGATGGTTTGTGTGGCAACCATGGATGCTCGATATCATTACTATATTGTAAGCCGGGCGGTTCAAATTTCTAATCATTCAAGATTGAAACTCAAGATTTGTCAGGTATTCTATTAATTTATTCACGTTCTCTAGTCAATTACTTATTACATGAGTCAGCAATGGAACCAGTAGTCAGTTTTGTATTTTAATTGTTTAATTATGCTAGTAGTATTTTTGTAGGTATATATGTAGTTAATTAAGGTATTAAATGTAGTTAGAATTTTATATAATGTAGAAATTACCAGCAAAGCTCTTTTTCATGGCTGGTTTAGTTAAGTGTAGGTTACTCTGATGACTGACTACAGACGAGTGACTACTGACAGCTAACTCCATCGCAAAAATTCATCGCCTTATATAGTGGTTGCTGATGCTGGCGTTGCTGGCAACCAATCAGAATTGGGTATTTTCACCAGCAACGCTGGCTGAGTAATGCGGATCATATTTTGTATGAAACATAAATAATATAATATTCACTTAAAAGGTGAATATAAGGTCTTGAAGTAGAGATATTAACATATACTCTTTAACAATACAATTCAGCATTAACTTCTTTGAAGTAAAACAGTAATGCTTATAAGATAAGTGAGCCCAGCATTACACCAGCATTCCGCAAGAACAATAGTAAAATAGTGCTCCCCAGCATTAGAGATCTGGGGTTAAACCTTAAATAACACACAACATATTAATTTGAATTTAGAACAATACAATAAATCATACATAAATACAATATAACATCACATTTAAATGTTAGAATTGACTCGATTTACTGATTTGAATAATTTACTACGCTGTAACCTACAAAATGCAAATGGCGGACAAGTTTGACAAGTGCACAGCGTTGACTCAATGCTGGCACTCAAAACTACGAGTTAATCTGGTAGAGTTATGGAGAAAGCATTTGCTAGACATTTCATACAATTACTAAGGATTATAATAATGTGATGCAGCAGTGGAAATTCCATCTACTTACTTCAAACAGGTTTATTGATATATGAGTTACATAAATTTCGGACATGCATTTCGGACAAATGACAAACCATACTATTACACTTCCCCCTCCTTAAAAGATTAAACTTCTCCTGAAGTTGTTAAAAGGGGTGCATTCAATATGAATAAGTATTAAAAATTATTTTTTACCAACAAATAATAATAAACAATCATACAATGCAGGTTATCATAATAACTTTATAATAGCTTTGATTTTCAGAAAAAGCCCAATAAGCACCAAACAAAAGAGGAGAATTACACACATCTTAAGTATTTGTTGGCTCGTTATATATATATATATATATATATATATATATATATATATATATATATATATATATATATATATATATATATATATATATATTTATATATATATATATATATATATATATATATATATATATATATATATATATATATATATATATTATGCAAACTCTTTATCATAATACAATTTAAAAATACAATGAAAACTGATTTCTAGTCCTTGAAAATAACTTACTCTTACACCTTAAATAGGTGCCAATAATCCTTTATGTTTCCTGAGTACTTTAATAGTTTTTAAACACTGTTATTATTACTATTTATCACGTCTTAAAAGTTTTATAGTTGAAGGTTTTCTTTCAGGTCCATGGGGAGCGGTGGCGACGTCGATCAAAGGGAAAAGGGTTCCATCGGGATTCGGGAAGGCGAAGAGAGACATCAGATTCCGGGAGGCGAACGGATTCGGGGAGGCGAAGAGAGGCATCAGATTCCGGGAGGCGAACGGATTCGGGGAGGCGAAGAGAGACATCAGATTCCAAGGGGCTAACATCAGGAAACATCTACGTTGAAGAACTCCTGAGTCGGAGGGGTACAGCGGAGAAGGCAGACATGTCGACTGGAGATGGGGGTGAAAGAGAAGTTAAGATTTTCCGCTGGAGTGCTGAAGGGAATGGGCTGATGCCTAGTGCAATGTTTCTGACTGTGTCATGGTTATAATACATCATTTTCGTGGAAGTGTCCCCGGCAGGGAGGTTGGTTCCGGGAAGAACAAGATGATTGTATGTATATAAAAGCACTTGCCGGCTAATTGGGTGAATCCCGTCTTTCATTTCTATTGATGCTGCAGCAAACTCAATGGCCACTGCCTTTTCTTCAGGACTGTAGTCTTTCCAGCCTTTTGGGGGCGAGTTAGCATGACACTTTCTTCTGGGACGTGACTCTATTCACGTCTGCCGGGAGGTAGTAACGGCATGTTTCCAATTAGGAGTAGGTTTTGGGTGATTTGCAGTATTCCATCACATTGCCTGGTTGAAGATTCTTGAATTGGGTGGGCTGATGAGTTGCTGGAAGGGACGAGCGGCTCTTGGGTTATTGGCGGCATTGGAAGGGCCGTTGAGATGGGTCTGAATCCTATAGTAGACGGGACATATGCTGGTGTTGTTGGTGATGATAAAACGGTTGATGTTGGTACTACTACTGAGTTAGACAATACGGATGATGATGATGCAGTTGTTGTTGTTGTTGTTGTTGTTGTTGTTGTTGTTGTTGTTGTTGTTGTTGTTGGAAGGTTTAATGATGAAAGACGGGTAACTTCATCATCTTGTCTAGAAGGAGACCCAATGGACAGTGGGGAAGGTGTCCTCAGGTCACTAAGTGAGGAAATTGGTGAACATGGCACATTTGGGGATGGCGATCTAGACTTCTTTAGATGAGTGCTCTCCAATATTGATGGATCAGTGGCGGGAGACTGGTTGATGGAACTTGTGGCTGTTTGAGGCGGGGATGATGTCTTGCTAGATGTAGATGACGTAGTGAAAGGGATGGTGAATGGTGGGCATTGGCCGATGGATGCTGTTGCTTGAAGATCAATCCTTTGGGCGTCGAATTCTGGTACTGTAGGGGGCAGTGGGAGTCGTTTGAACTGGTATGGATGCCTCCAGACGCCAGACAGATGGCAGGGGTTTATGTCCAAAAATGTCCCTATATTTTCTCTCATCTCCTCTGGGTCGGAGCAGGGATGGAATTGCGCGGGAGGAGGAGAGATGAATTTCTCAAGGAGGGTTGAAGAGAGAATGGCGAGTCGTGAAATCACTTTTGGGTCGGAGCGGGATTTGTGCAGTATTCGGACTGTGTAGAGGTCATCTGTGGACGAAAGGTAAATTCTAGCATCGTCATTGGAAAATTCTACCGAATTAAGTGTAAACTCCGGGGTTTGAGGTTAGACTTGGTGGTTGCTGTAGGTTTGCTTAACTTCCAACCCTCCATCCAGTTGGTTACCCCAGGGGTGCGGCCTGTGAACCAACGTGCCATACAGTCCATCGCAAACAGGGCCTCTGGGGAGATGAAATCTGATACAGTTTCATGGATGTTGATGAAAGGCTGCGGGCATCGTGAAAAGAAGAAGCAGTTGGATGTAGAAAGGGCTCTGGGAGGAAGTGTCACGTAGATGGTGGGATGTTGGGATCTGACATGGTATTGAAGATCCGGTGTGTAACGGTAGGATTTCTCGTGTTTTGTACACCATGGACAAACATGTTGGCATGACTGGTGTTCCTTAATAATATGGTGGACCAAGTCCCGTCTATTGGTGTAAATGGCTGGGCATGACAGGCACTGATGACAGGCTTTATTGCCTGCAAATAAATGTTCTATCTTATAACATGCATTAACAATATTTGATTATAACATAAATATGGTTCCACTGGTGAATAATAACATTGCAATATTTTAGACTGCCGCACTGTGGACTACGTCACAACACAAGTGGGCTTCAACGGTACAACTTAAACGACAAATCGCCGGTGGGTGATCAATCCTTCCTCATTGCCGAGGTGGAGCGCTCCAAAACAAGTACGTGCACGCTTTTAACTCCAAAATAAAGAATTTACAGTTTAACCTAACTGCAACTATATCGCAATGGAAATATCCAGCTTTACTATATTTTTATCAAATTCTTGATTGTGCAGACTGTCTTCTGTAATTATGTGTATATGGATGTATATGGGAAGGAATATTTGTGGGCTATAACTATTCCCCATGGACTTCAGAACTAGGTGAATTAACTATTTGAAACTGCTTTTCATGGTAACCAGCCATGCTGGCAATGATGAACATTTGTATTCTGGCGGTCAATATGAATTGATTTTGCAGGGCTTGTTGCCGATCCCTTCACCAGATAAACAAGATCATCTGTCGTTTTGGTAACAATGAATGGCCCTTTCCAGTTTACAGATAGCTTAGTGCAGACACCAGGCCGACGAGAAGTGTCGTGCACCCAGACAATATCACCACTTTTGAAAGATCTCTTTCTGGCTGTAAGGTCATAATGTCTCTTTTGATATTCTGTTTTGTTCTTCAGGAACCCAAGGGCTGTTTCATGGATGGCTTCCAGCTCATTGCGGAGTTCCTGCACATACTTCTGGGGTGACAAGGCATCTTGTGTGACCACACCCAATGGTTGGAGTCCAACAAAAGCCTGCAGGGGTAAGACAATTTCATATCCAAATACCATTTTGTTTGGGCTTTGCCCTATACTAGCATGAATGGAAGGTCTGTATGCCATCATTACTTGAGGGAGAAACTCATCCCATTTTCTCTGATTTTCTGAGCAATACATGCTCAACATAGCACGTAAGGTTCTATTAAACCGCTCAACTGAAGCGTTTGATTGAGGGTGTAATGGTGTCGAACCGGTATGATGAATTTGTAATAAATTGCACATGTCTTCAAATAGGTTAGAGAAAAAAATTGTACCTCTGTCTGTGTGTATTTGTAAAGGAACACCAAATCTAGACACAATGTTATTCACAAATGCCTTTGCTACTGTTTCTGATTGTTGGTCTGGCAGCGGAATAGCCTCGGTCCAATGAGTGAACAGGTCTGAAATAATTGATTCCCCTGGTCAGTTCTTAGCAACGGTCCAAAAATATCAAGGGCAACACGTTCCATAGGCTGAAGTACAGGAACAGAACCAAGTGGAGACTTCTTTGGCTTTGAAGGTTTCTGAGAACCACACTGGTGGCACTGTGCACAATACTATTCAACATCACTGGACATACCAGGCCAATAGAACGTCTGACGTAATTTTTCAGGCATTTTATCTGTGCTTAAATGTGCTGATGAGGGAATATCGTGCATATACTTTAAAAGGTCTGCTTGTCGCTGCTGTGGTACAATAATTTGTTTGTGATTCTTTTTCTCAGTGTCAAACCATGTTCGCATTAGACAGCCATCTTCTAAGACAAGGCGTTCCCACATTCGCCATAGAATTTTGACAATATTTGATTTGGAAGATATGGCTTGCCAAGAGGGTCTCGTGCTTGACCGTTCAAGTGACTGAATAATAATCTGAAGTGAAGAATCAGACCGCTGTTTTTGATTTGATATTGTCTAGTGACCAGCCATGGATTGAAAATGTGGTATGCTTAAAGGCTGATAAAGGGTCAGTTTGGCTTCTAGTTACTACTCGAGCAAGGTCTGCTACAGCACTGATGGAGTTAGTATCGTGTGTCAACACTTCATCGTGGTCAGCATGACATACTTCTTCAGTCTCATCTTGGTTACTTTGCTGCTTAGAACACTTTGTACAAGGTGACCGTGAAAAGGCATCAGCATTACGATGCTGAAGTCCTGGCCGATGGACAACTGTGATATCATAAGTGCCCAAAGTCTCCAACCACCTAGCAACTTGACCTGTTGGATTCTTCAATGACCGCATCCAGGACACCGCTGCATTGTCTGTTCGTAATAAGATTGGCTGACCATACAAATAGTGATGAAAGGACTTTGGTGCATTAACAACTGCAACAAGAAGTTCTTTACGAGTGACACAGTAACTATGTTCATGTTTGTTCATGCTTTTGCTGAAATAAGCAATCACGGTCTCTCTTCCACCATGGACTTGAGAAAGAACAGCACCAGTTGCAAAATTGCTAGCGTCTGTGGCAAGTATGAACTTGGAATCAGGAATAGGATAACCGAGAATGGGCGCTGAAATAAGAGCTTGTTTTAACTTGGTAAACGCCTGGCAACAGTCATCAGGCCAGATGAATTTGCTACTCTTTTCAGTTAACTTGTGAAGTGGTTTGGCTATCTTTGCAAAATTTTCAATAAAGCGTCTGTAGTAGGAACATAGACCAAGAAAGGACTTTAATTGTTTTGCGTTTGTGGGTGTTGCCCAGTTTTTTGACAGCTGATATTTTCTCAGGATCTGTTGAGACACCATCTTCAGATACTATATGTCCAAGAAACTTTACTTTCTTTTGGAAGAAAATGCATTTAGAAGGTTTGCACTTTAGACACGCCTGCTGAAGTCGTATAAAGATACGTTCAAGACGTTCGAGGCCCTCGGTCACTGTTTTGCTTGGAACAATGATGTCGTCCATATAGAGTAAGCACTCGACCCACTGGAGACCACGGAAAACATTTTCGACCAGCCTTTCAAACGTACTAGGAGCATTTAAAAGTCCGAAACTCATAACCGTAAAATGGTACAATCCCATAGTTGTTGCAAAAGCAGTCTTTTCCTTGTATTCAGGCTTCATGCCCACCTGCCAAAATCCAGAGTTGAGGTCCATGGAGCTAAAAAACTTAGCACCTGACAAAGCGTCGATGCAGTCATTGATGTCGGGGAGGGGGTAAGCGTCTTTTACGGTGACATCGTTCAGCTTACGATAGTCAACGCAAAACCTTGGCGTCCCATCCTTCTTAGTGACGAGGACAACCGGCGAAGACCAGGCGCTGGCAGGCGGCTCTATAACACCTCGCTTCAACAATTTCTCAACTCTCGCGTTCAACTTGTCGCTTTGCGAAGGGCAACCGACGTGATGGCTGGCATATTGGCTCTGCATCTCTTGTATTTATTGAATGCTTCACGATATCAGTGGGTACGATATCTTCAGCGCTTTTGGAAAAGGTGGATTGGTATTTGAAAAGGAGTTTAGCTAAGTCATATTTTTGAAAGTCATTTAGGTGCTCTGAACTACGAGAGTATAGATCAGTGAGGTGTTCCGGTAGGACAATTTCATCGGGAGAAGTAGGAGATTCAACGTCTTTAACGGCTGCAATGTGGTTGATATCTGTGGTGTTTGCATAGAAAGATTCACATGTACCCATGTTTGTGTTTTTGAAAAGGACTTTTTCAGTGCTACCATAGTTCATCAAATTCAAATGCAAGGATTCTGAAGTAGTGTCAATTATACCACCCAAAAGACAGACTTCCTCTTTAGCCATCACTTCAATGGAAGGCTCTACGAAACCACATTGTGCAAGATATTCTCGTTGAGGAATTTTGACAGAAACATTTTTTCTGGTGTTAGGTGGAAGGCGAACAGTTTCATGTAGCTTTACCCGACATATTTGATTTGCTTTTCCCCCAGTCCACAAGGGAACTTCATTTGAACCAATCAGGAGACATGAGCGCTTATAGTTTATGCTATCCACATGTTTGCGTAAAAAGTCTTGGCCAAAAATCCCATCACTATCCATAGCGCAAACAACAAATGGAACATCAAACTTCTCATGGCCAATTCCAAGAACTAAATCAACATTGCCACTGGTGGTGATATTTTCCCCATTTACTTATTTGAGAAATTTTGTAGTAGGTTGTAGGTGAACCAGAAATTTATGGTCAAGTTCATGAAGATATTTGTCTGAAAGAAGTGAAGTGGTTGCACCACAGTCTATAAGGAAGTTAATGGACTGGGAGCCAACCTTGCAAGTGACATAAAAGCCGTTGTCAAGTTTATTGAAACTATGACCTGACCGAGCTGAGTGAACATAAGCATCTTGTGATTTTGTAGGCCTCTCATAGCTTGCTGACTCTTGGCCATCAGAGCCAGCGCTTACTAGTTTTCCTGGGTCTGCCTTGACCTGGAATTTACAGGAGCATTTGGTTGAACTGTAGGCAGAAGTGGCGGTGGTTGTGAACGTCTACCTCTCCCAAAAGACCTATTGTATTCACGGGGTTGCATGAAAGAAGGCAAACCACTACTGGTAACATTCGGGACACTCTGCCCAGAAATGTTCGGGGGATTTACAGCCAAAACATAAGTGTGGCGTTTGGGCGTTGCCCTTTGAATGGCGAGGGTTCATACTGTGTGATTTCTCAAGCTTGTAAAGGCGCGACATGATCTGCTTAACAGTATCATCCAACGTAGCAGAGGACTGAGGCGATGCAACATCAACAGCCCAGATGTTTGCTGGAGGCATGGCGCCAAGAACAGCCTCATACTGTTCGATAACATGAATAGCTTCAACAATAGTTCTGCATTGCTTGTCAATACACCTGCACAGCATATCTGCAGGAATGTGTTTATACAGCTGGTTGAGGGCAAGGCGTTCCTGTGCAAACATATCAAGATCCGAGTAAGCTATTGAGCTAAGTGGCGTAGGTCATATCCAAACGTGGAAATACTCTCACCACGTGTGCGACGTCGGCCCTCGAACTTGGCTAGCCAAATGTTTTGGAGTCTACTTCCACCAAACCGGTCTGTCAACCGAGAGACGAGGAGCCTATAGTCTCTTCTTTCATCTTCAGTCAAGGACATATAAAAACTTCTGGCAGTACCCTTAAGACTGGACGCAACGACAAGGACTTTGGTTTTTTCATCCCATTGGGACAGTTCTGCACAGTCCTCGAAGTGCGACATGTGCTGGTCGAACATACCAGACCCATCATAGGCATCTGGTTTTATGAAAGAGGTTTGGACTGGTACCCTGTAATCAAGCGTAGGGGGGCGAGAAATGTCACCATTATCATGGTTATTTGAACTGGAATGATCTGTTGATCTGGAGTTATAAAATGGGTTGTCGTTGATTGTTTTGTTTTGTTGACTATGGGATCTAATTGGTACGTAAGGATTATGAACAACATTGATGTTTCGTGTGTCATCAGAATTGGTGTTGGACTGGTCAGCATCTACTTGGTCAATAATGTGGAGGGATTCATTGTCATCGTCATCATGAATGGAATTGAAAGACACCTCTGGGTCAGGGGAACTCATGGTTATTAACTGTTATTTTTTCTACTCAATTTGTTATATATGTTATTCGTTGTTGATTTTTGTGCATAATAAACTTGTTCGTAATATATATTTCCTAGGAAAAGCTCGTATCGCTCAGATAAAATTATCTGCACTTCTGACACCGAAATTGTAAGCCGGGCGGTTCAAATTTCTAATCATTCAAGATTGAAACTCAAGATTGTTCAGGATTTCTATTAATCTATTAACGTTCTCTAGTCAATTACTTATTACATGAGTCAGCAATGGAACCAGTAGTCAGTTTTGTATTTTAATTGTTTAAGTATGCTAGTAGTATTTTTGTAGGTATATATGTAGTTAATTAAGGTATTAAATGTAGTTAGATTATATATAATGTAGAAATTACCAGCAAAGCTCTTTTTCATGGCTGGTTTAGTTAAGTGTAGGTTACTCTGATGACTGACTACAGACGAGTGACTACTGACAACTAACTCCATCGCAAAAATTCATCGCCTTATATAGTGGTTGCTGATGCTGGCGTTGCTGGCAACCAATCAGAATTGGGTATTTTCACCAGCAACGCTGGCTGAGTAATGCGGATCATATTTTGTATGAAACATAAATAATATAATATTCACTTAAAAGGTGAATATAAGGTCTTGAAGTAGAGAAATTAACATATACTCTTTAACAATACAATGCAGCATTAACTTCTTTGAAGTAAAACAGTGATGCTTATAAGATAAGTGAGCCCAGCATTACACCAGCATTCCGCAAGAACAATAGTAAAATAGTGCTCCCCAGCTTTAGAGATCTGGGGTGATACCTTAAATAACACACAACATACTAATATGAATTTAAAACAATACAATAAATCATACATAAATACAATATAACATCACATTTAAATGTTAAAAAATGACTCGATTTACTGATTTGAATAATTTACTACGCTGTAACCTACAAAATGCAAATGGTGGACAAGTTTGAAAAGTGCACAGCGTTGACTCAATGCTGGCACTCAAAACTACGAGTTAATCTGGTAGAGTTATGGAGAAAGCATTTGCTAGACATTTTATACAATTACTAAGGATTATAATAATGTGATGCAGCAGTGGAAATTCCATCTACTTTCTTCAAACAGGTATATTGATATATGAGTTACATAAATTTCGGACATGCATTTCTGACAAATGACAAACCATACTATTACAATATGTAATGTACGGTTTGAACGGGGTATATAAGATTCACCATTAATCGGAAGGCTATTCGATCGGTGTTGCGACCAGGCTTTGTCTACATAATTAACATTTAGTATGGTCAAACACGGTCGGTCTGTGACTTAGAATATGCTTCATTCTTCAAACCTCTATGATACGATAACATATGTCATGCACGAGTTGAACCTGAAATAATGATATGTGTAATCATTGAATGTGGTCATTTTCTTGAAGGAAATTGTTCTCTAATTTGGTACCTCAACTTCCGTTATTGATCTTACTGTTGGTAGAATGCTAATGTATATTATGTATCGTTAATAATTTTCATGGACATCGAGCTTAAGATACTTATAAAATGCATTTATGTATTATGTTTTTCATGCCATCTGTATGACACAAAATTGCTTCTAACATTGAAAAACTTTCTGGATCATCATAATTTGATCTAAATGGAGCAAATACGTTTTTGATTGAAATCCTTTATTCAGATTAGACAGTCATAACATAAATCCAATCCGATAGCTTTAAAGTCAAGTCCTTGCTATACGACATACGTATACTTTTGAAATCACAACCAGATATACAAACGGAAAAAAGATACGATATAAGATAACACAGATTTTACGGTTCCTTAATTTTGAAAGCAACTTTTGAAAATTACGATTTTTATCATTAAACTTATATGGAAAATGTAAAAATGAAACAGTAATTAAATAACAAATGTTATAAAAACAAACATGACCAAAAAAAACCTAAACAGCACATAATCATTGGCGTCAAAAAAATCTAATCTAACACAAACAAAAACAAGCTAAAAACTAAAAAAACCTGAAAGTCATTAAAATAAAACTGATTTCTTAAGTGCATTAGCTGTTGTTAAAATGTTAATTGGCCAAAATTCAATAAATGCAATGATAATGCCTTTCAAATATGACTTAATGTAACTCTTATCTCGCATCATATCGAAAAAAGAAATACAACATCGATATATTGCACATTACTTTGTTTAAGGCGATTGTATAGAAAGCAAGATAACTTGACACGAAGATTTTTATGGACAAAATCCTTCCAGACAAAGTAACCCCATCAAAAGTTGAACGGGCGGATAGTTTAACCCCATTGGTGGGCGGGCATTTTTTTCGGACAGAATGACCAGATCAAACGTTTCACAAGTAGATAGTCCCCCCACCCCCTCTGTTATGCTTATACTCTCCATTGAAAACACACTAGCCATATTTTAAAATGTGACAGTGTCGAAACACTCGAAAGCCTATCACTAACAAATGAGAGACACATTACATCACTAGACACAAAGATACATTGCATAAATGTATGATATATTACAATTAAGAGTTCATGTTCATGCATAACTCCTCACTAACCTTTCTTGTATTTAAATATATATACACAAACTATCAATATAAGGGTAGCATAAAAACCTGTTGAACCTTTCCGCTTCTTAATAACAAATGTTGGTAATGGTCTGCAAGTTTTTTGTCCTATTTCCAGAGCTTTCAACTACATTGAATACTTATCAAGACTTCTGTATACAGGGTCTTACCGTTATCCTCTTACAATATCTTTTTTCTAGACCTCTTGGCTGACTCTGGAGCAATGCATTAAACTATTTTTTGGCAAATGTTTACTTCTAATTGCATGAATAATTAGCAACAACCTTTTCACCCAAGTAAACACCGATGTGTACCGCCTGAACGGGTCAGTGAATTTAACGTTTCAAATAATTTGCGTGCGCAATTTAAAGCGGCTTTTTATAAGACGATTTAAGAAAAACCAATGAAAACTTCACTTGACTTCAAACTTTGCGGGGATATGAGTCTGCCTCTTTAGTGGTTAGTTGCACAAAATGTGTAAAAGTATACATGTGTACCCATTCCCTTACGGAACAGTCGGATTCTTTTATTTTTGAAGTCGATGCACAGGCTTATGCAATTGCTTTTCTTGGTAGATTTAGGCGGAGTTATTCCACGTTTGTTCAATGTTTCAATAGTTTGAAATGTTAAGTTAATTTACACCCAGTTGTCATTTATTACCCCATTCCCTACAAAGTAACCTCTGTAGACAACGTACGGTTTTTGCTGTCCAAACATCGATAAAATGTCATTTTAAAATTGAGTTTATCTCAGTATTTGATGTATCAGAAATGATTCTCCTAGTAACTTATAAAAATGTAATTTTCCAAACATTGTGAAAGTGGGATTGAATAACATGGTGGTTGTGATGAGTAGATTGACAACGTTGAAAGACTACAGGACAAAATACCTATATAATATATAATAATACCTATGTAATATACCTATATCAGGCGTATCTTGAGTCATATCTTGAGATCGAGGTTTGATATTCCGATCAAATCACCATTAGAAAAAGACACAAAGAACACAGTTATGCCTTGCTGGTAAAATTCGCGAAATTATCCAAATGTATTACATCTTTCACACCTTTCTTTTTTCAAAATGTTAAGCTCATGTGCTTTATTTCATACCGGTGTCGGTCAAAAGTATGGGAACCAATACATGCCAGGTCCAAAAGACTCAGTCAGAAAATGTGTAATTTATGCAAGCCATGGAGCAGGTATTCTCAACTTTATCTTTTAAAAAATAGTGATGTATATTAGTAAAATGAAATTTAAAGACTTAAAAAAATACATCGGGTATACATGTTCAAACCTTGAACTATATAATCTTTATATGTTTGTTGAATTCAACATAAGAAAATCACAAAAATAGCCATAATTAAACGTTTTCAGACTTGGCCTTTGGGTACCTGGCCATTCTGGTACTGGTCATTTTGGGGAAATGGGCCATCTAAATGCGCATTTTTTAATACCTCATAGGTTTCATTGTGCCTTCTTTGGATTTATTTGAAAATATTCACAGACACATTAAACTTCATAGAAAAGATGACATCTTCATTCCATCATAATGTTGTACCCATCTGATGTTAGAAATGTTATGGCAATGAATAATGTTGAATTTACAATTGATGTTTGGTGTTATTTACGTTTTTAAAGCAAGTGCGATGAAATATATGTTTAAAAAAATGATGACTCAAAACAATGCATATTTTAATTTTGATAAAATTCATTCGTTAAGACATTTTCGTACATCATTTTTAATCCAAATATGATATGATTTGACATTTCGACGTTACACACAAGTGTCTTTCAATATCTATATAATATACTATTGAGTAAGATTTTTGAATATTTCATCATGCACTAACGCACAAATGTATTTTAGTGTAAATACTCGGAGAGTAGTTGTAATTTGAAAAAAAATGCTTACTAACATGCACGTCAAACGAGAGTTAATCATACATTATACGTACCATTTAAAGCAATGACACTCTTGCCTGTTATTGCTAACTCGGAGCTTCTACAGATGTAGTTCCCACTGTCATCCATACTGCTATGATCTATCTCCAACTGACTATGTATGGTCTTTGTTTCCACAATCCGGCATTTCGCTATGCTGATACCCTTGGACTGGTTAGGTTTTATTTTACTGCCATCTTAAACGAGTCAATATCTCCCGGCGGATAAAGTTCCCCGGTTGCATTACATGTCAATATAATTTGATCACCTTTTTCTACATAACTTTTGCCCGTGATTTTGATAGCTTTAACAAAATATATGCATCATAATTGTTTAAGCAAATAAAAATATGACATTATTATAGGTTGTTCATCAATTGAAAGCTATAAACAATTTGTATATATTTGTTAAACAGAGCAATGATCTTTAATTTTAGGATCGGTAACTTGGGATATCTTTGCAGTTTTAGCTGTGTCTTAATATGATCATTACACTTAAGCTGTTGCTGTCTTGTATTTACGCTTCATTTCCGTGCAAGAAAAACTACCAAAATTTTACCCCAAAGAAGGAAGAAGGTACGGTCAGAAGAAATCGTCTGCTTGCAAGACAAAATTGGGATCGGGTCTAAACAAATAGGGTTACACCGAACACAAGCCTTTTATTTTACATCTTTGACAATCCTGGGCTGAACATTGATAAATTACTGTATGTATACGCACCTTCTGAGCTTGGAGCAGTTCAATCTGCAAAAAAAATCCATGTTTAGTATACTTTTTAAATGGTTCATTATGACATACCACATACTCGTCAATAGCGATGTGGTTTCTTGTTCACGAGAATAAGGTCATACTTTGTACAGCAAAATTTCTTTACCAACACACATATAACACTTGAAACTGGGCATAGTCTTACCCTATTTCCATAATCGTCGTCGGAGTAAAATAATAAACCAGAGCTTTGATCTGTGCTAATCATACCTGTGCGTTAGCATTGGTTATATGTGTAATACGTTCAATATAAATTGTGTGAAGAGTCTGAGCTATGGCCCCAATTTCTCGAAACTTCTTAAGCTTAACAGGCTTAAGTAGCTTATTTCAATTAGCCAAAATACATACTTAAATTGAATCTTGATAAATGAAAAATGGTTTAATGTGATTTTCGTAATGATAATTCCTATACAAAGTATAAAAACTCTTAAAGAAAGTAATATTAAGCAATTTATTGTAAACCAAAAATAGTGAGATTAGCTTAATCCTGCTATAAGGGACTTAAGAAGTTTCGAGAAATCGGGGCATGGTCACTGTTAAAGAGTTTCCAAGACGATAACATAGACATGACAAATCTCAGGCAAACTAAAACGAGAACATTACCTTACCTAACACATTGAGCAGCACATTTCTTCTGAGGTCCTCCTTTGTGAACATCTGACACTCGTATACCCCTGAGTCGTGCGGCTGCACATTGGATATAACAAGGGTATACTCCTCCTGATGGGGCACGTGTACCACGCTTATATCCGGGTCGTCCACGAAACCATGTCTCCGAATGTAAGTGCAAAGTCGGAGCTCGCATTTTTCCATTTCAGCTACAATTGTACGTAAATTCGTGCATATCTTTGATAGCCAATACAACGATAAACTATTGTTCAATAAGAAGACATGACATATCGGTGTCATTTTAGCTCATGCTGTTACAACGGAGTATGAATTATCTAGTGTTTTATAACACTTGTGTTCCTCAGCAGTTCGCCATTTGAAAATGACGCCTAATCAATGCTTTGCTATAAACTTCAAACCAGGCTTACAGCATTTGTCTATAGAAGTCCGTAAATCATCGTGTAATAAATAGTTGTCGATAACCTGACGTGTTTATATAGTGTAAGACTTTCATGAGTCAGATATGCAAGATGCACTCACCATAAATTATTTAAATATAAAACATATTATTTGTTTAAGAAATGGATTCCCATACTGATTGAAGAGTTATCTCCTTTATAAAGCACATGCCATTTTTAGTTTGTCTCCCCGTACAACAGTAATGTACATGTATGTACTACCAGTTGTCATCAATTCAAAACAGAGCCATGTAAACACAACACCTCCTGGAATGAATAATTCGGAATCATTCAATATTCATTTTAGAATAAAAGAGTAGCCTACATTCCTACCATATTGTATAAGCATGCTCTATCTCTCCAATCAATTATATGACCTTTTATTTCGAAAATTATTCCTGTATGCCTACAATACAATCTATTTAATTGGGCGGATATATTTTCTAGCAGAACAGGAAAAGAATAAATTGAATCAATAGATAATCTCCCTTCCGGCACTTGAAAGGCGGAAGTGGATGTTAACAGATGGAATGAGAAAAATGGATAGAGACTTTCTGTTTTCAATTTTCATTTGCGTATCTTCATAAATACATCAGTTCGTGATTCTACACAAACGAAATACTTTGGCTTAGGGTCATATATAAGACTGTATTAGGTTTTCTCGTTGTTGACAATAATTAACAGCACTTATAAGGCTTCAAAGCCTTAACTACTTTGTTTTGTAAGTAGATTGAGTTTGCATATAGGATGAGCATGATGAAGACAGATGACGAGGAGTGGAGGATTACCAAAACAATCGGGTCAGGATTTCGCCTGGACGCGAGTTTTTATCAGTTTTACATGTTTTACTTTCACCGATCATTCTAACAAGGAATGGAAAAGTGGAATAGTTCGGCATAGACAACATTTTTGCAATAGTGGTTAGGTCTGAATGAATGTTCAAAGATGAATCCTTCGAGCACAAGTATATCCAAAGTTTGAAAATAGCAGTCAATAGCATGGTTTGAATGAATTTCAATTTGGGGCTTATTTTGTTTCTTGTATAATTGGCAAAGAAATGTTCTCAAGCGTCATTAACTCATTCGACCCTACATTTCAAGGAATCTGTGACAATAAAATGAGTGTGCAGTTCGTATATTAAAAGTTACGAGATAACTAATAAACGTCGTTACTTTTCAGGGTGTTTTTCAAATATGTTTATTTTTTGCTAAAACATAATTATACCGTACACCATTTTATCTTGTAATAGTTCGTAGCAGTGCTGTTCCTAGGTCTATAACTTAGCAGCAGATATATACTCTTTAAATCCTTTAGTTTACCTGTTTTGGCCCTAGGTTTGTGACAGAACAGCTGAGGATGGCGCGAGCTACCCGGTACACAGTGATGTGAGATGGGGTGTCGTTATACACCAAAGCTGGTACGTTGACGACGACAACACTGTAAGTGGACAACAGTAAATGTCAGATTGTTTTAGCGTCCCACAAATAAAAATAAAACCTACGCTCTGAACATTAAAGTACAGTTTCAAAGTCATCTATACATACAGAATAGGTTTTAAACATGCACGAACCCTATTAATTAAACTCATTACGTTATTGTGCAATTTTCAGTACTAATCATAGGTGAAACTCTAAGAAAGGATTCAACCTCGGTTCCCATTGACCCTAAGTCCGACATATTAACCTTTGAGCAATCGCCACTGATTAAAGCAATAATCTACATCATGTCAAAGGAGCCAAATATAGGTAATTGTACTTGACTCAGACGCTGTACGAGTGAAAAAACACGAAACAATAACTTCACTTGCTAGAAGGATGCAACCAGAGTATAGCCCGAAGTATAAACACACCAATGGCAATCAATATAGTTCCATGGGAGACAGTTTGGCAATAAACAATGGTCCTTACTCGGCGGTTTTAGTCATTCATGTCGGATTAATAAAAAGGTTCCTTAATACTTATTGCACGGGCACGTTTACGTGTGGACCCCTTTTGGTGAACAACGTCATTCGTCATGATTACTTTAAACTGTCATTTACAATAGCAAGAGGAAACAGTAATGAGACTGATGCGAATGTCAGCTTATCTGAAAGTACAATATTAAAGATAAGTCTCGGGAGCCATCTTCAAACAAAATTGCTACTTCCGCATGAACATTTAAATCATTTCCGTGTAACTACACGCAAAAATACACGTCTTGTTCCGCAATTCATTTTCATGTCTGTGATATTTTTAAAAACATGTCAATACGCGGTCTTGACTCTTGTGCACATAACAATAACGTGGACATTTTTTTGCTTGTTTGACACATTCAAGTATTACATTCCTTAATATTGAAATGTACATACATATCATGTCTATATACTTCAGAAAACGCACATCAAATAAAACTATGTTTCTTCATTGCGAGTATCCTGCTTACTCATTTTTAGAATCGCAATGTTATAGACGGAACTAAATCTTTGAACTGTTTAGTTGCATCTGATCTCAAAAAACAAATAATAATACTTTAAAATACATACGTTGCGTTTAGATTGATAGTCAAGTTATTATAACAAGAGGAATTACTTGCAGAAGTTATAATAAATACTGTGTTATATGGCTCCAATCTGGTTGGAATAAACCATCTTGAAAACTAATTGTATTCGTACACCAAGAAGACATCCCGCAATGAGTAAAAATCTACAACCCTAGATAATGTTTTCTGTATTTATGACTCTTAAAATGATTGCTGGCGACTGGCAGTATCCATGTTCATTGACACATGCAAACCTAGACATGACGTGTAGTATAGATGTGAGATAGCATGTAAAGGTGTTTGAAAACTATTTGAAGGTTTGTTTCTCTGGTGCCAGTAATATGACTGTAACATTTGTATACGTAAGTAACATTTGTATACGTAACAAAAATGGCGTGTTTTTGAGACCATTATGCGACTTTCAGACTTATTGTTTTTCGAATTCGACCGGACGGCGCCATCTTGGCATTGATTCATTAGTTTTAAATAAAACCATTAATTATGTTTCGGTTAAAGGTTTAAAATTACCTTCGGAACAAAATTGAAATAATATTCAAGGTTAAAAACCGTAGTTGAATGTATTCTTTAACGTTTTAGTCGAATTTACAAAATGGAGTTAGTTAGAACCTCAAATTTTGAATGATATTTGTATTTACAATAACGTATTTATTCTCTGTAAACGAGATATAAGATAACATCATATGTTTAAAACATTGATCTATCGAATAAAAAAACATAACTATATTACAAATACAGATTATTATGAAATGACTGGCAGTTAACCAAAATCCAAACTGGTATTCTCGGACTGTAAACGAGACAAGACTACAATTGTGATGATAAAGCCCATCGTCAGTATATTAAACACATAAAAATGTATTTCTGTCGGCATTACACTTAGAAACTGATCTTACTGACGCAGTTTCAAACGACACGACTGAAGTAAACTGCAGTAAACCTTCCAAATCCAACGAAAGATGGAAGACATGGTGATTTACCTATCACACTACCTTTTCTAAAAACAACATGAATGTAAAAATGAACACAAGGATGGTAAGGAAGCACACACATATTTAAAACTCTAAAACTGTGTTGCGGATCACCATTATCCCTCTCGAAACCATTTAAACCACGATGCCATTATAAACAACTTCCTATGATGGTTGCATTAACACCAGCAGAAACAAATAACTATCCTCTAACTTTTTAGTGACAGCTAATTATATAATGTAATTTCGTTCTTGTTTGGCCCTAATACGAATTAGTAAGGTTTAATTCCGCTTTATCTCATATAACTTTAATTTCAGTTGTTTTAAATGCCACACTGATATAGTTGCTCAGAAGACTTACTTAATATATTGTATCAACAATGTTTAAGCACGAATATGACACTGTGTGTTTCCTTAGTGCTTCATTGTTGTCCTGATATTGGAATATGTCGTTCAATATAGAATACAATCTGATATGCATACCGCATTATGAACAAGTGTGTCACGGTTGAAGATTGTAGAAAAAATTCGAGAAATATATATCGATTTCAAAATGACGACGATGTCCTAAACGATCACGAATCGGAATCATTGCATATTTTGTGAGATAGATTTGTTTGATGTAATATAAAGCCGCGCGACGAGAGAGTTGATCATTTCAAATATCTAAATTGTCATATAAATAATAGAAACTCATTTTAGAGAAATTCTCTGTTTCATTGAATAACTACTTGCATTATAACGATCAAGTAATCATTGTGTGTTGTTTATATCTTAAATTTGACGAATACTCTTTGCTTGTGTCAGTATTGGTAAGATACACACAAGTATTCCTCGTAATGGCGCTGGACATTCGTATTAACAAAGATTGATGGAGTCATGGGCTATTTCAAAATAAAGAGTCTCTTTTCATTAATCCACTTCTGGATTTAGAATATATTTAAGAATGTTGCCAGCTATTATAGAAATTGTCAGATATTACTCCTGCCCTGTTAGATGGTTCATTCTCGGAAGGCGACTACATACAGCATTACGTTATGGGAAGCGAAACGTATATGAACTGTTTACAAGGTAACACACAAATGTTGCACCGTCACTTACGGGCACAACTATTTTGTTCCAATAAACCGTTTATAATGCACATAAAACGTCAGTATACACCGCTATAGAATAAATTAAGCATAAACTTGTTCATCATGGTACCGATGATTTCCATCATCATGGTCTCCTTAAGACACAATACCTCTGTTGCGATGAGTGGTGCGTAGTCCGCAAGGTCAGTTATTGTAGACTCACATGACCTTACAACCTCGCTTTACATAGCTAGTAGCCTGTGATCTTGTATTGCAAACAAGTTATTTTGTAACAATGAATCAGAGAAAAAGCTTTTCAGATCACTGGCACCAACAGCTAGCAGGCGCTACAAATATGTTGCCTAACGATATCACGAAATAATGAAAGCAGTTCCTAGCTGATATGAACATAATTAACAACAATAAACAAACTAAGTAGCCTACTATCTGATGTAATTACTTTCTTGTCAACATTGTTCATGAAACGTTTATTCTGGGCCACACCAATCCTCAATGAAGGCAGATGAATTCCGGGCCTCTAAATAACAGCGGCTGTAAATAGTCAACGTCATATTCGCTATCGCAAAGGCGACGTGACGAATGGCTTCCGACGCCAACAGTCACATAACTGCCTTTTGGGCTGTCAGCACAACTGTTTTTCGTTAATTACTAACACAGTATTGGCTGAAACGTACATATTAACACGTATCAATATAAATCAATAAAGAACCTTGTAAACATACAATACATACTGTGGTTTGTTTACAAAAACTAAGTCAACGGAATACAGGTTCTGTTTGTTTATTTACATATTGAATTAATGACAATTGTTTGTTAATAAACATATATAAATGAAGAAACATGCACTCTTTTTCCTTTTTTATTAGATGAATGGATATATATATTATATATTTAGTTTTTATTTGTTCATAAACACATGTAAAGGAATATTGTATTCTTGTTTGTAAAAAAGCAGAAATTCATATATAGTACAGTTTGTTTGTTAATTGAATTCAACCGATGATGATATTTCCTAGATTGTTTATTGATATAAGGAAACAAATAAAGCTTAGTCGTTTTTGCTAGTCAAAATAATTCAATGAAGACAAGGCCTTGCTTGTTTCTAAAATGTAAATCAATGGAAATTACAGGCATTTATCTTATTAGTTTAAACAATTACTTTGTTGTATCATTTTATTATTCATTTTAGTCCTTTAGAATCATTTAATGCAATACTTTATATTTTTGAAAATAAAAAAACAACTTAAGTCGGTAAAAAAACAGGCATTCACTGTTATATTCTTTCTACGTGTATCTTAACAAAAACTTCGTCATTGCTTAAAATCGTGAATTTCTATGCCAGAAATCAGTGTTAAAAACCACATCCGTTCATAATTTGTGCAGTTTTTACCTCAAGTCCTAATTGTTTATGCGAGGTAAACACAAATAAAACATAACATTATTGATTAAAGACTCCTTATGATTAATGGAACATTACTGCTTAGAAATCACACTTTAATACGAACCTCCATTGAAAATTATGGTTCTTAATTCAGAGATATAATTAGAGAACAAAAACTTGAGTATAATTTATGTCTTTACTTGAAACAATGGTTAAAAAAGGACGGTTCTTTGGTACTCCATTAATCATTTATGCCGAGAAGGTAGGAATCATTGCAAACCACAGCACTCCTAAAATTGTATGCGAGTTTGTGGTAGTTTTCATATTTAATGGCATGAGAGCCATCCCTCTAGATTACGTATTTACAAATTTACCGGCTGCTAGAAAAATTAAAAACATTCCCTCTGCATATTTCTTTCTTTTAGTTCCATAGAAATACATTTAACATACACTGTTCAACATAGATTGCTCATAAGTATATATTTAATCCATCTGTGTTCCTTTCTTTGCCAAGGACGTGCATATTTTGTGTTCAGTTTTTCGATGGATGGCTCTTAAATTTTTCAAACTAGATTTATAATTAACAACAACGCAGATAATCCATTCAGAAAACTTGCGGAGGTATATTTCGCATATCGAACAAGTTGTTGCTATTTTGGTAGACGCAAGCAAAAAAAACAGGGAAATGCTTCAGGAAGGCAAAATAAATGACATGAAAATAAATTAGTTTTAATGAGCAATGAATAGATACGGTATGGAATTTTTTTTTCGCAAGAACAAACTACAACCAGAGTTGAATAATTTAATATTGGGTTAATTGAGGCTGATCATTGAAACAACGGTAACAAGCACACTACCTTTGATTGCCAAGACCAGCTTAAGCAGTTTTGTGTTTACTATGTAAAGTAATATAATCAATAAGCTCTAAGTCAATAAGAATGGTCGCACTTGGGGCCGCAGCTCAGCAAATCGCCTGAAAAAAACAGAACCAAAGACAGTATCTGTAATAATTTAAATATGATTTTATTGCTAACGTCACTTTCACAAACATATAAACTAATACTAGGGTAGCTTGGAGGACCTGGATATACCCCAGTTAAATCTTGAGAGTTATCATTGACCTTTCAAAGGCGTAACTCCAATATATATGTCTTAAATTTTGGAGGAGATTAACGTATATTATTACAGTGAATATGGTAAACATTCTACTGAACATGAACAGCCAGGCGTAAGGGCGTAGTACCAAAGATTTTATTAAATGCAAGTGTTTGTGGAGCCAGCACGCTTCTAGTCCAATTATGACACAAAGACAACTAACCAAACATTTCAATGTATAACAAAATATAGTCAGCAACCAAGCGTTCTAATATAAAGAGGCTCTCATTTGTCCCCAAATGGGTTAAAACAATTCTTAAAATGGGAACTTTTTTACCCATTCATTCATAATATTCAAGAAGAGGAAACACACAATGTTAAATAGCATTCCTAGGAACAAGTTAGTTTTTTTTATATATCCGTACATGATATCCTCATGATGCCAAAACTTAGGCATAATTATATGGATATCTGAACAAGAGGTATAAAAGTGTGTGCTTTACAATGTTTTGACATATTTGTAGGCAATTGTTACGGCCAAAATGCCACAAATGGGGTTCCTGACAATTTATGAACACACTTAATGTAAATCATGTGTTTGTTCTTATAATATAACTGGACTGTTATCTTCGGTGGTGCATGAATCGTATTCATTAAAACTCGATAGAAATCAAACACACTTGTTGATATATAAATTAGTATTGTTACCGTATAATTATCCATTCCGCCCCTTTATATTACTCTGCGCACAATAACACTAATTGATGCTATGCACTATATGCATATTTTTACAATGCGGTGTCTGAATTACATCTTGATCAGTACCGTACAAACTGATGTTGCAATATCTAACATGGAACAGTTACAATGGTCACTGCCTTTGAACTTTATCTGATTGGCTGTTCTATTAGAAGGAGTATAACTATAAACTCTTGTTCGCGGATCTTCAATCGAACTTGTTTCGTCAAGTTGCAGGTTTGTGACTAAAAATTAGGATTTTTGTTTCAGCAGAAGTAAGTTAAGTTTGGTATTTCCAAAATTATATTTAGGTTTGGTCAATCCCAGAGCGAGGCTGCGAGGTAATACAAAATATTGAAAACAACATGCCCCTTTTTGCGCGTATTGACGGTCGTCCTACGTTTATTCAACATTCGATTTGTTTACAAATAAAAACACAGTGAACTTGAATTATTTAGGTTTGTTAAGGAATCCGTTATTAGTTTTCTATAAATAATTTACTAGAAGGATACGTCACATCACTGGAGGTTAAGAGAGGCTCGCATGGGGTTTATAATTTTCAATAGACGATAAATAGCTGAAAAAATATGTTTTAAAAAAAGAAATATCTTGCACTTAAATTTGGAGTTTGCCAACTGATAAGATATATCCTGATCTGTGCTGCTTTGTGAAGAAAGTGCGCTCGCCTTTTTCGCCGATATTTGACGGATATTTTCAAAACCTTTTTGCAAAGCCAATTATTTGAAGTTAATTAGAACGAACAATGATGATGGCTGATACTGCCGCTCCTTAGTTACCAGCGTTCAAATAAGTCACCATTTTCTAAGACGACAGCATAACATACTTTACGAATACAAATCAGATTCGGTTTGACTGAGACTGTTCAATGATATTACTGGTCGATGCAACACTGTCGACGCCCCCTAGCAGGAACAGAAAATAGATAAATAACTATGGTATATATTATTTCCTTGGGTTTTATTTCATGTTTATCATCGGTTGTTTTATTTCAAGAGTTACAGATTCAAATAAAATGACCCCGAAGCACCACACAAATAATTAATAAACAGTATTATCGAGTTTTCTAACATGGTCATATGATTAACTGATGCAATTTCTAACAGATTTTGCCAGTGGCATGCATGCCTAACTTTAAAGATACTAGCAAATTGTATGACGAAATATAATAAAATTGTCTGTGTATGAAATGGCATACTTTGCATATTATCTCAGATAACTCAAATGGTTGATTCCTTAACATGGATGTCATACTAATCCAATGGAAACTGAATGGACACGTCCAGTAGCCTAAACAGACACGATTAACCTGTTTAGATACCCATGTTACAAGGCTTACAGAGAATAGACGAGAGACCTCACAGGGACACAACACAACAAGGACAGATAACATATACCAAGTACATTAAATATCTCATTTATACAGAGCTGGTAACCATCTTTGGATGGAAACAAAACAGGCGTTAACAGGGGGTTGAACAAGTATATAACTACTTTAAAATACACGTTATATTGAACAGATATATAAACAACTGGCCTAAATATCACATCTCAAGCTCAACTCGATTTGACACATACCATAAAAAGAAACTAAAAGTCGTTTATAATATTACTCGTTTTGAACAAAAATTATTTCATAGAACTTGCTAGTTAAAAACTTAAGTCATGAATCCAAAGAAAAAACATATTTGTCAGCACATAATTGTAATTCAGTATATTGTTTTTGACAATTACTCAAGTACATATTTTGCTAAAGAATACGTGTTGTCTTTTAAATATTGACAAAAGGTTTGCATCAACACGTTCAATTTGAAAATACGTTCTCAAAAAGACTAAAACATACAATACAGTCGAATCTCAATGGCTCGATATTCTAGGGACCGGCCAAAATACTTCGAGCCTCGAGAATATCGAGCCAAGCGGGATTGCTTACAGAATGTTTTATTCGTTACAAAAAGTCTTGTTTACCTCGTTTGTTATTGGCTACGCAAGAGAAGAGAAGAGTATTTATTGGACATAGTTACACATCGTAAAGTTCGTAACATGACTCATTCGATACATAGAAAATATCATTTGATTTTTTTTTATTTATTATAAAAAAAACATTTTTGCGAAAACAAGACACAAGCAATTTCAAACAGTGGGTAACGCAAACATAGCTTATAAGTTATATCAAAATGCATTGAAATTTATAGATGGATAACAATTAGAGACAGAACTTAAAGTGATGACATGTTTATTCAAACTGTTAAACCATTTAAATTTGATAATAATTATAATACCAGTCAAGCAATTTTAATCGATTAGCGCCTTGTGCTGAATGTAGCCAATCAAACAAATCAATGTGTGAGATTCTTTACTGAACCCGCGAAAATGACATCAACCCAAGCAAACAAAACAATGTGTGAAATTCTTACTTGGGACCGCGAAAATGACTTCGAGCGTGGAGAAATATCGACCCTCAAGATATCGAGCCATCTGATCGAATTTTATATGAACAAAGAGTAAAAAAAATCGGTCCTTTTAATCTGGTTCGAGCCAACGAGGATATCGAGCCATGAGATATCGAGCCAACGAGTTTCGACTGTATTTGGAAGCATACTATGCTTTTATATTGCAAATTAAGATTGAGATGGACAATCAGATTTGACTTGGGTATGTTTGTGATATTTAGGCCTGTATTGCAATTCTTTGAGGTCTACACAGCAAAAGCAGTTGATATCAGAACTCGCGATCACACAACGTTATTCTGGGATCTGAAATGTTCAATATGCATTAATAAGTTATAAATATAAAAACTGGGATGTGAGCGAATGTTCCAACACTAAACATCAATTGTTCACGTATAAAGTCTGTTTTCTGAGGCAATTTATTACATATTCACACCATATTTTAGCCATTTCAAAACAATAATAGTGTCGAAACATGTCTGTCTGGTCTAGCGATCACTGATCAGCATTCTTGTGAGGTTAAAATTGGTCTTAATTGCTAGCATCTTGAAATAAGTGAAACATTTTACAATCACAAGAGCCGATCCACCGAGTATAAGCTTTGTTAGAATTGTTTTTAATGAACGAACCTCGGACAGTTTTCGTAGGAATCTGATTAATCCAATAGTCAATAGTTTAATCATCACGCTCATTTTGAGTAAATATTACCTTTTTTGAAATTCATTTTAAATACATATGATATTAAAACCAAGCTGTTGAAACATATTTCATGAACTTAAAAACACTTCGGCGAAAGATTCGTTAAACGTCAATAAGCTTATTTTTGATAACGTTCAATGCAAAACAAAGACTTCGAGGCAATTTAAAACGTACGCCTTCATCTAACTTTTAAAATAAATGGAACCTCGTGGATTTATTTCAGAAACTGTAGTGCCACTTGCAATGATTCATATGCGGTGCATATGACTCAAGTTAGCTCAAGCAATTCAATAGAACTGCATTTCAAAACAAGAAATTAAGAGCCATACGACGTTGTTATGTGTCATCAGACTTTTTGTCTGGGCAATTGCCATTGATGAACTCGAAGAGTTGATTGATATAAATTAACACTCACTGTGAAGGATCGTCATGATTAACACGGAGAGTTTAAGATAAATTTCAAAATAAAGTTGATAAAAATGTCAAGTTAGATATGTCAATAATAAAATAGAAACTACAAGCCTAATAGCCAAATCTTTAACGCAGACCCTGTTAAGAGACCCAAGGTCAAGGCCTTATATACACTTAAGTCGCACACCGTATTGAAAACAAAGACTGACTTTGCAGGAGTTCACTGGGGGTTTGGAGCGCTTCATGGGGACAATGGTTTAACCAATTAAATGTTAAGAAACGGTAAATCATTGCATCATATAGCAATCTCTGTGTATGACAAAATGCTTAGAACAGTGCCTTGTATATTTGAAGAGTTAAGCATTAAACATTGTAATCAGCTGCGCCCTATCATTTACCAGTCGCCAACTTAACTATTGCAAGTAACTACCATGTTCTATTATTCATACATATTCGCAAATCCTGATAGTATTATTCAATTGTTAGCTTAATTGACAACTAGCGGCTAGTGAATTACTGCAGTGTGGATGAAAGTGTAAACTTATTTCTACAAATACCAACCTCCATATAAAACATATACCACCAGACTATCAGGCAACAATTACAACTTATTGCATTCATTTTATCTCTCCATATCAGCATATTCAGACAGTTATCAAATGTCTGCTCGAATACCCTCCGGAGCAACTGGAGGTACGAACGTTTGATTAGTAGTCAGTTTTCCAAGCTTATAGAATATATCCTCCTCAGTGCTTCAGTCCCTTTATTGCCACTAAATGCAAATCCCATAACATGTTTAATGGAAAACCCTGCAAGATATAGTTATGACGAAGTAAATATGAAGGTTCATTACTTGGTAGAATCAAAGAGCCCAAAACGCGAGCAATTATTGACAAGTGCGGTCATAAAGAAAGGAATATACGACGTCTGAGGATGAGAAAGGATAAGCACGATATCAATCAATTATCACGCGTAGCGTTTTTATTTAGCCATGATGAAGAAGTGCAGGAAAATCATACCCATAATCGAGGCTGTCAAAGAAACAATTATAACTTGTTGTTTTGCAATTACCTTGGGACCACTATGAAGATCTTGCAGATCCACCTTTTGCGAAATGTGTTTCATTGAGCAATAAATTCGGTACAGGTTATGTTGAAAATCTAATGTTGTATAAAGTGGCATCTCGTTTTAAAAAATGTACAGTTTGGTGCTTCGATTATGACTTAAAATTATATTACGAATGCCATATTCAAAGCTGTACTATGATTTAAATGAAGCAATGCAATGCATTAGCTATAATCGGTATTTTAAATTTGATTTCTTAGATGTTGTATGTTTATTGATATAGCAGACTTTAATTGTAAGTATCTTCCATGGCCGAAAGTGTAAGATAGGTTCATCTCAATCCGAGAGTAGGATGTTTTGCGGAAACGAAGTTTACCGAGTTTCCGCAGAACAGCCCGCGTGAGGGTTGGGATGAACTAATCTTTTAATTACGGCCATGGTAGATGCTTTTTCTACCTCATCAGTTAAACAAAATATAGTAAAAAATGTATTTCAATTTATGGCTTACTTACGGGAACTTTTTTATCCCGTGCCCATGGGCAATAACAGGATTGCCAGTATGGCCAAATATTTGGATATACTTATCTGGGGTGGGATAAATTAAAACCTATCGTTATATTACAATTACAATCCATGCTGAACTTATCGAGATCATCACTCTTGAAATATAGCCGGCTATAAACAGTTATGAGACACATATTTATTTTTTTAGCAAAATATGTACTTGAGCCTGGACGTGGCCTCCATAACACACAGCAATCTGATGAGCTATGAGAGAATGCCCTACAAAGAGGAAAATATTTCAAATTATGTTATGCTGTTGTGTGGTAAATGAGTTATGGCTGATATTCAGGACGTACATTTTTTTAAGAAAAATGCGTCTATTTTATTTTTCGCTAATTAGGGAAGATGACTAATCACCGTCAATTTTGGGATTTCCTTACTATCACAATTAAGACATATTAAAATACAGTATTGATCAATCTTTCAATTTGTATTATTTGTTAAATGGCTGTGTGATAGAGCGTCATGCAGTTTGCATTTCGTATAGACTTGTCAACCATTTTATAAAGCATCGTTATGAATTTATATACATTTAAAAGTCATAAAAAAATGTCGACTGCGTAGATTTGTTTGTGGTACTTCAAAATCATTGGTTTGAAAAATATATATCTTAAGCCGCTGTTATGGTCGTTGTCAATGCTACAACAACAGTCAGCATGGCCTTTAGATCAAACTACCTAACGCAAAATCATTGACATAGCAACAATAACACAGATACTGAAAGGATGTCCGTTAATCTTTATTGAAATTAACTCGCATGTTTAAGTAATAATGAGAGCATACTCGGATCTTGAAGATATGCTTTCATAACAAACAAAGTACCAAAACAAAACAATAACCCGTATTAATATAAATATGATAATATTGATAGTTTAATTTGTCTCAAAGACATGTGAATTTGGTAAACAATACACGAAGTGAACTGGAATGCTTTCTTTCAGATATGTTTATATTTGAAATTGTACTTTTCAGAGTAACGCTACTCATACATCGTTTACCACTAGAAGGGTTCACATATGAGCCTTAGTGGGTGGGAGTCGCACCCGGCGCCTTCTCCCTTTCCTTTAACTGTCCAAGTTAACATGTTTATATCAATATCATAGAACATAACTAAACATACATGTGTTTAGACTGAAACTAACACAAATTGCCTTAATTGTCATATAAATAGACCCCCAAACTCTATACCAACATGTAGGGCAGGATGCGGAATTCAAAGGTTACGCCCGTTTGTAATGTCGCAAACCTTATCAACAGGATAAAAACGTTTTGCAACATGCCAATCACCCGGCTGACCGACCACAAACCAAACGACTCCTGCATATACCGTCTTTAATCTTGATGTTGATTATTCTTTCTGGTCATTTGAATTAAAAAAATCATGTGTGTACCTGATCTTAAACTGATCGTATCAAAGATGCCTTGATACGCACTATTCTATAGATATAAGGAAAACCGTGCATATTTTTCACTTGCCTAATTTTTTCCGCTAACTGCATCAATAACAATAAGCATGAGATTCTTCCGCTTGGATGAATTGTTATTTGTAATTTTGCAGATAAAGGCTTTGCTGAATGATTTCGAGCACAGAATGCAAAACACATGTTTATAGTTCAGACTAGAGCTGCAGATAAAACATGCACTAGTCTGCTTACAAATAAATATAATTGCAATGTGATGATGGTTTCGCAAAGTATACGTTTCTCTTTGATTTAGCAGACATTATGAGTTTAAGATAAGGTATTTGGAACCAATAAAGTACCAGTGAATGCCATAGTGACGGCCAGTGTACTGGAGGACTGTATGCTTGCTGTGGATGCAATGTTAAGTTAGCCTGGGGAAGGCAGAAGTCACGGCCGGTTAGTTGACGGGGCGAAATCGGTCAGATCCAAAACGTTTGTAGAGAGCAAATTAACACTATAGTTTGATACAAAAGATTTGGTTTCTGTTCCTTGGTATACAAATATGTTTTTCCCTTTTTTATAATAAAAACAATGAGCACACATACTGTGTGGTAAATGCTGGAAATAAGTCAGTATTAGCTTAGTATACATATATTTCTTGCATTTATACGTACTCTCCCATCCTTAATACATTTTTAAATCGCACTGGACAGGACATAACTACTGCAGTGTTTTTTATATGTATTTTCCGGATGGAAGCCCCTTATTAAGCAGCACAAAACGTTTTCTTTTCTTTTCGATGATTTATGAAGCAATCGCACTCAAACAAAGCAAAGTTCTTCAGCTGTTTAATCCTGAAGCCGGATACAGCAAAACTCTTTTTTCCGTGACAACTTTCAATATCATTGAAGAAAAATAAATATTACAGAATATCTAAATGAGTACGGCACTCAGAGTGAATGTTCTTTGTTAGTGATAACATTATTCGAATGTCATTAACGTCATTTGAGTGAACAAAAAGCTCAGACAAAGCAGAAATGCATTAACAAATATTGACAAGAGGTCTTAAATCAATGTGGCAAGAAGTCCATAGGGACGTCAACAATGACTATGTCCATAAAGTCATTGTTGACGAAAGACGCTAATTGATAGCTTATGTTTTTAAAGCCCGGAAACATTTTATAGGGTGAACTATTTTCCAATAGAGAAGATAGAAATAGCCTCCTTTTCATCTTCGATCACTCAGAGATTTATTCCAAGGAACAAGTAAAGGTTAAGTGGTCGCAATTTTAAAGATGATTTCTTGAAGAAGCACGCGTTGGCGTGCATGCTTTTTGTTTACAAATGTTTGTTTTTTTCACAACTGTCATGTTTTAACCAGATTTTCAAAGAAGATGTGCTGTTAAAATCCATCAAGTTGAAAAGCCCATTCCTTTTCCAAAAGTATCAACATAATCCGCCTCAGTTATGGAACGGGAAAGGAAATGTTGTTAAGTTTTATTTCCCAGTATATATATCTTCTATACTAACCTGATGTATAACAAAGTGTCTAAAATGAATTAGTCTGAAATGAATTAGTAAGTATACCTACTAACAAATATTCCTTCCAAAAAGCGATCGTGGATACGTTCGTTGAACAGATGGTCCCAATAACTCCATTTCATTTAGGTATATTTTTTTTTTTGATTGCTTACTTAGTACTTAAAATATTCTGTAAAATAAAATACCGATATAACATTCTAAATATGGCTAAGGCAGTTTGTAATATTTGTTCGGTATAATTTGTACATATTTATTTCTTAGCTCATTAAACCCTTTCGAAGGATAAACACAAAATACTGGGTAACCAAGCATCCAAGATTCGTATATCTGTTCCAGGGATACCTTTAAAAGTTTACTCATTAATACAAAGGGGCTGTGAAAATCAGACTAATACTGGTAGTCAACGTTTTGCATACTCTGATGCAGGATCATTTGATAACAAGAACAAAGAAACTTAACTTTTCTCACTTCAATAAAGTTGGAAAAAATACAAAATGAGTTTAAACTGTTAAAACTTTTGCCCAAGAACAAGGCATGGTGAATAACATATTGCTAGCAAAAGCGATGTACGATATGGTGAGGCATTAATTGGTGAGTTGATATTTACTTAGTTTTAAATTAGTGAGGTATTAATAATGTGAGGTTTTTATTAGTTAGATATGAATTTGTGAGGTATTATTAAAATGGTATTAATAATAGAGGTTTTAATTTGTGAGGTATAAATTAGCGAGGTACTGCTTAATGAGGTAATAATTAATGAAGTATTACTTTGTGAGGTATTAATAATTGGTGTAATTATTAATAAAGTATTATTTTGATTATGTTTGTCTGTTGTCTGATTTTAGTAGAAGACGTACGCATAGTTTGCACATAATGACATAAAGTCACTACGTGAAAGAGACATGCAAAAAGGTATCTTATAGTTAATATAACGTAAGTAAGCAAGATGCTGTCTGGGTCTCTTGATATTGAAACTAGAGCTGTGGTTCCCTAGCTTCAGTGAAGGTAGTGGGTACTCAAATAAGTTACATGTCTTTAAGTGTAACAAAACATACTCGATAGACTGCCAAAAAAAACAAATTATTTCAAAAGGTACAATATCTCTCATTTCTGTCTGTCGCCTGTTTATTTATTAATGAAGATAAATTAGGATAACATGTTACTAATAGTGGATACAATCCACATATTGTATTGTTCCAAAGGGATGGTAATTAAAGCCATTGCTCTCGAATATATGCATGCAGAAAATGTAATAGTGATTTCGTGGTTTAGTGTGTCGTCTGAGTAGTGTCACTGTCTTGATTTTAAGTTATGATTTACTCTTACTCTAAGGTTTCGAAATAGTGTTGATCAACCTCACACTCTTAGCCATGGAAGATACTTTTAATCTTGAATATGAGTATTATTCTTACTGTTTTGTAATATTTTCGCTTTTGTGGTTAGCCGGCTTACTTTGCAGATATATGTCTTCTACGGAGTCTTTAGATTTATAATTTGTAAGTTTTAACATAGCTTAATTTCAGACCTCCAATAATTTGATAAAAATGGAATGCATTACAAAGAACATGCAGAATAGAAGAAATACGAAATATTGTCAATTGCTGTGTTTTATTCATTGGGTTAAATGAATACCAGAATACATTAGAAACATGATAACAAACTAATCATATCAGTGCGTATTCATCCATCTTGATTTCATCTTTACGTCTTTCATTAGCCCATACATCGTCAAAAGTAGACATCACATGCGATGCCCTTGTAATATAACACAAGGGGTTGTATCCAATTTGCATCCAATGCATTTTAAATGTTAATACGTTATGAACTATTCGAAACCCGTCATATCTCGCTGTAACAATTAAACAGAATGAAATGTATCATAATACTGACTATTATCTTTTCTTTTGTTACATGTATATTGGATTATTTGATTAAACGCACACACTTACTGCAATTCCACATCGAAGTACCCAAAGAAGTCTCCGATTTAAGACGTTTACCGGTTGCATATGCATTTCTGCAATTATTACTAATTAACGACAGGGAACATTTGTTTCATAACATGTGAACAAAAGCCTTACTGCGAGGAAAACATAAGTGTACAAAAATATGTTATGATCCATTGGTAAATATTTGATCATATGTAATACATTATCCTTCTTCATTTTTGGTGATTTAAATTTTAAAGACTGTTTATAAAACCCAACGATTGTCCCCTAATGTGATACATGTTCCTTAAAATATTTTTATCGAAACGCAGTTAACGCCAAAACGGGGTTACACCTGGAAGTTAAGTCTTTACTGAAACGGGGCCAAAGAGGTCGAATGTCCACGACGTGTGTGTCTGTGTTTAATCAATTGCCAGATCTCGGCGTCATACAATGTACACAGATATCAAATTATGTTTTGGACCTTTGGTTTACATGTCATAATACTAGTTCATTGAAATCCTAAGATAACTTTCTTGAATATCCCAACATTTTAATACTTCAAGTTTTAATTTCAATTGAAAAAAACAACATTCCTTTGGTTATTTTTAACAACAACTTGCTAAAAAGGTGCTAGTTAACTTATTCAAATTCTAAATCATCTTGCTTCACTCACCTATAAGTAAATATTAGAATTGATTGAACATAGAAAATCGTATAGCATTATACAAAGAGACTTAATTAGCCACCTACCAAGACGTTGCAAAACGTTCATCAAAGGAAAAAATATCTTAACAGTATGGGTTAAAATGCTTGCTTTCAAAATTATATTTCTATAATTATAGGCTATGACTCAAACTGATCATATTGTAACATGTGAGTAAAAGCCAGCAAGCAGACAGATCGCTTTCAAAAAAATTAATTATGCCTGGGATTATTCATTGAATGTTCTTAATATCGTAGTCGTTATTTCAATAATAAGAATTGTATTCAAAATAAACTATCACTGCATGTGAACCAATGAATATCAATGAATATCAACGAGTTATTGCCGCCGCTTTGGTTCACGTGGGGAACATTGATTGTCAGATCGCATACATCATTTATATTACATCTTAATATAACACCTTACTAACTACAACTGTAACTGCGGAAGAGAAAAAATAAAACTTTGCAGCAACCTTTGTCAGTTTATATAGAAAGTTTTCAAGGAAAACCCCCACATTGTGCATGGTTTCATATATCGTACATTGGTTCAGTGCAGAGTGCTTTTTGGTACTTGCAAAAATGCAAGCGCATATTTTCGTAATGATGACACTCATTTTATTCTTGCACAATTCATCAATACAGGAATTATTTGAATAATGTCACAGCAAATCGGTTGAATAATTCATACATTGAAGGCCTAGATAAAATAGATTCTAGTGTCTCATGCACACTTTTAAACAAATGTGACGTGAAATCGGAATGTGTTTACTGCATACATAATTGCATTTGATTTTGCTAAAATGATAGTCAATTATCAATTAATTAATTAACATATTATTTGGTAAAAAGTCTTTCAAGAGGTTAAAGATCAATTTTCAACCTGAAACGCATGTCTATGTGATAAATGTATCATCGACCTAAGTAAATAATAACAGCTTCAAACAATACATATCTTTAAATATAATGTTTTAACGTTGTTTCCGACAGACGGTGTTTACGGAATACAACAATTGAAATGTGATGTATAAAAGCTAATGCAGATCACAAACATTAGCAATAGCGTTCAAACTGACTGAGATGAAAATGAAAAAAAATGTTATGATGTCTTAAAACATGTTTAAAAGTCTTATATATCAATATGTCTAGATTATATTGTTTTGGTCAACGTCCCTTAGTCAACCTTTTGATGACAACACATCGTTTAGTTGTGTAGCGACTTCCTTGTACTTCAGTCTTTCTGTGTCATTAAGCATAGAAATGTGTGATATTCATCATCACTAGTAGTACACAATGGCAGTAAACGACTAACCCTTGTATAACTCTTCATCTCTTCCCAAATACAAGCGGTTCAACATATTCTTAGAACATTGCCGTGTTTCATTCACATGAAAACATCGCGATTGAGCAACAAATACACATTATACCAATAAATCTGTGTTGTGTCGACTGTTGCTTGTCCATTCATATTATTCTCCTAATCCTATCTGTTTATACAATCAACACGTCTGTACGAAAATACAGGTGGTTTGAATAATTCTCTGGAAGGCGAAACAGCGATAAGGATCAAATATGTATGTCAAGAGGCCAACAGAATTACTGCCGTCATTAAGCGTTTTTATGGACATCTTGGCATGTTCTACAATCCGTAAGGATCCAGACAGTTTTTACATGGAAATTACAAAAAATCATTTTATTGGCAGTGTGGGTGGCGTCTGAAACGGGAAACAGTTTTGTCTTAATTATTGTTGTCCCAGTTCTTGAATTTACGACATCAAACTATGACATTCATTATAGTGGAAATACAGAAGCATCATGATAGACAGCTGCCGTTATAATGCTGTATTAAAGTGAAATGTTCCTGTACAATTCCTTAGTTAACACTCAATTTGTTCTTTAAATGCATGAACTCTTGATATATAGATCTTATTAGTTTCTATCATAATCTGTTTTCTTAACACAATTTCTATTCTAAAGATGAAGTGTTTCCCGTAGAATTTACTGTAAGACATGCATGAAGTGTTTCAGAGCCAGTTTAACGAATTGAAATACTTAGCTTTCTTGACATAAGTTAATCATGCTCGTGTACAACATTTAACAATCTTTCTTAAAGCAATACACGCCTACTGCTGCAACCAAATTGACGAGTCGCTTTCCATTCATCATTATACAAAGACGGGGAGGCAGCGCTGGTGTCTGGTCTGGAGCGAATGTAAATAAAGTACACTGAACAAGCGCCTTGCTGACGAATGATTGTTGCTATAAAGACCGACAATGGCATTACAAGACAGCCCTAAAGGATATTTATATCACAGAATGATTGCCTTTGAGTATTTTTTCGTTTAAACTCCTGTTTTCAATATATGTTTAAGTACGTGTAAAAAAATGCTTATACCAGTAGGGATAGGCATATAGATCTGGAAAGTTGTCAAGACGGAATACATTTATAAAATTTACTCAATGTGTAATTTCTGTTCCAGATTTGGTAAATGCCATGCAACCATGGCATAGACGTCGGCAATGCTTGATTTATTTTCATATCATTTTGTTAAGTTGTTACTTGTTTAACCGAAAAGGGATAAGTAACAGTCACAGTATGTTTTTGTGATGAAAAAAAACTTGTGTATATGTTTTAACCCCCATGATGCACACAACGACATTACAAAATTTGTATATCACGTGACTTTATTCATGCAAATCATTTTATGTTGCTTTATATACTAATGATTTCCATTTTGTAAATAAATTAATTGGTTTTAATAGTTTCTGAACAAAATCATCATACGTACACTGTTATTTTCATAAAATATTTCAATTAAAAGCTATATTGAATTTAACTGAAGAAAAGGGAGATAATGCCACAATTAGTTTTGACACATGAATCGCCGTTTACTAGCTTAACCACATCGATAATTTTTCATATGAAATTGCCTGCATTAATTTTGTTTGAAAACCGGAGCTTAATTTTCTCCATGTACATTTTTATTTAAAAATACCCTGTATTTATCTATCTTTTTATCCGGTCTTAACCGGCAACTGCCCAGGTACAGATGCTCTGCCCACCTATCTTATATCATTAACGTTTAGTGGGTCAGTGGTTGAATTAGGGATTCCCTTGGTATTTCACATCCATTTATGTTTAACAAAGCATCGTGTGAACCTCGGGGTTTAAAGAAACATTATATGATACTTTATCATAGCTATATACGCCCTATTATTTTATTTTATCCTATGTGGTACTGGGACTTTAAGTAAGGTCTACGTGTTTGATTGACAAACAAATAATGCATTTGTTTTGTTTACGATATGCAGAAAACAAAACAATTGTCAGCGGAAATTGGGACCAGTCTATAATGCAAGTGGACATTATCGAGACATATTCATTACACGACACAAAATCAATCCCGGTCAGATTATAGATAGTGTTTTATTTTATGATTGAAATAACCGTAAAGCAACACGACTCTATCAGCTGTACGTCTATAAACAGTTATCTGGTGGAAGCTGTCGTATTGGTGATTGTATATGTCGTTGCTGACCGTCTCTTGCTGGCTTTGCTGATTGCTTTTGTCACAATGGATGTCCGCTGACCGCACAGCTATTATTGACAAGCATTTCAAAGAAATTGGATATAGGTCAGACATTGTGAATATGAAGGTATTACAATCTAACGTATACATTGCTAAGATCAGACATTGATAATTTTATTGTTGTGTGCAATTTGTGAAAAGGTACCTGGGGCCGTTTCTAGAAAGATTTTTATCAATTTTATTTGTATTTTGGAATTATTTTAAGTGCCATAGTTTCATTTTTTGCTGCATATTTATATGAATTCAACTTAAACCAACATTGAAAATAAACACGAACTTGAAGAAAATTAAAAAGATGCATTGCTATTTGTGACAGTTGTACAGATTTAAGATAATTAAAGTTACGTCTAAAATCCCTTTCAACAAAATTCTGTACTTGATCTTTAGGTTAAACAGTGCATGTAACATGTAATGATTCTCTTCAATTCCAACATTTAGAATGCAAAACAGTAGTTACTGTTCAATTCACTAGAATCCTAAACATTTCATGTGATATCCGTTCCCTTCGGGTTCAATTTATTTCCGATTGTAAAGAGAAAACAGCAATTAAATGACAGAAAAACAACGAGCAAATCTGTATTTTACCTAATGTATTCTGTCTGGAATATATCCTTTACGCAAACACACGAGGTTCGGAGAGAATACATTGTTATGTCAATGAGTTTACATATATCTGCGTACTTTGGGATAGCCATGCCGACATCTATTGGGTCTACTATAACAACTGTATAAAAATTGTTAATCCTTTTCATGGTAATTAAAAAAAATCACCATCCTTCTGTCGATAACAAATAATGAGTTTCATGTAAACGACGTAATTTGGTTGTTGAAATCACGTTGTATATTCCAAGTAAGTGAGCTGTGCTTGCTCCGCCCAAGAAGGTCCTGAATATTTTACGGAACATATTTTTACTATTACATAAACAAACAATAATATTCAACGTAGTAAGTTCAAACGAAATGAAATAATATTGAAATATTATTGTATATGATTGTTAAGTAGACAAAAGCAGTCCAATTGTGGAACATCCAGGACATTTTACTCATTTGCAGCAATTCTTTTATTGCAGGCAACATTGGAATAAATATTAAATGTATCGACTCTTTATTAACCCTTCATCATACATCGATCATTGTTGGTTTATTATTAACCTCGTGACTTCCAATTGCCTTTGTGGTAGAGTGTCACATCATAACTGCAGATACCGCTTACCAAGAATTAGGCTGATGACTTCATGAACACCTGTGAAATTCAATATGAGATGGCTTGCTCTCCAGTCTGCTTAAAATAGCATGGACAACTGATATGCTACATATTAAAAGTAGTTCATCCATACAAAAATGATTGATGAGAAAATATTCAATTTCCGACAATTGGATACTCAGTCTCAGCAGATGCTTGAAGAAAACTAGACCCCGACGCACTGACAATTTGCTAATAAAAGCAAGTTTCGAGAACACAGTACACGATCGATGAACTACACAAAAGCAAACTAAGGACCGGTTTGAGAATGGATATCCATAAACTAGTTTAAACCCAAAGTAAGCCATTCCAAGATGGCATCCCCTACATGTATTGATATGTTGATACATGTGTTGTTCTGTTCAAGTTGTTTGTATTTTGTGTGTCTTTCCTTGAACGTTTGTTAGTCTTAGCCTTTTGCATTTAAACTGATTGGTCTTTATGGACCAACTGTGCGTTAATTGAACGAATACCGTTTAAAAGCACCCAGCAATTGCAAATTCATTAATACCATTTTTTTCTTTCCACTAAATATTGTATCAATAATCACATAAAAATGATTATTATCCAATATTCTAGCATCACGTCTGAATCCATATAGCAATGTGTCGAACCTTTACGTCACGTTGTCATTTGGCTCCCGGAAATGTCAGGATAGGTACTAATTGAATCTTGAAAATGTCGAAATCTGTCTTAAAGCAGACAACAATGTATCCAAGTTGTTTACGGGAGTTTCAATGGCGTTCACTGATGTGTGTAAAATTGTTGTTTCGTCATTTGCTGTATGAACGGAAATGCCTCCATTTCCTCCGTTGAATGCAATTAAACACTATGGTTTTAATGCAATAAAGACTACTGGAATAAACCCTGTAGCCAAATGTCAAACCAACATCCAGTTTAGACCAACATTGCTATGATCAATATAAAGACTATTGAACGCAGTCCAGTAAGTCATAATATGCAAGTACATGGCGAATTATTGTTAAGGTGGATTAGCATTTCCCGCGTGCTGTTACAGTTTGCAAGGCGGTAACCCAACAATTTTCTGATACTACTATTTAATATTTATGTAATCTATGCCGTTCCATTTGTGTCGTTGTGCCTCTCATGTACTAGAATGTTATTTTTTATGCCTGGTGATCACAAATTATTTTAGTACGACATGAAATGGCTTAATCTGTAGAAGAACAATATGTCAATACCATGCGGCTATAAATATTACAAAGACAATTTTTGACCTTGAACGATTGAACAATCGATTATTTCACTTTGATTTCGGTCCAAATAAGGGACATGAAACACAAACTCTTATGACTTTATCTGTGATAAACGTTCGGTCATTTGCTTTACATATTAGTTATCAGTTGGCAATAGCCTTTCAAATGATGCCAGACGTTCAAGCGTCCATCAGGCATCAACAAAGTTCCTACCGATGGCTTGATGAAATGCAGAGCTTATACCTTAAGTGTATGTTGTACTTTGATCAATGTGACTTTAGTTGATCATCAGATACCTTATGATAAACGTTTGTTTTGCCTTGATCATTGTGCCTTTATTTGTACATCGGATACCTTAAGTGTATGTTGTGCTTTGATCATTGTGCCTTAAGTTGTACATCGGATACCTTAAGTGTATGTTGTGCTTTGATTATTGTGCCCTAAGTTGTACATCGGATACCTTAAGTGTATGTTTTGGTTTGATCATTGTGCTTTTATTTGTACATCGGATACCTTAAGTGTATGTTTTGCTTTGACCATTGTGCCTTTAGTTATGCATCGGATACCTTAAGTGTATGTTTTGGTTTGATCATTGTGCCTTTATTTGTACATCGGATACCTTAAGTGTATGTTGTGCTTTGATCATTGTGCCTTAAGTTGTACATCGGATACCTTAAGTGTATGTTGTGCTTTGATCATTGTGCCTTAAGTTGTACATCAGATACCTTAAGTGTATGTTGTGCTTTGATTATTGTGCCTTTAGTTGTACATCGGATACCTTAAGTGTATGTTGTGCTTTGATCATTGTGCCTTTAGTTGTGCATCGGATACCTTAAGTGTATGTTGTGCTTTGATCATTGTGCCTTAAGTTGTACATCGGATACCTTAAGTGTATGTTGTGCTTTGATCATTGTGCTTTTATTTGTACATCGGATACCTTAAGTGTATGTTTTGGTTTGATCATTGTGCCTTTATTTGTACATCGGATACCTTAAGAGTATGTTTTGCTTTGATCATTGTGCCTTAAGTTGTACATCGGATACCTTAAGTGTATGTTGTGCTTTGATCATTGTGCCTTAAGTTGTACATCGGATACCTTAAGTGTATGTTGTGCTTTGATCATTGTGCTTTTATTTGTACATCGGATACCTTAAGTGTATGTTTTGGTTTGATCATTGTGCCTTTAGTTGTACATCGGATACCTTAAGTGTATGTTGTGCTTTGATCATTGTGCCTTTAGTTGTGCATCGGATACCTTAAGTGTATGTTGTGCTTTGATCATTGTGCCTTAAGTTGTACATCGGATACCTTAAGTGTATGTTGTGCTTTGATCATTGTGCCTTAAGTTGTACATCGGATACCTTAAGTGTATGTTTTGGTTTGATCATTGTGCTTTTATTTGTACATCGGATACCTTAAGTGTATGTTTTGCTTTGATCACTGTGGCTTTAGTTGTGCATCGGATACCTTAAGTGTATGTTGTACTTTGATCATTGTGCCTTTAGTTGAACATCGGATACCTTAAGTGTATGTTGTTGTTTGATTATTGTGCCTTTAGTTGAACATCGGATACCTTAAGTGTAAAATGAGCTTTGATCACTGTGCCTTTAAACAAGATACATGTAGTGAAGAAATACCTGACAGCTGGGCGGCTCCTTGTTTGTTTTTCCCATTAATCCTACTACTATTATTAAAACTATCACACAATGACGTCATCAATAATAATGCTGTCATAAAAGCTTAAGGGACAAGCCCAGAGACAATTACCAGTATGCTCTTTATTGACTGACACCGTTAAGCCATTAAAACAACCTGGAACACAAAGGACATCACATACTATTTTTGTACAGAGAACATTCGTATAACAATCTTTTGCTACGTTTTGCAAATGCTTGTTACATGGATTTTTTTTAAATTATATGTTGATGCACAAAGCAACATTTATTGAGCCCAACAACAAACACCTCTTTCTGATGAAAACATTTAGTATAAACCAAATTATGATAAAAGTTATTCCATTTAGAGATTATAAAGAACAGTTCTACTTTATCTTGTAAAATATGCGCAAAAGTAAGTACACTCGAAATAATACTGCAAACAGCATCTGCATGCATTGGTGTGCATGCATGAGTTTGTGTGTGTATTTGTTTGTTGTGCAACGCACTTGTGTTCTTTTTAGATAATGCTTCACGTACTAAAGGTGTTGTTTATTGCCTCGGTTTCTTAAAGCCATACCGTGCGGTATTTATTTCTGTAATTATACTGTCAGAAAACGGACGATCAAAGAAAATACATAATTGTGAGGAGTGGAATATCTTACGATGGAAAATAAGCCGTATGTAGTAGGATCAATACATTAAATAAGTACTTACATTGGGATAAAACGTGGATTAATCAGTCGGGTTCTTTCGAGTACTGTTGGCCCTGTTTTATGTTCTTCAAGTCTGTTTTTCCCAGCAGCGGTTCGAGGTCCCTTTAGGTATAGATCACACATTTCCCAGCTTGAAGGTGTGTCCATACTAATCGTAACTCTGTGCTTTCTTTAAGATGCAACAAATTATTTACAAGGGTGTAAACAACAATAGGAAAAACTGCATATTGAGGACTACCTGTAAGGCTGAACTAGCAACCTGAATTTAGGACAGAACCTACTTCAGCCTTGCAGACAGCAATAACACACCCGGCACCTTTAATGTCAATACAGTAGAGACAGTATACATAAGATACAACTGAGTGCCAAACTACTTTTATACTAAAGTGAGCCGTTCAATCTTGATGGGGGACCCCAAATTTCTCCATTAACAATCATATTTTTCCGTCTCTGTGGGTAGGTACAGATTCTAAGCTGCACCGCAAGGTGGCACGCCGACTCTAACGTCCAATCCTCGATACGGTATAAGAAATAACAGGCGCATCTCCATGCATTATAAAACGCTTTTGGTCAGTAAACGAGGCATTTGAACATATAACATACACTAACAGAAGGTTAACTAGTTGGTCATCAATACAAAATGCTTATTACAAACGTTTTAATATATACTATCATATAGATTTTTTTGTCATTATGCGACTTTTTGCGGCGTAATGCTATTTCGGCCGACGCGTTTTCAGCATCATTGTTCCGTCATGGGTCAGTGAACAAGCACAATCGCCTTCGAGCTCGTAATGACATTAGGGTATATTGGACATATTCGGGCGCTTAACGCATGATTGATTCCTGCTCAAAATAATGTGTTAAATAATGTGTGTATGTAAACATTTGTAACTTTCTTTGAACTCAATATTTTTAAAACCAAGCACAAAATGTGTCTGATATAAGACACGGTCATTTATATGAAGGAATGAAACCCTATTTAAACAACGGAAAACTGTACTAAAAATGAAGACAGATATGGGACGGAATAAATTGTATAAACTCACGATTCAAATAAAAAACACCATGCACCAAGATAAATCACCTGTTCTACCCAAACATAAGCATAAACTAGGTATTTTCAGAACACGAAAACCCGACTAATTGTATAGGATCAATTAAAGTATGAATTGCGTGGCTGATGTCATTATCGAGGGTTGAACGCATTCGAGCTGGTTAAAGAGTTGACTCTGCAGGACTAAAAAGCCAAACTGCATTCATATCCCCATACATTCTATGTGATAATACGTTTTAAAAAAGAGTAAAACATTCAAGATTTTAAATTATTCTATGCTTTTATATTGTAAAATTAAATTGAGATTGACACTGCGATTTGACTTGGACATGTTTGAGATATTACGGCATGTATTGCAATTCTCGCGAGTCTCCACCGCAAAAGCAGTTGAAATCAGAACTCGCAAGGGTTCGGAGTTCAATATGTATTTATAAATTAAAAAGGGGATCTGAGTGAATGTTTCAATTCTAAACTGCAATTGTGCACGTATAAGGTCTGTTTTCGGAGGCAATATATTACGTATTAACCATCTTCTAACCATTTCATAATTTAAAAATAGAAAGAACCGATCCGCCAGGTATCAGCTTTGTCAGAATGATTTTTATGAAAAGAACTTTCCATAGGAATCTTGGTAATATCCAATAGACAATGGTCAATAGTTAAAATAAATACGCTCGTTTTACTTTTGAGTAACAACGAAAAGGTTAAAATAACGAGAGGCATGCGCAGATCGTCGAAATATATTTCATTAGATTTAACAAAGTTCGACGAAATTGATCATTTCATATAAGTAGACTAATTTGTCAAGGTTTGATTATATACAAGGATTTCCTTGCAGTTTCAAAAGAGTGCGCTTGATAATATCAATATCCTAACATATCAAATAAATTAGCCGATGTGGAGCTGGAATTACTCAATTGTGGGTCAATGGTAATGATTGCATGCGGTGCATATGACTCAAGTTATTTTCTTTCTGTCAATTAAATATAATTTCATTATGCAATTACAGCTCAAGAGTCATATAACGTTGTTGTTTGTCATCAGATTTATCTGAGTAATTTTCATTGATGTACTCGGAGAATCGATTCAATGCAAAACATTACAAGATAATTATGATGGAATTTAAGCGTTGTGATTAGCTCGGATAGATAAACATATATTTCACAATTGACTTTATTAAGAATGTCAAGCGATATATGTTAATATCAAATTGATAACTACAGGTACAAGCCGTGTTGCCAAAAATTACGCAGACCCTTTATAGAGAAACAAGGTCAAGGCATAACAAACAAATGAGTCACAAACCGTCAACACACACAGACAGACTACGCAGGGGTTGAGTTGGGGTTACTCCCAGTTGAAGGGTATCCATTCGGACACTTGTTGCATGAAAGAAGTGCAAAACGGTACGTACAAACTGTTTCTCATAGCAACTAAAGCTCTGAGGTGAAAATAGTTGATAACACATAACTAAATTGCGTTCTATGATTGACCATTCTCCAAAGTTATTACTGAAACTTGTAGATCATTTTGCAATGGCTTGTTAGTAAATCGATTGAGTAGTGCACAATTTCTATTCTTCATAAATAATTGCAACTTATTAGGGTATAATTTGGTTGAGTGCTTGATTGGCAACTAGCTGCTAGTGAAATACTGCAAAGTGTTTACCGCGTATATAACATAAGCCACCCGACCATCAGGAAAGAGTTACAAATTATCACATTTTATTATTTTTCCATGTAAGCATATGCAGACAGTTATCAACTCTATAAAGTCTGTTATAAATCCATCCGAATCTATTTGAGTTATTGAAGTTAGATTAGTGTTCAGTTTATACCAATCTAGCTTCCAGCTTGTATAATATATCCTGATCATTGCTGTAGTCCCTTTATTACTACTGAAGGCAACTCCAATAAGATGGCTTAATGGAAAACATTTTCCAAGATATGATAACGACGACGTTTATATGAAGGCGGCGAAACTTGGTATACTCAGGAACCCAACAAGCGATAAATTGTTGACGTGAGTTGTCAAAATATAAAGTATTAACTTTCTGGCTTCTGAGAGTAAAATGGGATGCGTCTCAATACATCATCACGTATACGTAGCGTTTGACTTAGCCTTCATAAAGAAGTAGTCGGAAAATCATAAAAATGTAAACGAGACTATCCAGATGTAATCATAATTCGATAGGTAGTTGCATATTTCAGCTTATAACACACTAATGCCTTTATGTATTATATAGTACATTTAATAAATGAATGCCTCTTTAGTGTGTTAGATTGTGAACGCTTATTTCGATTTGTTCAGTAACTATGTGAGATAAAAGGGACTTAGTTTGATATAGAGGCAAAAAAGCCCTGACGAAAGTGTTATTCTATCAACCCGTTAGAAGAGATATGTTTGTTTTCTTTCAGATGTGGTTATTTGTTTTACATCACCCAACACCGTTAAACTATGTCGATTGAAACTTTTGATCAATTTCCCGAAAAGCCGATTCGATACTTTTTTTACGTGAAATCAGACAGATTACTAGTACACTTCATTACATCACTCTACAACAGTAACCTAGAGCTATCACACAGTTGATTGCTATCTCGGACTGCCGAGTTTCCAACAGAATATGTAAGCCGACAGAAAGGAGTGAGTACTAGTGCACTTGATTAAGGTAACGTCAACCACTTTTCATAGCAATATATTTGAAACTATAAAATGAATTTAATGTGTCACCAACCATTCGATCTCTCACCTGACTGACCACAATGATGACTCCTTTACGTAGCGTAATTGTTCTAGGTTTTCTCATTCTAGTGTTGAAAGGAGCACAATATAGGTTGATGCAAAAATAATAATCGTTTATTTTAATGCTAAATTATGTTTACCTAATTTAACTTTAATGATAAAAAATTAAATGGTGTGTTTAAAAAATAGTACCTTTTTAAGAACATTGTTTAAACTAATAGCTACGCGGCCACTAACTCCCGAGTTAGAAATGCGCAAAGGTATCGCTAATATGATTTAGCTGTACACAATTTGTTTGTTTGTTTTGTTTTGATCATTACATTCAAATGAGTTTAACATAATAATGAATACGATTTTTAGGAAACCTTGCATCTACCTAATATATTGTGCCCCATTTGTATATGGCAAATATAAAAATAATAAGAGTGCATATCCGTTAAATTATGTTATAAGGATGTTTATGTTTATTGTTTTTTGTGCACTAAAAACAATAAACATAAACATCCTTATGTTTGTTGGGCAATTATAATTGAATAAGTATTGGATATATGGCGATTAACGTTTATTTGCTGAGTTATTTAAAGGGCAAGATGCAAAACACATGTTTATAGTTTTGTCCGGGGCTGCATATAAATAAATTCCCCAGTGTATGTTTAAGTAAATGAAATTGATACATTTGCAAAGCATGATAAGTATCAATGACTTTGCAGATATGTATGATTGTTTTTTATATCAGCTGTCTTAATACATTTTTAAATGATGGCTTTTGTCTTTTAAAGCCATGACGTAGTCTGACATATAATATCATCGTACGAGAGAGTTTCAATGGCTGCCTGCACGAGTTGAAGTGTGGTGAAACTATCCAGTGAAACTCGTGTTTAATTTGTATCTATGAAAAGTGTGTGCAAAACATGTCGTGAACAGCTAGATGACACATTCAAGTGTTCAGTACACATGTTATTTAAAGCAATTTCCGCTGTATACTTAAATGGCAAGCCTTTCTATAAAACAGTCATGTTATTTTCCTGGCGCATTTCTTACGACACGGTGAACTATCATATTTGAATATATACTTTGCGCTCTGTCATGTTTAGTGTATTATCCACGGTTTGTATGGCGACCATGGAGAACGATATCAATACTATATATAATGTACGGTTAATTAACGAGGTATATAAGATCTGCCATTAATCGGACGGTTAATCTGTCGGTGTTGCGACCAGGCTTTTTCTACATGATAATTTTAAGTATGGTTTAAAAGGGGTCGGTCAGTAACTTGGAATATACTTGTACTTATTAATCCTTAGTATGTCTGTCACGCGCGAGTTGAACCTGAATTAACGATATTTGAAATCATTGCATGTGGGTCATTTTATTGTAGGAAAATGTTCTCTGATTTGGTAATTCAACGTTCGGTATTGATCTAACTTTTGGCAGCATGCTAATGTATATTTCGTTTGTTTACGGATTCGTGTATTTTCCTATTTTCTTTTATTTGAAAATTCGACAGTAATACCATTCCCTCTCCACTTAAAGTGCAAATTGCGAACAGGTCTGCTAAATTCCTTCCATGGTTTATTTTGGTTTCCTTCATGTTATTGATAACTACCCATGGCTTTAACAAGTCAAACTTTTCATCTTAAAATGTTTAACTAATTCACATACTTTCCACTAACACAGTGTTACATGTACACGTTAATGTATACCATATCATATTCAAATTGTTAAACCGAGTTACGAATTTCCCGAAATGAGATTATGTGTACATGTTTATGGATCCTAAAAAGTCTGAGGCAATATTGTAAATTTACTATGTTTAGCTTGTCACAAATGGTACAATTGAAGTGATCATCTTTGTCACGTAATATTAGTTGCAGGACCTTTGATGATAATTGCCTATGAGAATGTGAAGCGCAAACAACAGTTCAATGTCATTCAGATATATTTTCTGAGATTTTTGTTATTTTTTTAAAACAGAATGTGTTGACTGCCTTTGAATTACTGCATCGTACTTTTGAAGTTGGCACTGATGCTCCGGCTGGATCCATGCGCTTGCATATGATGTATTCATTCGGCCGTTAAATGCTTTATCAGATTATATACTTAGTATAACTTTACTCTTTTTTGTCTTCGAGTTGTTGATGGCTTAGACTAAGCTAATATCTTAGACCAGACTAATATCTAAACGCCATTGTTTAATTGTCTAGCTGCAGTGTAAGGTGACCTAGATTCATTAGGGTAAACATTGTTTATTTCCGCTTTGATATTACATGCATTAATAATGATATGATTAGTATGTTCTAGATGTTCGTTTAGTTCATGTTAAGATGTTTTAAAATAAACACGATTCCAATAAAATAGTAAACTAAATTATTGAGGGTTTTTTAAAGTATGCCCGGGAACATTCTTATAAGGGCAAATTTCTATGTTGTTAGGATGAAATTTCAATCGTTTGAGGGACTTATTGTGAAAGCGTTCTTTGATATGAATATAACTAATATAGTGTATTGAATGATTCATGTGGATTTATAACTGTGGACATTAAAAATACTAGGATTGTTAGAGATATTTGGTTAACTTTTGGACTTTGGATTTCTTCGTTTATGTTCAATATGTTTGTCCCCTAAATATTGTTAGCCTGTCGTTTCCTGATGGTGTAAACAATTGTCTTCTAACACAATCACACAATCGTCAAGGACATAAGAAGCAGGCGGCCTTTCCAAACATATATGTTACCTCTCTATATTATTAACTATACAAAAACACACGGAAATTTGCATAGAACAACAACATTTCGTTCAATATTTTAATATCACGTTTTCAAATACACTAATGGAGATATTCTGTATAATATCTTCATTTTGCCTCACACAAGACAGAAGAGTAAAATGAGCATTTTGCTGTTTAATCAACTCAAGCAAATTTCTTTGATACGCTTTAATCATAAATCATGTTAAATACTATTGGTGGTTGTTATTTGATGAAATGACATTTCGATATCGAAAATGCAAACGCTACCAAAGAATCATCTGTTTCTTTAATGATCTGAACTGTAATGATGAATATCATAGTACTATGCCTATTGGTGATATAGGGAGAATCTAACGATGACCTTTCTGTTACAGATGGCAACGAAAAGCAATGTAATTGTACCGTGAAAATAACATTTATATCTGACTTTATGACTCATATAAAATAAGTAGAAAATATTGTGAAATTTAAGACTAAATACTAGGCTTTTAACGTAAGTTTTAGATACTGTAAATATGAAAAACGCGTCGCACCAGGTTGTTTTACGGTAAGTTAAGAGGAACGTAAATAAATCAAAACGCGAATTTCCTCCAATCCTTCATCGTAGGACTGTCGTCCATACTGCTATGATCTATCTCCAACTGACTATGTAGAGTCTTTGTCTCCGCAATCCGGAATTTTCTTTATGCTGATACCCTTGAACTAGTTAGGTTTTATTTTACTGCAATCTTTAAACCAGTCAATATCTTCCGGCGGATAAAGTTCACCGGTTGCATTATATGGCAATATTATTTGATCACCTTTCTCTACATAACTTTTGCCCGTGCTTTTGATAGCTAAAACAAAACATACGCATCATAATTGTTTAAGCAAGTAAAAATAGAACATTATTATAGGTATACATAAATGAGCGCTATAAACAATTTGGATATTTTTGTTTAAGAGATCAATGATCTTTATTTTTTAAAGAAAAATCATGTGGTTCTATCGATTTTGTGTACGATATCACTGTCAAGGATTATAGAATCGGTAGATTGGGATTTTTTTTTTTTTAGCTGTGTCTTTTTATAATTTTACACTGAAACTGTTGCTGTATTTATTTACGTGTCATTTCCTTGCAACAAATACCAAAATGTTATCCTAAAGAAGGAAGAAAAACGGTCAGAAGAAATCGTCTGCTGGCAAGACAAAACTGGATCGGGTCGAAACAAATAGGGGTACACCGAACACAAACACTTTATTTACGCTTTAAACAATCATGAGCTGGACATTGATCATATACGCACCTTCTGAACTTGGAGCAGTTTGATGTGCAAAGATAATGCATGTTTATAATACTTGGAAAAATAGTTCCTTATATCATAGCTAGTAGAACATGCAATAAGGCAATATATGTGATAATGCTTTATTCAAAAATAACTTCTAAAGGAATTTATAAATACGAAATTATTATACATCGATATAATACAAGCTATTTACCAACGCACATATAACACATAAAACTGGGCATATTCTAACCCTATTTCTATAATCGACGTCGGATTAAAAAAAACAAACCAGAACTTTGGTCTGTGCTTTTCAAACCTGCGCGTTGTCATTGGTTACATGTATAATACGTTCAATTTAAATTGCATGAAAAGATTGAGCTATTGTCACCGTTAAAGAGTTACGAAGATGACAACATATACATGACAAATCTCCCAGCAACAGGTGAGCTTAAACGTAACATCGTCTTACCTAACACACTGAGGTCCTCCTTTGTGGAGATCTGGCACTCGTATACCCCTGCGTCGTGCGGATGCACATTGGAGATACCAAGTTTATACTACTCCTGATGGGGCACGTGTCTCCGAATGTAAGGGCAAAGTCGGAGCTCGCCTTCTTCCATATCACCTACAAATGCACGCAATTTAGTCCGAATGGGCATTCATTCGGGTATATCTTTGAAAGCCAATACAACCATAAACTATTGTTCACTAAAAAAAACAAGACATATCGGTGTCATTTTAGCTCATGCTGTTACAAAAGAGTATGAAATAGCTTGTGTTTTGTAGCACTTGTGTTCCTCAGCAGTTCGTCATTTGAAAATGACGCATAATCAATACTTTCCTATAAACTTCAAACCAGGCTTACAACATTTGTCTATAGAAGACCGTAAGTTATCGTCTAATAAATGGTTGACACTTAACTGGCCTGTTCATAGAGTGTAAGACTTTCATGAGTCAGTGATGCAAGATGCACTCACCATAAAGCCTTTTCTAGAACTATCGTAAAAATAAAATTTAGTATTTGTTTAAGGAATGGATTAACATACTGATGGAAGAGTTTTCTCCTTTATAAAAAACATGCCATTTTAAGTTTAAGTCTCCTAAATACAACAGTAATGTACATGTATGTACTACCATTTTTGATCATCTTATAACAGAACCATGTAATGCACGTTCTGGAAGAAATAATTCGGATTTATTGGATATTATTATAGAATAAAAAGTTTGCCTATATTCTTACCATATGGTACCAGCATGCTCCATCACTCCAATCAATTATATGGCCTTTTATTTCGAAAATTATTCCTGTATGCCTACAATACTATCTAATTAATTGGGCGGATATAGTTTCGAGCAGAACAGGAAAAGAATAAATTGAATCAATAGATAATCTACCTTCCGGCACTTGAAAGGCAGAAGTGGCTGTTTACAGATGGAATGAGAACAATAGAATGAGACTTTCTGTTTTCGATTGTCATTTGCGTATCTTGATAAATACATCAATTCGTGATTTGACACAAACGAATTACTTTGGCTTCGGGTTATATATTAGGCTGTATTAGGTTTTCTCATTGTTGATTAAAAAAAAAAATTAACAACACTTATAAGGCTTCAAAGCCTGAACTACTTTGTTCTGTAAGTAGATTGAGTTTGTATATAGGATGAGCATGATTAAAATAACAGACGACGTGGAGCGGAGGATTAACCAGAACAATCGGGTCAGGATTTCATCAGGACGCAAGTTTTATCAGTTTTACATGTTTAACTTTGACCGATCGTTCTAACAAGGAATGGCCAAGTGGAATAGTTCGGTATAGACAACATATTTGACAAAGTGGTTAGGTTTGAATGAATGTTCAAAGATAGATCCTTCGAGCACAAACACATCCGAAGTTTGAAAATAGCAGTCAATAGCATGGTTTTGATGAATTTCAATTTGGGGCTTATTTTGTTTCTTGTATAATCGGCAAAGAAATGTTTCCAAGTATCATTTTCTCATTCGGCCCTACCTTTCAAGGAATCTGTGACAATGTAATGAATGCGCGATTCGTATATTCAGAGTTTGTCTTACAAGATAAACGTCGTAACTTTTCAAGGTGTTTTTCATGCATGTTTATCTTTTGCTAAAGCATATTAAATACCGTACATCTTCTATCTTATAATAGTTCATAGCAATGATGCGGATATGTACTTTTTAAATCCTTTAGTGTACCTGTTTTGGCCCTAGGTTTCTGACAGAACAGCGCAGGATGGCGCGAGCTTCCCGGTACACAGTGATGTTAGATGAGGTGTCGTTATATACTGGAAGCTAGTACGTTGACGACGACAACACTGTCAGTAGACACCAGTAAATGTCAAATTTGTTAGCGTCCCACAAATAATAAAAAAATAAGCTCTGAACATTTAAGTACAGTTTCAAAGTCATCTATAATACATACACAATCATTTTTTCAACATGCAAGAACCCTATTAATTAAACTCATCACGTTCTTGTACCATTTTCAGTACTAATCATAGGTGAAACGCTAAGAAGGGATTCAACCTAGGTTCCCATTGACTTTAAGTCCGACATATTAACCTTTGAGCAATCGCCATTGATTAAAGCAATAATCTATGTCATGTAAAAGGAGCCAAATACGGATATTTGTACTTGACTTGACGAGTGAAAAGCAAAACAAAACAATAACTTCACTTGATTGAAGGATTTCTCCAGAGTATAGCCCGAAGTATAAACATACCAATAGCAATCAAACAGTTTCATCGGTTGTCCGGTTAGCGCAGTGGTTAGCTCACTCGCTTATCAACTAGGCGACCCGTGTTCGATTCCCGGCTCGGGCGCATGTGAGTTTGGTTTGTGGTTACCAAGCCGGACAAGTCGGTTTTCTTCGGGTTCTCCGGTTTCCCCCACAACACAAGACCACAATTTCGCGTAAAATCGGGCCAACGAGAGTGATTAATATAAGGTTGTTATAACTCGTTTCACAATCGTTGTAAAATAAATATGTTTAAACTAAACAGTTCCATGGGAAACAGTTTTGCAATAAACAATGGTCCTTACTCGGCGGTTTAAGTAAATAAAGTCAGGTTAATAAAGAGGTTGCTTAACACTTATTGCACGGGCACGTTTACGTGTGGACCCCTTTTGGTGAACAACGTCATCCGAGTATGATAACTTTGTAGTGTCATTTACAATAGCACGAGGAAACAGTAAAGATATAGATGCGAATGTCAGCTTATCTGAAAGTACAATATTAAGGACAAGTCTCGGGAGCCATCTTTAAACAAAATTGCTACTTCCGCATGAACATTTAATTCATGTCGATTTACTACACGCAAAAAATACACGTCGTGTTCCGCAATCCATTACCATGTCTATGATATTTTTAACAACAAATCAATACGCGGCTTTTACTATTGTGCACATAACAATAACGTGGACAGTGATTTGCTTGTTTGACACATTCAAGTATTACATTCCTTATTATTAAAGAGGACATACATATTTATCATGTATATATAAAGAATGTTGAAGAGGACTATTTGAAGGGTTGTTTCCCTGGTGTCAGTAACATTTCCAGTGGTAACATTTGTATACGTATGTTACTATGTATGGTACCATAAAATGGTGTGCTTTTTTTCGAATTCGACCGGACGGCGTCATCTTGCCATTGATTCATTAGTTTTAAATAAAACCATAAATTATATTTCGTTTAAAGGTTTGAAATTACCCTTCGGGTCAAAATTGAAATAATATTTAAGGTTAAAAACCGTAGTTGAATGTATTCTTCAACGTTTTAGTCGTATTTACAAAATGGAGTCAGTTAGAACCTCAAATTTTGAATCATACATTATATGTTTACAGCATTGATCCAATAAATCGAATAAAAACATAACTATATTACAAATACAGATTAATATGAAATGACTGGCAGTTAACCAAAATCCAAACTGGTATTCTCGGACTGTACACGCGACAAGGCTACGATTGTGATGATAAAGCTTATCGTCAGTATAATAAACACATACAAATTTATTTCTGTCGGCATGGAACAGTACACTTGATATAGAAATTGTTCTTACTGACGCAGTTTCTTCCTGGTCACGTTAAGACACCAAACCTTGGTTGCGATGTGAGGTACGTACTCCGCAATGTCAGATATTGTAGACTATCTTGACCTTACAACCTTGCTTTACATAGCTAGGAGTCTGTGATCTTGTATTGCTAACACGTTATTTTGTAACAATGAATCAGAGAAAAAAGCTTTTTAGATCACTGGCACCAACAGCTAGCAGGCACTACAAACATGATGCCTAACGATATTACGAAACAATGCAGGCAGTTCCTAGCTGATATGAACTTAATTAACTTCAATAAACAAACTAGGTAGCCTACTATTTGATGTAATTACTATCTTGTCAACATTGTTTAGGAAACGCTTATTCTGGGACACAACAATCCTCAATGAAGGCAGAGAAATCGCAGGCCTCTTAACAACAGCGGCAGTAAAAAATCAACGTCATATTCGCTCTCGCCAAGGTGACGTTAAAAATGGCTTACGACGCCAGCAGTCACATAACTGTCTTTTGGGCTGTCAGCGCAACTGCTTTTCTTTAATTACTAACACAGTATTTGCTGAAACGTACATATAAACACGTATCAATATAAATCAATAAAGAACCAGTCTTGTAAACATACAATTCATACTTTGGTTACAAAAAATAAGTCAACGGAATTCAGGTTCTGTTTGTTTATTAACATATTGAATTAATGACAATTGTTTGTTAATAAACATATATAAATGAAGAAACATGCACTTTTGTTTGTTTTTTTTTTTGTTTTTTTTTATTAAATGAATTGATATATATTGTACCTTTAGTTTTTATTTGTTTATAAACACAAGTAAAGGAACACAACTAAGGGAATATTGTATTCTTGTTTTTGAAAAAGCAGAAATCCATATATAGTACAGTTTGTTTGTTAATTGAATTTAACCGATGATGATATTTCCTAGATTGTTTATTGATATAAAGAATCAAATAAAGCTTAGTCTTATTTGTTAGTCAAAGTAATTCAAAGAAGATAAGGCCTTCCTTGTTTTTCTTAAATGTAAATCAATGGAAATTACAGGCATTTATCTTATTAGTTTAAACAATTACTTTTTTGTATAAATTTATTATTTATTTTAGTCCTTTGGAATCATTTAATGCAATACTTTATATTTTTGAAAATAAAATACAACTTAAGTCAGTAAAAAAACAGGCATTCACTGTTATATTCTTTCTACGTGTATCTTAACAAAAACATCGTCATTGCTTAAAATCGTGAAATTCTATGCCAGAAATCAATGTTAAAAACCACATCTGTTCATAATTTGTGCAGTTTTTACCTCGCGTCCTAACTGTTTATGCGAGGTAAACACAAATAAAACATAATATTAATGATTAAAGACTCCTTACGATTAATTGAATACTACTGCTAAGAAATCACACTTTTAATACGAACCCCCATTGAAAATTATGGTACTTAATTCAGATATATAATTAGAGAACAAAAACTTGAGTATAATTTATGTCTTTACTTGAAACAATGGAGCAAAAACGACGGTTCTTTGGTATTACATTAATCATTTATGCCGGGAAGGTAGGAATCATTGCAAACCACAGGACTCTTAAAATTGTATCCGAGTTTGTGGTAGAAATACATTTAACATAAACTATTCAATGTGCATATGAATATATTTTTGATCTGTGTTCCTTTCTTTGCCAAGGACGTGCATATTTTGTGTTCGGTTTTTCGATGGATGGCTCTTAAATTATATCAAACTTTTTCAAACTAGATTTTTAATTAACAATGCAGAATATCCATTCAGAAAACTTGCGAAGGTATATTTCGCATATCGAATAAGTTTTATGATAATGAAATAATGAATAAAAGCATTTATGTTTCAAGAAGACGACATTTGTAGTTGCTATTTTGGTAGACGCATGCAAAAAAAACGAACGTCGCATTTCTTGGAAATTGCTTCAGGAAGGCAAAATAAATGAGATTAAAATAGAGGAATTATCATGATCAATAAATAGATACGGTATAGAAAAATATTTTCGCAAGAACAAACTACATTCAGAGTTGAATAATTTAATATTGGGTTAATTGAGGCTGATCATTGAAACAACGGTAACAAGCAGACTACCTTTGATTGCCAAGACCAGCTTAAGTGAATAGACCCGTGTTCCAATGACCGATCAAAGGCGGTAATACCATCATTAATTGGTTAAGTTTTTCTGATGCATTTGTTGTCTGTTTGTCGTGTTTGCATTTGTGTATGTGGTGTTTACACGTTTGTGAATCTAGTTCGTTGTCGTTTGTGCCCATGCAGTGTGTCTCTTTACAGTTTTTTTTATTGTATTATTGAAATACAGAAGCTTAAATAATCCTATTCAATATATGCTACAGAAAATGTTGTGAACATGTCTTAAACTTTGAAGACGACCTTACCGTATATTAATCTAGTTCGTTGTCGCTTGTGCCCTCCCATCGTGCCTCTTTAAAGTTGGTTTTTATTGTATTATTGAGAGTGAAATTCAAGAAGTACCAAAATACACCATCAACAGCGGCCTTGGTTTGAGCAGTGATTCATTTCTAAACTACAGAAACTTAAGCAAACTTGTATCAATATATGCTACAGAAATATGAAGTTTTGTGAACATGTCTTAAACTACGAAGACGACCTTACCGTTTATCATTATAGTGAATATGGTAAACATTCTGCAGACAATGAACAGCCAGGCGTAAGGGCGTAGTACCAAAGAGATTAGTAAATGCAAGAGTTTGTTGAGTCAGCACGCTTCTGGTTCAACTATGACACAAAGCCAATTAACCAAACGTTTCAATGTTAGTTTACGTAGTCTGCGCAAGCTCAGTCGGGAGGGCTACGGACTACCAGCTGCAGCGGACATTTTGTCAATTTAAGGTCGATTCTCACCTAATATTAAAAATATTCATCATAAACAATCAATTCGTTCAACAAAATATGGGAACTTTTATACCCATTCATTCAAAATTGTCAGGAAGAGGAAACACAAAATGTTAATTAGCATAATTACCTAGGAACAGGTAAGTTTTTGTATAAATCCGTACATGATATCCTCATGATGCCAAAACTAAGGCATAATTATATGGATATCTGAACAAGAGGTATAAAAGTGTGTGCTTTACAATGTTTTGACATATTTGTAGGCAATTGTTGCGACCAAAAAGCCACAAATGCGGTTCTTGACAATTTATGAACACACTTAATGTGAATCATGTGTTTGTTCTTATAATATAACTGGATTGTTTGCTTTGATAATGCATTAATCGTATTCATTAAAACTCGATGAAAAACAAACACACTTGTTGATATATAAATAAATATGGTTACTGTATAATTATGCATTCCGCCCCTTATTACTGCTGCGCACAATAACACAACTGATACTATGTACTTTATGCAGATTTTTACAATGCGGTGTCTAAATTACATCTTGATCTCGTACCGTACAAACTGCTGTTGCAATATCTAACATGGAACTGTGACAAGGGTCAGTGCCTTTGAACTTTATCTGATTGGCCGTTCCTTTAGCAGGAGTATAACTATATACTCTTTTTCGCGGCTCTTCAATCGAACTAGTTTCGTCAAGTTGCAAGTTTGTGAATGAAATTAGGATTTTAGGATTAGCAGAAGTAAGTTTGGTTTGGTATTTCCAAAGTTGTATTTAGGTTTGGTCAATCCCAGAGCGAGGTTGCGAGGTAATACAAACTATTGAAAACAACATGCCCCTTTTTGCACGTATTGACGGTCATCCTACGTTTAGTCAACATTCGCTTTGTTTACAAATAAAAACGCAGTGAAATTGAATTATTCAGGTTTATTTTGGAATATATTGCGTTTTATTCGGGATTTTCTAAAAATGGCGAATTAAAAGGCTATCATTGTCTATAAATAATTTACTAGAATGATCCGTCACATCACTGGAGGTTAATAAATGCTCGCATGGGTTTATAATTTTCAATAGACGATAAATAGCTCGACCTTTTCGCCGATATTTGACGGATATTGCCAAAACCTTTTTGCAAGGCCAATAATTTGAAGTTAGTTAAAACAAACAATAATACTTGCTGATACAGCTGCTCCATAGTTACCAGCGTTCATATAAGTCACCATTTTCTAAGACGACAGCATAACATACTTTACGAATACAAATCAGATTTGGTTTGACTGAGACTGTTCAGTGATAGCACTGCTCGATGCAACACTGTCGACGCCCCCTAGCAGGAACAGAAAATAAATAAATAAGTATGGTATATCTTATTTCCTTTGGTTTTATTCCATGTCTATCATCGGATGTTTTATTTCAAGAGTTAGAGTGTCAAATAAAATGATCCCGAAACCACAAAATAATTAATAAACAGTGTAATCGAGTTTTCTTACATGGTCATCTGATTAACTGATGCAATTTCTAACAGAGTTTTCCAGTAGCATGCATGAATAAATTTAACGATACTAGCAATTTGTATGAAAAAGATAATAAAATTGTCTGTGTATGAAATGGCATACTTTGCATATTATCTCTTTAACGGTTGATTCTTTAACAGGGATGTATTCATACTAATTCAATGGAAACTGAATAGACACGTCCAGTAGCCTAAACAGAAACGATTAACCTGTTTAGATACCCATGTTACAAGGCTTACAGAGAATAGACGAGAGACTTCACAGGACACAACACAACAAGGACAGATAACATATACCAAGTACATTAATTATCTTATTTAAACATAGCTGGTAGCTATCTTTGGACGGAAACAAAACAGGCGTTTAAAGGGGGATGAACAAGTATATAACCACTTTAAAATACACGTATTTTTTGTACAGATTTATTAACAACTGACCCAAATATCAAGTCACATCTCAAACTCAACTCAAATTAGCACATACCATCAAAAGAAATTAAAAGTGTTTATAATTTAACACGTTTTAAAACAAAATTCTCTCATAGAACTTGTTGGTTAAAAACTTAAGTCAAGATTCCAAAGAAATTAAAATATGTTTCAGCACATAATTGTAATTCAGTATATTGTTTTTGACAATAACTCAAGTACATATTTTGCTAAAGAATACGTGTCGTCTTTTAAATATTGACAAAAGGTTTGCATCAATACATTTTATTTGAAAATACGTTCTCAAAAAGATTAAAACAAACAATATTTGGAAGCATACTATGCTTGTAAATTAAAATTGAAATGTACAATCAGATTTGACTTGGGTATGTTTGTTATATTAAGGCCTGTATTGCAATTTTTGAAGGTCTACACAGCAAAAGCAGTTGATATCAGAACTCGCGATCACACAACGTAATTCTGGGTTCGCAAGTGTTCAGTATACATTAATTATATTAATGTGAACGAATGTTCCAACACTGAACATCAATTGTTCACGTATAAAATCTGTTTTCTGAGGCAATTTATTACATATTCCCACCATATTCTAACCATTGAAAAAGTATGATAATATTGAAACATGTCTGTATGGTCTAGCGATCACTTATCAGCATTCTTGTGAGGTTATAATTGGTATTAAGCGATATCATCTTAAAATAGGTGAAACATTTTAAAACAGCAAGAACCGATCCACCGAGTATCAGCTTTGTCAGAATTGTTTTTAATGAACGGACCTCGGACAGTTTTCGTAGGAATCTGAATATTTCCAATAGTCAATAGTTTAATTATCAGCACTTGTAATGATTCATATGCGGTGCATATGACTCAAGTTAGCTCAAGCAATTCAATAGAACTGCATTTCAAAACAACAAATTAAGAGCCATACGACGTTGTTATGTGTCATCAGACTTTTTGTCTGTGCAATTGCCATTGATGAACTCGAAGAGTTGATTGATATAAATTAACACTCACTGTGAAGGATCGTCATGATTAACACGGAGAGTTTAAGATATATTTCAAAATAAAGTTGATGATAATGTCAAGTTAGATATGTAAATAATAAAATAGAAATTACAAGCCCAATAGCCAAAACTTTAACGCAGACCCTGTTTAGAGACACAAAGTCAAGGCCTTATATACACAACAGTCACACACCGTATGGCGAACAAAGACTGACTTCGCAGGGGATCACTGGGGGTTACTACTAGCTTATGGGTATCAAATCTCAAACTTATTGTATAAAAGGTTACGTTTAAAACTAAGGGTGTATTGTTAAAATGTAAAGAAACGCTTAATCATTGAATCATATAGCAATCTCTTTGTATGGCAAAATGCTTAGAACAGTGCCTTGTTTATTTGAAGAGCTAAGCATTAAACATTGTAATCAGCTGCGCCCTATCATTGACCAGTCGCCAACTTAACTATTGCAAGTAACTACCATGTTCTATTATTCATACATATTCGCAAATCATGATAGTATTATTCAATTGTTAGCTTAATTGACAACTAGCGGCTAGTGAATTACTGCAGTGTGGATGAAAGTGTAAACTTATTTCTACAAAAACCAACCTCCATATAAAACATATACCACCAGACTATCAGGCAACAATAACAACTTATTGCATTCATTTTATCTCTCCATATAAGCATATTCAGACAGTTATCAAATGTCTGCTCGAATACCCCCGGAGCAACTGGAGGTACGAAAGTTTGATAAGTATTCAGTTTTCCAAGTTTATAGAATATATTATCCTCAGTGCTTCAGTCCCTTTATTGCCACTTAATAGAAATCCAATAAAATATTAAATGGAAAACCCTACAAGATATAGTTATGACGAAGTTTATATGAAAGTTTATTACTTGGTAGCATCAAGGAGCCCAAAACGCGAGCAATTATTATTATTACAAGAGTGGTCATATAGAGAGAAATATACGGCGTCTGGGGATGAGAAAGGATAAGCACGATATCAATCAATTTTCACGCGTGGAGTTTTGATTTAGCCTTGATGAAGAAGTACAGGAAAATTTATAACCATAATCGAGGCTGTCAAAGAAACTGTTATACTTTGTTGTTTTGCGTTAACCCTGAGAACACCATGAAGATCTTGCAGATCCAACTTTATGCGAAATGTGTTTATTTGAGAAATAAATTCTGTACAGGTTATGTTGAAAATCTAATGTTGTATAAAGTAGCGTCTCGTTTTAAGAAATTTAAATTCGGTTGGTGTTTCGATTATGACATGAAATTATATTACGAATGCCATAATCAAAGCTGAACTATGATTCAAATTAAGCAATGCAATACATTAGCTATAATCGGTATTTTAAATTTGATTTCTTAGATGTTGTATGTTTATTGATATAGCAGACTGGAATTGTAAGTATCTTCCATGGTTGAAAATGTAATCTAGGTTTAACCCGAGCGTAGGATGTTTTGCGGAAACGAAGTTATCCGAATTTCCGCAGAACAGCCCGCGTGGGGGTTGAGATGAACCAATATTTTACTAACAGCCATGGAAGGTGTTTTTTTTCTACCATATCAGTTAAACAAACTGTAGTAAAAATGTATTTCAATTTATGAATTATTTACGAGTACTTTTTTATCCCGTGCCCATGGGCAAAAACAGGATTTCCAGTATGACCAAATGTTTTGATATACTTATCTGGGGTGGGAAAAATCAAAACCTATCGTTATTTTATAATTACATTCCATGCTGAAATTATCGAGATCCTGGCCGTGACCTCCATAACTCCCAGCAATCTGATGATCTATGAGAGAATGCCCTTACACAAAGAGGAAACATTTCGAATTCTGCTATGCTGTTGTGTAGTTAATAAGTTGTGGCTCAGATTTAGGACGTACTTTGTTTTTGGAAAAATGCGTCTATTTTATTTTTCGCTAATTTGGGAAGATGACCAATCACCGTCAATTTTGGGATTTCCTTACTATTCCAATTAAGACATATTATAATACTTTATATTGATCAATAACTCAATTTGTATTATTTGTTAAATGTGTGGTAGAAAGTTACGTAGGTTGCATTTCGCATAGATTTGTCAACCCTCTCACAAATGCATTGTTATGAATTAGATGAATTTATATATATTTAAAATTTATAAAAAATGTCCAATGCGTAGATTTGTTTGTGGTACTTCAAAATCATTAGTTTGAAAAAAATAAATATCTTAAGCCGGTGTTATGGTCAATGTTACAACAACAGCCAGCTTGGCCTTTAGAACAAACTAACTAACGCAAAGCCATTGGCACAGCAACAATAACGCAGATACGAAAAGAATGTCCGTTAATCTTTATTGAAATTAACTCGCATGTATAAGTATTAATGGGAGCATACTCGGATCTTGAAGATATGCTTTCATAACAAACAAAGTACCGAAACAAAACAATTACCCGCATTTATATAAATATGATAATAATGATAGTTTAATTTGTCTCAAAGACATGTGGTTTTGGTAACCAATACACTAACTGAACTGGAATGCTTTCTTTCAGTTGTGTTTATTATTGAATTTGTTCTTTTCAGAATTACGCTATTCATACATCGTTTTCCGCTAGTGGGGGTCTCACATGAGGCTAAGTGTGTGGGGTCGCACCCGGCGCCTTAATTGTCCAAGTTTATCTTTTCATATAAATATCATAGAACAAAACTAAACATACATGAGTTTAGACTGAAACTAACACAAATTGTCTTATAAATAGACCCCCAAATTCCATATCAACATGTAGGGCAGAATGCGGAATTCAAAGGTTACGCCCGTATGTTATGTCCTCACTAACGCCTTATCATGGGGTCTCCTGTTAAACTAAGTATAATCAACTAGAGCTATTACAAATCTGATTACTATCCCTTAAGTCCGCTTCGACAAATATTGTTTGTGTTGATTCTATGATTTTTGATTTAATATAAATTCCCAATATTGCTTACCAAAAGTCTCATTTGATGATTTCTAAAGTAGTTGCCCAGCGGTGACACCAATGCTCTAACTCAGCACCCAAGTTCTAAATAAGGTTTGTTGCATAAGGTTCCATATCTCACATTGCTGGTCACACAGAAATGACCTAGTCCTAACTGTTATAGAACCAGCCGCGTACGCATCACCACATGCAAATTATTTTACTAAGTTAAAATTATAGTGATCACTAATACTCCCGAACGCCGCTCTCATTGGAAAGGGCAGTAAAATATTTATCATTATCATTTTCGTAAACTGCACTTCCTCGCATTGTGCTTTACCATAGTATAAAGTTTAGTTAAAGTTCATTCAGTAGTTTTCAAGTGATGCTCCGGAGAAAAAAAGAAACAAAGGGCATTTTCTCTATAAATAGTTGAAAAAGAGTTATGGTAACTGTACAATGTGCTTTGTGTTTTACCATTGTATGAAGCTTATTTAAATTAAATCCAGTAATGTTCAGAGTATGCTCCGGACAAGGACAATTGCAACGGACCGACCGACCGGCCATGTAACAAAAGACGAGAACTATTAGCTTAATGATTAGCTCTAAATAAATTACATCCCGTCATTTTTAAGTTGAAAACTGCACTGCCTCTCAATGCCCTTTACCATTATATAAGGTTTAATCAAATTTCATCTTTTTAGTGTTCAAGTTCAGCTCCGGACAAGAAAAATTGCAACGGACCGACCGACCGACCGCAGGTGGACTCCAATATACCCCCTTCAGACTTTGTATGTCGGGGTTCTAAAAACAACACCTGTTTCATCCCGACCTCTTCACATCTTCAACAGAAAGCATTTCTAAAAGCAATTTACACGTTATGGTACCTTTTTGTAGTTGTTATGTGTTCGTTCTGGTCATTTGAATTAAAAAATAATAATTTGTGTACTTGATCTTAAACTGATCGTATCAAAGATGCCTTGATACGCACTATTCTATATGTAAGAAAAACCGTGCATATTTTTCACTTGCCTCCTTTCTTCCGCAAATTGCATCAAAAACAATAAGCATGAGATCCTTCAGCTTGCTGAACAATTATGAATGAATTGTTATTGGTAATTTTGCAGATAAAGGCTTTGCTATTATTACAAGCACTAAATGCAAAACACATGTTAATAGTTCAGACTAGAGCTGCAGATAAAACATGCACTAGTTTGCTTACAAATAAATGTAATTGACATGTGATGATGTTTTCAAAAAGTATGCTAAGTATCCGTTTCTCTTTAATTTAGCAGACATTATAAGGTAAAGATATTGTCAAAGACACGAGGTATTTGGAAAAAATAAAGTACCAGTGAATGCCATAGTGTCGGCCATAAAAGAATGTATGCTGGCTGTGGAATCAATGTTAATTTTGTCGGGAAAAGGCAGAAGTCACGGCCGGTAAGTTGACGGTGCGAAATCGGTCAGTTGCAAAACGTGTGTAGAGAGCAAATTAATACTGTAGTTTGAAAAAAAAGATTTGTTTTCTGTTCCTTGGTGTACAAATATGATATCACATTATCATGTTTTTCCCTGTTTCTATAATAAAAAAAAAACTATGAGCACACATACTCTGGTGTAAATGTTGGAAACAAGACCAGGTTTAGCTTAGTATACATATATTTGTTGCATTTATTCGTACTCTCCCATCCTTCATACATTCTTAAAGCCATCTGGACAGGACAAAACTACTGCAGCGCTGTTTTTTGTATATATGTCTCGCATGGAAGCCCCTTATTAAGCAGCACAAAACGTTTTCTTTTCTTTTCGATGATTTATGAATCAATCGCACTCAAACAAAGCAAATTTCTTCAGCTGTTCAATCCTAAAGCCGGATAAAGCAAAACTCTTTTTCCGTGACAACTTTCAATATCGTTGAAACAAAATAATTTCTACAAAATATCTAAATGAAGACGGCACTCAGAGTGAATGTTCCTTGTTAGAGATAACATTGTTCGAATGTCATCAACGTCATTTGAGTGAACAAAGATCTCAGACAAAGCAGAAATGCATTAACAAATATTGACTAGAGGTCTAAAATCAATGTGGCAAGAAGTCCATAGGGACGTCAACAATGACTATGTCCATAAAGTCATTTGGCGAAAGACGCTAATTGATAGCTTGTTTTTAAAGTAAAGCCCGGAAATATTTTATAGGGTGAACCAAAAGAGAGGACAGAAATAGCGTCCTTTTCATCTTCGATCACTCAGCGATTAATTCCAAGGAATGAGTAAAGGTTAAGTGGTCGCAATTTCAAAGATGATTTCTTAAAGAAGCACGCATTGGCGTTTATGCATTTCGTTTACAAATGTTTTTCACAACTGTCATGTTTTAACCACCTTTTCAAAGAAATATGTGCTGTTAAAATCCATCAAGTTGAAAAGCCCATTCCTTTTCCAAGAGCATTAACAGAAATCGCCTCAGTTATGAAACGGGCCAGGCGATGTTGTTTAGTTTTATTTCCCAGTTATATTTCTGCAATACTAACCAGATGTTAAACAATGTGTCTGAAATGAATTAGTCTGAAATGAATTAGTAAGTATACCTCATAACAAATATTTCTTCCAAAAAGCAAACGTGGATACTTTCGTTGAAAAGATAACCCCAATAACTCCATTTCATTTACTAATAGGTATTTTTATGGATTTTGATTGCTTACTTAGTACTTATAATATTCTGTAAAATAAAATAGCGAACTAACAGTCAAACTATGGCTAAGGCAGTTTGTAATATTTTGTTCGGTATAAGTTGTAAATATTTCTTTCTCAATTAATAAAACCCTTTCGAAGGATACACACAAATTACTGGGTAACCAAGCATCCAAGATTCGTATATCTGTTCCTGGGATACCTTAAAAACGTTTACTCATTAATACAAAGGGGCTGTGAAAATCAGACTTATACTGGTAGTCAACGTTCTGCATACTTTGATGCAGGATCATTTGATAACAAGAACAAGGGAACTTAACTTTTCCCACTTCCATAAAGTTGGAAAAAATACAAAATGAGTTTAAACTGTTAAAACGTATACCCAAGAACAATACATGGTGAATAACATATTGCTTGCAAAAGCGAGGTAAGATTTTGTGAGGCATTAATGGGTGAGGTGATATTTAGTGAATTAATAATTAGTGAGGTATTATTTAGTGAGGTTTTTATTAGTTTGAATTTGTGAGGTATTATTAAAATGGTATTAATAATAGAGGTATTAAATTGCGAGGTATAAATTAGCAAGGTACTGCTTAATGAGGTAATAAATAATGAAGTATTACTTTGTGAGATATTAATAATTAGTGTAATTAATAGTAAAGTATTATTTTGATAATGTTTGTCGGTTGTTTGATTTTAGTAGAAGACGTACGCATAGTTTGCACATAATGGCATAAAGTTCATCCCTACTTGAACAGCGACAAGCAACAATAAGTATCTTATAGTAAATATGATGTAAGAAAACAAGATGATGTCTGGGTCTCTTGATATTGAAACTAGAGCTGTGGTTCCCTAGCTTCAGTGAAGGTAGTGGGTACTCAAATAAGTTACATGTCTTTAAGTGTAACAAAACATACCTGATAGACTCTCTGGGATTTGATATTGAAACTAGAGCTGTGATTCCGCAAGCGCCAGTGAAGGTTGTGGTTACTTAAGTATTTTACATGTCTTTTGGGGTTACAAAACATAAAAACAAATTATTTCGAAAAGTACTATACCTCTAATTGTTGTCGGTCGCCTGTTTCTTTATTAATAAAGACAAATAAGGATGACATGTTACTAACAGTGGAAACAATCCACACATTTTATTATTCCAAAGAGATGGTAATTGAAGCCATTGCTCTTGAATAGATGCATGCATTAAATGTAGCAGTTACTTTGTAGCTTAGTGTGTCGTCTTGGTAGTGTCACTGTCTTGATTCTAAGTTATGAATAATCTCTTACTCTAAGGTTTCGAGATCGATTTGATCAATCTCACACTCTTGGCCATGGAAGATACTTTTAATCTTGAATATGAGTATTATTCTTAGTGTTTTGTAATATTTCAGCTTTTGTGGTTAGCCGGCTCATTTGCAGGTATATGTCTTCTACAGAGTCTTTAGATTTATAATTTACATGTTTTAACATCGCTAAATTTCAGACCACCAATTATTTGACAAAAATGAATTGCATTACAAAAAAAGATGATGAATAGAAGAAATACAAAATATTGTCAATTGCTGTGTTTTATTCATTGTGTTAATTGAATACCAGTATACATTAGAAACATGATTACAAACTATTCATATCAGTGCGTATTCATCCATCTTCATTTCAGCTTTACGTCTTTCATCAGCCCATACATCGTCAAAAGTAGACATCACATGCAATGCCCTTGTAATATAACGCAAGAGGTTGTTTACAATTTGCATCCAATGCATTTTTAATTTTAATACGTTATGCACTATTCGAAAACTCGTCATATCTCGCTGTAACAATTAAACAGCATGAAAGGTATCATAACACTGACTATTATCTTTTCTTTTGTTACAAGTATATTGGATTATTTGGTTGAACGCACACAATTACTGCAATTTCACATCAAAGTACCATAAGTAGGTTGCTTCTTTTAAAACAAACATGTAAGTATGTTTAGATTCCCCGATTTAAGACGATTACCGGTTGCAAATGCATTTTTGCAATTATAAATATAAGCCTTACTGCGAGGAAAACATAAGTGTACCAAAATATGTTATGATCCATTTGTAAATATTTGATCATGTGTCATACATCATCCTTCTTTATGGTGATGTAAATTTGAATAACTGTTTATAAAATCCGACGATTGTCCACTGATGCAATACATGTCCTTAAAATATTTTTTATCGAAACGCAGTTTACTCCAAAACGGGGTTACGCGTAAATGTTTGTGATTTTAAGTCTTTACTGAAACGGGGCCCAAGGTCGAATGTACACGACGTGTGTGCCTATGTTTAATCAATTGCCAGATCTCGGCGTCATTCAAGGTACACAGGTATCAAAATATGCTCTGAACTTTTGGTTTACAGGTCATAATACTAGTTCATATTAATCCTAAGAAAACTTTGTTGAAAATTCTAACAATTTAATACTTCAAGTTTCAAGTTTTAATTTCAATTGAAAAAACTTATTTTTAACAACAAATTGCTAAAAAGGTGATAGTTGACTTATTCAAATAAATCATCTTGCTTTACTCACCTGTAAGTAAATACTAGAATTGATTGAACATAGAAAATCGTATTGCATTATACAAAGGGACTGACTTCTCTAGTCAGCCACCGTCAAAGACGTTGCAAAACGTTTATCAAAGGAAAAAAATGTGTATGGGTTAAAATGCTTGCTTTCAAACCTATTTTTCTATAATAATAGGCTATGACTTAAAACTGATCATATTGCAACGTGTGAGTAAAGGCCAGCAAGCAGACATATCGCTTTCAAAATGATGAAGTATGCCTGGGATTATTCAATGAATGTTCTTAACATCGGTGTCGTTATTTCAATATTAAGAATGTTATTCAAAATAAACTATCGCTGCATGTGAACCAATGAATATTAATGAATATCAACGAGTTATTGCCGCCGCTATGGTTCACGCGGGGAACATTTGATTGTCACATCGCACACATCATTTATTTTTTTATCTAAATATAACACCACTAGCTACAACTGTAATTATAACCTACTATTAAACGAGACTCTAACACAGGAAGAATTTGCATCCAAATTGGACTTGATTTGATGGGTCCTTCAACAATTGAGGAGCCGTATTTTTTGGATGTTCGTAATATCCCCGACAAGAGAGGTGCTCCTTTGTGATTTAAAACATCAGCTGCGGAAGACAAAAATAAAACTTTGCAGCAACCTTTGTCATTTTATATAGAAAGTTTTCAAGGAAAAACACCCACCTTGTGCATGGTTTCATATATCATGCATAGGTTCAGTGCAGAGTGCTATTTTGGTATTTGTAAAAATGCAAGCGCGTATTTTCGTAATGATAACACTCATTTTATTCTTGCACAATTCATCAATACAGAAATTATCTGAATAATGTCACAGCAAGTCGGTTGAATAATTCATACACGTAATGCGAAGATAAAATAGTATCTAGTTTCTCAGGCACACTTTTAAAGAAATGTGCCTTGAAATTAATAATTTATTACATGTCGATTGTTTCAAGAGTTTCAATATTTAACCTGAAACGAATGTCTATGTAATAAATATATCATCGGCTTAAGTAAATAATCACAGCTTCAAAAAATACATATTTTCAAATATAATTTCTAAACGTTGTTTCCGACAGTCGGTGTTTACGGAATACAACAATTGAAATGTGATGTATAAAAGCTAATGCAGAACACAAACATTAGCGATACCGTTCAAACTGGCTGAGATGAAAATGAAAAAAAAAATGTTAAAACATGTTTCGAAGTCTTATATATCAATATGTCTGGATTATATTGTTTTGGTTAATATCCCTTAGTCACCCTTTTTATGACAACCCATCGTTTAGTTGTGTAGCGACGTCCTTGAACTTCAGTCTTACTGTGTCATTAAGCATAGAAATGTGTGATATTGATCATCACTAGTAGTACACAATGGCAGTAAACGACTAATCCTTGTATAAATGTTCATCTCTTCCCAAATACAAGCGGTTCAACATATTCTTAGGACATTTCCGTGTTTGAGTCACATGAAAACTTCGCGGTTGAGCAACAAATACATGTAATACCAATAAAGCGGTGCTGTATCGACTGTTGCTTGTCCATTCATATTATTATCTCAATCCTATCTGTTTATACAATCAACACGTCAGTACGTAACTATAGGTGGTTTGAATAATGCACTGGAACAGCGATAAGGGTCTAGTAATTATGTCAAACAGGCCAACAGAATTACTGCCGACATTAAGCGTTTTTACGGACAAATCAACATGTTCTACAATCCGTAAGGATCCAGACAGTTTTTACATGTGAATTACAAAAATCATTTTCTTGGCGTCTGACACGAGAAACAGTTTTATCAGAATTATTCTTCTCCCAGTGTTTCAGAGCCAGTTTAACGAATTGAAATTCTTAGCTTTCTTGACATAAGTTAAGTATGCTCTTTAAAACATTTAACAACCCTTCTTAAAGCAATACACGCCTGCTGATCCAACCAAATTGACCAGTCGCTTTCCATTCATCATTATACGGAGACGGGGAGGCATCTCTGGTGTCTGGTCTGGAGCGAATGTAAATACATTACACTGAACTAGCGCCTTGCTGACGAATGATTGTTGCTATAAAGACCGACAACGGCATTGCAAGACAACCCTCAAGGAGTTTTATATCACAGAATAATTGCCTTTGAGTATTTTGCGATTAAACTTCTGTTTTCAATGTATGTTTAAGTATGTGTAAAAAATGTTTATGCCAGTGGGGATAGACCTATAGATCTGGAAAGTTGTCAAGACGGAATACATTAACATTTACTCAATGTGTATGGTCTGTTCTAGATTTGGTAAATGACATGCAACCACGGCCAAGACGGCATATAATTTATACTGTTATTTTCATTATATATTTCAATTGTACGCTAAATTAAATTAAACTGAAGAAAAGGGAGGTTTTGCCACAATAAGTATTGACACATGAAATCAGCGTTTATTCACTTAACTAATCAATATTATTTTTCATATGAAAATGCTTGCATCAATTTTGTTTAAAAGACTGGAGCTTAATTTTCTTCATGTGAAATTTTATTTCGAAATGTCCTGTATTTCTCTAGTTTATTTCTCTAGTCAAACGGCAACTGCCCAGGTACAGGTGCAGACCGCTATGCTCCGCCCACCTATCTTACTTCGTTAACATTTAGTGAGTCAGTGGTCGAATTAGAGATTCCCTTGATATTTCCCATCTATTTATGTTAAATAAAGCATCGTGTGAACCTCGGGGTTTAATAAAACATTATATGATAATTTATCATAGCTATATACGCCCTTTATTTGATTTTGTTCCATTTATTTAATCGTAGGTGGTACTGGGACTTTAAGTATGATCTTCGTGTTTGATTGGCAAATTAATAATGAAATTATTTTGTTTACGATATGCAGAAAACATAACAATTGTCAGCGGAAACTAGGACCAGTCTATATTGCAAGTGGACATTATCGGGACATCTTCCATACATGCCACAAGATCAATTCCGGTCAGATTATAGATAGTATTTATGACGGAAATAACCAGAAAGCAACACGACTCAGCTGTAGGTCTATGAACAGTTATCTGGGAGAAGCTGTAGTGTTAGTGATTTTAAATGACGCTGCTGACCGTCTCTTGCTGGCTCTGCTGATCGCTTGTGTCACAAAGGATATCCGCTGACCGCACAGATATTATGGACAAAGAAATTGGATATAGGTCAGACATTATGAAACTGAAAGTATTAAATTCTAACGTGTTTTATGCTATAATGAGACAATGAGAATTTCATTGTTGTGTGTGATGTGAGAAAAGTACCTTGGGCCGTTTCTAGAAAGATTTAATCAATTTTAGTTGTTATTTCAAATAATTTGAAGTGCCATTGTTTCATTTTTTGCTGCATATTTATATGAATTGAACTTAAGTCAACATTGAAAATGAACACGAACTTGGAGAAAATTAAAAGATGCATTGCTTTTCGTGACCGTTGTAAAGATTTAAGATAATTAAAGTTAGGTCTAAAATCCCTTTCAACAAAATTCTGTACTATATCCGTAGGTTGAACAGTGCATGTAACATTTAACGCGACACAGAGTATTACAAACAATAGTTAGTCGTCAATGGTAAGTCGTCATCCGAAGCTATGCTTTAATAGCGCAATTGGAAATAATGCTGGGCTTTTTTTACATAATTTCTGTATGAAAGAGTAAATGTTGCTTTTGATGTTGATTGTAAATAAATTCCTAAAAAGAGTTAATGTGTATCTAAAACGAACTCTTTGACCCCTTAAACTAGCATTAAACACAAGCTTTGTTCTGGACATTGCTTCCAAGTTAGCAAATAACGTGCTAAACATTATAGATAAGAACATCGAGGATTTATGAAAATAGGAAAACACGTTATACAATATGATAGTGGTAATCAGAACAATTGCCCTTCACTTCAAAAGTATTTCTAACGGAATATTAAATAATTGTTATAAAGCATATACCACAAAGTCGAAAGCAGTGAGAGCTTCACAATTGTACAAGTATTCAACACAGCGACCTTTGCTGTATTGCAAATGACTATCTTCAATTCGAACATTTAGAATGCAAAACAGTAGTAACTGTTCATAGGGAAGCCTTAACATGTTATGTGATATCCGTTCTCCTCCGATCAATTTATTACCGATTGTCAAGAGAAAACAGCAATTAAATGACAGAAAAACAACGAGCAAACCTGTATTTTACCTTATGTATTCTGTCTGGAATATATCCTTTACGCAAATAGACGAGGTTCGGAGAGAATACATTGTTAAGTCAATGAGTTTACATATCTTTGCGTACTTTTGCAAAGCCTTGCCGACATCTCTTGGGTCTGTTATAACAACTGTATATAAATTGTTATTCCTATTCATGGTAATTAAGTTTTATCACCATCCTTCTGTCGATAACAAATAATGAGTTTCCTGCAAATGTGTCATAAGGGGAAGAGAAGATAACGTGCACAAGTTTCTAGAACTATGTGTGAGATGGGCGGTTGAAATAGTTCATTGATGTAGGAACCAATATTCCATGGTTGCAAAAGTAACGCCAAATTAATCAAACTGAATATCTTCTTTAACGACAGTATGCGAATCATGTTTGCTGATCGTAACGTTTTAGTTGCTTTGTATTAACAGAAATGAATGTAATACTTGTAATAGTTAATATATCAAATACTTTCAATTGAAGCTTGTCATGCCAAGTTATGTTGTCAATTTACTTCTAAACGTAATTTGTTCCTGTACATTGCATTTCAATGTTCCCTTTTTTATGACTTAAATATCTGTATAATTATTTAAAAAATATGTCAACTTCCAATTAATGAATGATCCATTTTGGCCATAAATAATGGTTAAGAATTTCATGTAAACGAGGTAATTTGGTTTCCACGCCTGTTGAAATCACGTTGTCTATTCCAAGTCAATGAGCTGCGCTTGCTCCGCCTTAGAAGTTCCTGAATATTTCGCGGAACATGTTTTTACTAATACATAAACAAACAATAATATTCAACGTAGTAACTTCAAACGAAATGAAATAATATTGAAATATTATTGTTCAAGATTGTAAAATAAACAAAAGCAGTCCAATTGTGGCACATCCAGGACATATAACTCATAAGCAGCAATTCCTTTATTTCAAGCAACATTGGAATAAATATTAAGTGTATCGACTCTTTATTAACCCTTCATCATACTTCGATCATTCTTGGTTTTTAAACAACCTTGTGACTTCCAATTGCCTTTGTGGCGACACATCATAGCTGAAGATACCTGTTACCAAGAATTAGGCTGATGACTTCATGAACTCGTGTGAAATTCAATATATAGCATGGATACTTGATATGCTACAACTTAAAATTAGTTGATCAATACAAAAATGATTGATGAGAAAATATTCAATTTCCGACAATTGAATACTCAGTCTCGGCAAATGCTTGAAGAAAACTAGACCCCGACGCACAGACAAATTGCAACAGCGGCCATATCTCAGGCTAACAAAAGCCAGTTTCGAGAGAATAGTACACGATCGATGAACTACACTAAAGCAAACTTAGGACCAGTTTGAGGATGGATATCCATAAACTAGTTTAAACCCCCTGTAAACCATTCCAAGATGGCATCCCCTACATGTTTTGACATGTTGATACATATGTTGTCTGTACGTATTTTGTGTGTCTCTACTTCAGCGTATGTAAGGTCTTACCCTTTTGCATTTAAACTGAATGGTTTTTATGGATTAACTGTGCGTTAATTGAACAAATACCGTTTGAAAGGATTGCAAATTCATTAATACCGTGTTTTTTTCTTTCCACTTCATATCGAGTCCATCGATCACATAAGAATGATTATTGTCCAATATTCTAGCATCAAGTCTGAATCCATTTAGCAAGGTGTCAAAGCTTCACGTCACGTTGTCATTTGGTTCCCGGGAATATGTCAGGATAGGTACTAATTGAATCTTGAAAATGTCCTAAAGCAGACAACAATGCATCCATGTTGTCTGCGGGCGTTTTCACGGCGTTCACTGATGCGTGTATTAATGATATTGTTTCGCTATTTCGAGGAGGAGTGGAGATGTGACCATTCCTTCTACTGAATGCTATTACATGCTATGGTAATAAAGCAATGAACACTACTGGAACATACCCTGTAGCCAAAAACGTTTAACCAATATCCCGACCAACATCGCTTGGATCAAATTAAACACTTTTGAACACAGTACAAGTCGAATTACTGTAGTCTCCAATTATAGAGCAACGACTATTCAGCATTCCCCGCTTGGGGTAGCTGTTTATACCCTGTCTCATCATGCGATCAGTATTTAACTGATCGTTCGAAGGCGGTAACCCAAAACTTGCTGAAATCACTTTTTTAATACTCATGCAATATGTGTATATTGTTGTATGTCGTTGTGTTCCCAATAAAGGTATTCGATGTACAAGGCTGTTATTTTTTACACCAACTGACCCCAAATCATATTCGTATCATTTTAACTCGTCTAATGTGTTGAAGAACAATATGTAAGTATCACACCGATATAAATATTACAAACACACTAGTTTGGCCTTTTACGATTGAACAATTGTTCTAATGGGGAGTTCGGTCCGAATAAGAAACATAAAATACATACTGCCAGAACTTTACTTGTGATAAATGTTCGGTCATTTGTTTTACATATTTGTTTTGAGTATAGAGTATTATTTCAAATGATACCAAAGGTTAATGTGTTCACGAGCCATCATAATTTAAAGTTCTAACCGATGGTGTAATGAAACGAACAACTTTATTGTACATCGGACACGTTAAGTGTATGTTGTGTTTTAAACAAGATGGTATTGAAATATACAGCTGGTCTTGTCCTTTTAGTTTACATTATTTTCATTATCATTGTAATTAACTTACAATGGTTTCATCAATACCATTGTTATCATAAGAGCTAAAGGGACAAGCCCAGAGGCCACTACCAGTTTGATATTTTTATGTTGACACAGATTAGCCATTCAAACAATCTGGAGCACAAAGGACATCACACACAGGGATCATGTGTATTTTCAACCTCCTGGTATGTTTTCAAGATACTTGTTACATGGACATTGTTGATATAATTATAAAAAAGTAACATTCATTGAACCTATCAACAAACACTTCTTTTGCAGTGAAAACATTATGTATCAGCCAGATTGTGATATAAATTGTCAATATTCCAGAGATAATAAAGAACGGGACTAGTTCATCTTGTACAATATTCGCAATAGTAAGTACACGGTTGGAATAACACTGCAAACAGCAACAGAAGGCGCGTGTGTGTGTGTGTGTGCGTGCGCATGCGTGTGTGCGTGTGATTGTGTGTGTGTGCGTGTGTGGGTGCGTGCGTGCGTGTGTGCGTGTGTGCGTGCGTGCGTGTGTGTGTGCGTGTGTTGTAAAACGCACTAGTGAATCTGTTTCGCTAATGCTTCCAGTAATAAAGGCGTTGTTTATTGCCTCGTTGCCACAAAGCCATATCGTGCGGTATTTATTTTTGTAATTATACTGTCAGAAAACGGTCGATCAAAGAAAATACCTAATTGTGGGGAGTGGAAAATCTTATGATGGATAATAAGCAGCATGTACTTACATCGGTATGAAAAGTAGATTTATCAATCGGGTTCTTTCGAGTACTGTTAGCCCTGTTTTATGTTCTTCAAGGCTGTCTTTTAAAACAGCGGTTCGCAGTCGCTTGAGATATAGATAACACATTTTGCAGCTTTAAGATGTGTCCATACTATTCGTCACTTCATGCTTTCTTTGAGATGCAACTAATTTATTACAAGGATGTAGACAACAATATGAAAATCTGCATATTGAGGACTACATGTAAGGCTAGAATAACAACCTGAATTAAGGACAGAACCTACTTCAGCCTTGCAGACAGCAATAACACATCCGGCACTTTTAATGTCAATACAGCAGAGAAAAAAACATTAAATAAACCTGAATGCCATACTGCTTCTTTTTATACTAAAATTAGTCAAACATTATTGATGAAGGGCCCCAACACTCTTCATTACCCATGTGTACCGTCTTTTACCGTCTATGTGGGTAGGTACACATTCTTAGCTGCACCGCAAGGTGGCGCGCCCACTGTAACGTCCAATCCTCGAAACGGTATTGGAATTTACCGACACATATTGGTCAGTAAACGATGCATTTGTACATATAGCATGTACACTTACAGAAGTTTTACTAAATGACCATAAATACAAAATGCTTATTACATACGTTACAACAAATAATACAGCACATAGTTTAGTTTTATTGTCATTATGCGAATTTTGGCGGCATTATGCCTTTTCGGCCGACGCGTGCTCAGCGTTTTTAAAAAATAAAAGTGCATATCTGTTAAATTATGTTTTAAGGTTTCGTTGAGTGCATCAAAAACAATAAACATAAACATCCTTATGTTTGTTGGGCAATTATGAACGAATTTCTAATAGTAATATGGCGATAAACGTTTATTTGCTGAGTTATTTGGAGGGCAAGATGCAAAACACATGTTTATAGTTCTGTCCAGGGCGGCATATAAAAATATTCCCCAGTGTATGTTTAAGTAAATTAAATTGATACAATTTGCAAAGCACAATACATATCCATTTCACAATGACTTGGCAGATATGTATGATTGCTTTGATAGCATGTGTCTTTATACATTTTTATATGATTAGTATTGTCTTTAAAGCCATGACGTAATCTGACATAGAATATCAACACACGAGATAGTTTCAATGGCTTCCTGCACGAGTTGAAGTGTGGTGAAACGATCTAGTGAAACCCGTGTTTAAGTTGTGTCTATGTAAAGTGCCTACACAACATGGCGTGCACAGCTAGATGACACATTGAAGTGTACAGTACACAAAGCAATTCATGTTGTATATTTAAATGGCAAGACTTTCCAAAAAACAGTCATGTTATTTTCCTGGCGCATTTCTTACGACACGGTGAACTATCATAGTTGAATATATACTTTTCGTTTTGTCATGTTTTGTGTATTGTCAACGGTTTGTGTTTGCGATCATGGAGAACGATATCAATACTATATATATATATTGTGTTTAACGGGGTTTATAAGCTTTGCTATTAATCGGAAGGCTAATCGGTTGGTGTTGCGACCAGGGTTTGCCTACATGATAAACTTTAAGAATGGTTTAAAAGGGGTCGGTCAGTGACTTTGAACATTTACTTATTAACCTCTAATATTATTGTCAAGTCTGTCGCACGGTTTGAATCTGAATTACCAATATTTTTAATAATTAGATGTGTGTCATTTTATAGTAGGAAAATGTTCTCTGCTTTTGTAACCCAAGGTCCGGTAATGATCTTACTTTTGGTTGAATGCTTATGTGTTTGTCTTTTGTCAACGGATTCGTGTATTTTCCTATATACTTTTATTTGAAAATTCGACAGTAATATCGTTCGCTTTCCACTTAAAATGCAAATTACGAACAGTTCTGCTAAATTCCTTCCATGGTTTATTCTGGTTTCTTTCCTTATATTTCCCTATTTTCTGATAACTATCCATGGCTTTAACAAGTCAAACGTGCCATCTTAAAATAGTTTAACTAATTCACATACTGTCCACCAACATAGTGTTACATGTATACGTTAATGTATTCCATATCATATTCACATTCTTAAATCGAGTTAGGAATTTCCCGAAATGAGATTGTTTTGTCATGTTTATGGATCCTTAAAAATCTGAGGTAATCATGGTTAATTTACCATGTTTAGCTTGCCACAAATGGTAGAATTGAAGTGATAATCTTTTTTTTCGTAACGTATTAGTTACAGGGCCCCTGAAAACAATTTCCTATGAGAATGTGAATCGCAACCAACAGTTCCATGTTGTTGTAGATATATCTACAGAGATCTTGATCAATTTTGAAAACAAAATGCGTTGACTGACTTTGAATTACGGCTTCGTACTTTTGAAGTTGTTAATACTGCTCTGGCTGGGTCAATGCGCTTGCGTATGATGATCCGGTCGTTGAATGCTTTATCAGCTTATATACTTAGTTTTTCTTTACTCTTTATTGTCTTCGAGTTGTTGCTGGCCTATACTAGGCTTATATATAAACGTCAATGCTTAGTTGTCTAGTTGCAATGTTAGTTGACTTAGATTCATTACAGTAAACAATGTTTTTCCGCTTTGATATTGCATGCATTAATAATGATATGCTTAGTATGTTCTAGATTGTGAAAGCGTTGTTTGATATATATATTACTCATATAGTATGTTCAATGACTCATTTGCACTTATAGTTATGGACATTAAAATAGTAGGATTTGTGAAGATAATTGGTAAACTTTTGGACTGTAGACTTCTTCGTCTATGTTCGATATGTGTGTCCTCTTAATACTGTAAGTGTGTCGCTTTCTGTGATGGTGTGAACAATTGTCTTCTTACACAATGACGTAAGAAGCAGACGGCCTTTTAAAGCATATCTGTTACCTCTCCATATAATTAACTTTACAAAAACACAGGGACATTTGCATACAACAACAACATTTTGTTCAATATTTTAATATCTTATAACGTTTTCAAATACAGTAATGGAGAAATCCTATATGATATCATCATTTTGCCTCACACAAGAGAGAAGAGTCAAATGAGCATTTTGCTGTTGAATCGACTCTAGCAAATTTCTTTGATACGCTTTAATCATAAATCATGTTTATTATTATTGGTGGTTGTCATTTGATCAAATTGCATTTCTATATCGACAATGGAAAACTTTAATGATGAATATCATAGTACTATGCCTATTGGTGATATAGGGATAATCTAATGATGACCTTTCTGTTAAAGATGGCAACGAAAAGCAATGTAATTGTACCGTGAAAATAACATTTGTATCTGACTTTATGACTCATATAAAATAAGTAGAAAACATTGTGAAAAGATTTAAGACTAAATACTAGGCTTTTAACGTAAGTTTTATATACTGTAAATATGAAATTTGCGTCGCACCAGATTGTTATTACGGTAAGCAAAGAGGAACGTACTAAATCAAAACGCGAATTTTCTCCAATTCTACATCGTCGAATACCCCAGATACACTATTATGTTCTACATTTTTGAGTACCGTGGAACATGTCGCTAGGAGCATATCGAAATAACAATACAATATCAGGCAGTTTAAATGAGAACTGAAGGGGAACTCTTCGGCATGGACGCCAATGAAAATTCATCGTGTGTCCTTTTCCGTATTTGGTTATACAAACCCTTCATGACGTCAATGACATTTGAAATGTAACATGCGATTTGACGTGAAGAAGAATGTCCTCCCCTACTTCTTTACTTTTTATAACGAGTTTCATTCAGCCCATTTCCCACGGTACTAATGTACATAATAACCTACAGGGGTTGTCAACGATGTCAACCCTGAAGTTATGTTTAAAATGGTTGGTAAATCGAATGAGCATGATATAATATCAACAACATACTATAACATATTTCATGAGTCTATATATACAAATGGTGAACATGTATGTACAAATTATATGCTAGCAGTATTTACATATATGCACAAATAAATATAAATGCACTTTTCTTGGATCGTACTTAAGGTTTGGAAAACAAAGTATTAAAATCAAACACTAAACATTGCAGTGCTGTACTATAACAAAGGGATACAATCGGTTACGTTAATAATACAGACTTCACTTGTGATTAAAGTTTGTCTGTTTTAGGCAAACACATTCTCAACACATCCATCATAACTTCTAGAAATTAATACCAAATTCAAACATTACCTAAATTCGGCATTTTCTTGAATTAGCAATTAAGATGACATTTAATTAGGCTTTGTTATATCTATAAAAAGAATGCAGATATCACCAACCAAACTAGAATAGACAGATGGGTTTGAATCACCGCGAATAAATTGCTTCTTTCAGAGCAGTCTGATAGTTCAAATTAAGTTGTTTTGTTACTTACATAAACATGGAAATGCGTTCTGTTTACACTCTCAAAGATATGATCGTTCGATGCGGGTGGAATGACAATGCCACTATTCGATGTATGAAAGCGTCGGAATTCTAAACCTATATGCAAACATGAGGTGTTGTACGAAACAGTAAGTTCTTAACCCGATACTTAATATTTATGTATTGTAAATGCTGCTAAATGCATGGATTTTATTTGCGTCGAGTATAACAATATACAGACGGAGAGATTCATTGAAAACAATATGTTTTAACACTGAGTGATGTCACAGTCGATAAAATGAACATATTCATTTTTCTGTATTATTAACCTGTATTATTATGACACAAGACATATCTGTTGTTAACACTTTTCAGTTGCATATTGATCCACAACAATATAAGTATTGTTGTACCTTTACCAATCATTCAACAAAATTATGTATTATAAAAGGGATCCATATCAAGACATCGGCCCTAATATGAAAACTATCGTAACAGTTTCATTTCATGCCAAATAGAATGCCAAGATTGAAAATGAATAAGCTTTATCTAATAGTTTTGTTACAATCGTTTGGCATGTAATGAGGTTGGAATGGTGGAAAACGTTTCGGGGAAACCAGGGAACATTGACCTAGTATCGCTATGTACATACTTGTGAACATAAACACGCTATAACAAAATGTTCATACAATACAACAATAGTACAAACTAATCAAATCATAACATAGCAAACTTTCATTAAGAATTAAATGATTGACATGTATTTGATTCAAAATAAGGTGTGTTGTTGAGTAATCGTCATGATGTTTTATGACTATTTTAAGCATACCAATGATCCCATCTTGTACGCCTTTGCCGTTAATGAAACTGTTTCTATATCTTCTGAAAATCGATATGTACAGAATTTTCTATTGTACTTTTTTTACCCACAATGGATTATTAACACCTAGTGAATGACCATTAGTACAATGCACAAACCAAGTTAAGATCTAGCATTATTTGTTTGTTTTTGCACCACGATTTTGCAAGCACTACATTCCACAGAATATTTTATATGTATTCCCCCTAGTGCAATACGGTCGTATTTCACCCTGCTGACGTCACGCCATAGCAAGTACCAAAAACAAGTAACTCGATGTTATAATGACACTATACAAAAATGCGTCTTTGAATTGTTTTTTTTTTATTAAACCATAGTTATAACGATTTTTTTAATTACTTAAACCTTTCATGAATATAATAAATGTTTTTTGTAATTATTGAGTTTTGGTCCGGGAAGTAATTGTCGATTCTCTTCGACTTTTATCAGATTCGTATTTTATTTGTTTAAGGTTATATTCAACTATTGCGAAACAAAAAGCTGCATATCTTGTCTAATTTGCTTTACTCCTTAAGATGACGATCATTGGTAAAATCTTTTTATGTGCACATTGCGCTCTTGTTAAGAAGGTTTGATTATCTGACCTGGCTGAATCTATTATTAGAAATTAATGAAGTGATCAATGTAATGAGCTATGCCAACTACTAATTGATATACCAGTTATTTTGGTAGTACCCGTTTCAATCACACTCTGTTTGTTGTTTTCTCCCATCACAATAGGGATTCCATTCACACGTCAAGTCTCATTTTCTGTTAAACTCGATATTCTCTATTACTGGTTCAACAATTTTTCAAAAGATCACAAATAGAAACACACTACCTTCGCCAAGGTCCCGTATACGAAAGGTAGGGAGAAGATTGTTTCTGGCCTTAGACTTTAAAAGTGTAGGCGCATTCCAATCACACATCGTATGTTCTATTCAACGATAAAACTGGCATCACGATAGATTTAGTTAAGGTAACATTTAACATGATTGGCTAAGAAATAAACCATTGCATCCGTATTCCTCACTCCGAATGAGTGTCCAGACATAGTATAATGCACTCGTGGTAACAATCATAGAACCTTTACATATACACACACACGTTGTTTTGTTAGTGAATACTAGTATTCACGTGTTTTTCACAGCGCGTTGAAACACACATATTTAATCAGTGTTAAATCAACTACGTTTCAAAAATCCCTTTGCTGTTCCGGATCAGATATAACTGCCAAACACCCAGTGTCTCTGGCATATGTTGGAGACGATAAGTACGCAGCACAAGAACGTCAATGCACACGTACACAGCCTTCCGTGTCTGTAGAGGGACGATATCGTGCACGCGGCGCTCGACATTGGAGCTGCTGGATCATTGTTGTCTGAAAATGAGAAACGCAGCGTAAGGTTTAACCAGAGTACCTTGTATTGTACGTGATGTTACTATAAATGAATGCGTTTGACGACGAAGAATGGTTCATTTAAAGAGTAAAACAATCAAGTAATTGCTTAATGCAACTATAAACATTTTCTAAAATAGACCACTATTATCATGAAACATGCGAATATATGTGCTATACACATGCAAATTTTGTTTTCTGTTCTATTGTATCCAATGGTTTTCTGCTTGCTGAAAGACGAATAGTGTACGTCAACCGACGTTAACAAGTCATGACTATCGACATTATCCACTATCGCTGGACTACAATGGTCTAGACAACAACAGACGAAGCACAATGTTCATCACTGTTCTTACCCATCAACGTCCCTCCTTTGAACGCGAACAGAAAATAAAAAAGGAAATATCTATAAGGTACCACCATAGTTTATTGTATCTTTTATACACGGTGTATTTGATTGTGTAGCTTAAATCAATAGCAATCATGAAAAAAGTTTTACTTTATATTTTAAAATGAAATACAACGTCGAATACCCGCCGGTACCCTACTACGCTCTGCTTTATTGTTAACTGTGGGAAAAATCATGCACTCATAAATAATACATAAATACAATAAAAGGAGCCGAAATGAGACCCATCTTAGCCAATGAAATTGCGTAGTGCGTGTTTTTCTATATAAAATAACAACAAAACCTGTGCGCAATGGATAAGTTACTAAGTTAAAGAGTGTTTATTTATAACATGCAATTTCACAATTAGAGTTTTCTCCCCTACCTCATAAATAGTTATGTGAACAATTATGATCTCAAGAAGTGTAAACGGAATAAAGTACCGGGGATAACGACGATGCATGAACAAAAAGAAAGATTTTGGTAGTGTACTTACCCCTCTTACTGTGGTTTGTTTCTGCTGCAAAAGAAATGAGATAGTCGTAAATAACTTTTATGGACATCGAGCTAAAGATACCGATAAAATGCATTTATATATGATGTATTTTATGCCATCTGTATTACACAAAATTGCTACAAACATAGGAGAACTTTCTGGATCATTAATTTGATCAAAATCAAGTAAATATGTTCTCGATATCCTTTCATCCGATTAGACTGTCATGAAAGAAATCTAATCAGATAGCTTAAAAGTAAAGTATTTGTTATACGACATATGTGTGTTTTTGAAATTGCAGCAAGATATACAAACCGAAAAAGATACGATATACGATAACACAGGTTTTAGAATTCCTTAATTTCAGAAGCAACTTTTGAAAACTACAATTTTCATCATTAAACATCAATAGAAAATTTCAAAACGAAACAGAAATTAAATAACAAATTCAATGAAAACAAACATGACCAAAAAAAAGTAAACAGCACATACTCATCGGCGTCAAAAAAGCATACTCTAATCTAACACAAACAAAAAAAACAAGCAAAAAAAAACTTGAGAGTCATTAAAATGAAACTGATCTCTAAATTGCATTAGCTGTTGTTAAAATGTTAATTGGCCAAAATGCAATAAATGAAAATGAAAATGCCTTTCAAATATGATTTAATGTAACTCTTATATCGCATCATATTGAAAAAAGAATTACAACATCGATAGATTGCACATTAGTTTGTTTAAGGCGATTGTCGAGAAAACAAGATAACTTGACACGGAGGTTTTAATTGACAAAATCCTTCCAGACAAAGTAACTCCATCAACAGTTGCATTGGCGGATAGTTTAACCTCATTGGTGGACGGACGAAAATTTTCGGAGAGAAAAACCAGATCAAAAGTTGCACAGGTAGATAGTTCCCCCCTCACTGTTATGCTTATACTCTCCATAGTACACTGGAAACGCACTAACCAAATATTAAAAAGTGACAGTGTCATCCCAAGCAACAATCGAAAGCCTATCACTAACAAATGCTCAACGAGAGACACATAACATCACTAGACACAAAAACACATTACATAAATGTACGATATATTACAATTAAGAGTTTATGTTCATGCATAACTCCTCACGAACTTAACTTGTATTTGACCATATATGTACATACTATCAATATTAAGGGTAACATAAAAACCTGTTAAACCTTTCCGTTTTTTAATAACTATTGTTGGTTATGGTCTGGAAGGTTTTTGTCCTATTTCCAGAGCTTTCGACTACATTGGGCACTGATCAAGACTTCTGTATACAGGGTCTTACCGTTATCCTCGTACAATATCTTTTTTCTAGACCTCTTGGCTGACCCTGGAGCAATGCATTAAACTTATTTTTGGCAAAAGTTTACTTCTAATTGCATGAATAATTAGCAACAACGTGTTCGTCACAAAAAGTGACTGCATGCCAGTTTCCACCGAAGTAAACACCGATGAGTACCGCCTCAACGGCTCAGTGAATTAAACGTATTATATAATTTGCGAGCGCAATTTAAAGCTGTTATTTACAGGAAGATTTAAGTAAAAGCAATGAAAACTTCACTGGACTTGAAATTTTGCGGGGATATGAGTCCGCCTCTTTAGTGGTTAGTTGCACGAAATGTGTAAGTATACATGTGCACCCATTATCTTACGGAGCAGTGGGATTCTTTGATTTTTGAAGTCGATGCGCAGGCTATAGGTATTGCACTTGCTTTTCTTGGTAGATTTAGGCGGAGTTTACCCACGTTTGTTCAATAGTTTGAAATGCCAAGTTAATTTACACCCAGTTGTCATTTATTACCTTATTCCCTACAAAGTACACTCTTTAGACAACATACGGTTTTTGCTGTTCAAACATCGATAAAATGTCATTTTAAAATTGAGTTTATATCAATGTTCTATGTATCAGAAACGATTCAACTAATAATTTATAAAAATGTAATTTACCTAACATTGTGAAAGTTGGATTGAATAACATGATGGTTGTGATGAGTAGATTGACAACGTTGAACGACTATAGGACAAAAATAAACCGACTTTTTAAATTCATAACAATTACAATTTAATTCGGGCTTAATTTCGCTGTATTTGATGATTATCACACGCGGTCTTGAATCATTCGAATTTAACCAGCAAGAATATCAACCTAAGCATATTTCAAATAAATTTAATAAGTCGGTTTTGGAATTGAAATAAAAAATAAAAAGTGAAAGCAGTAAACACAAACAACAGGAAGGTTTTGTGTAATATACCTATATCAGGCGTATCTTGAGTCATATCTTGAGATCGAGGTTTGATATTCTGATCATATTTCCCTTAGAAAAGACACAAAGGACACAGTTATGCCTTGCTGGTTAAATTCGCGAAATTATCCAAACGTATTTTATCTTTCACACCTTCCATTTTTCAAAATGTTAAACTGATGTGCTATATTTCATACCGGTGTCGAGTCAAAAAGGATGGGTACCATGCATGCCCAGTCCAAAAGGCTCAGTCAGAAAATGTGAATTTTATGCAATCAATGGAGCAGGTATTCTCATCTTTAACTTTTAAAAATAATTATGTATATTAGTAAAATGAATTTTAAAGTCTAAATGTACATCTGGTAAACATGTTAAACCTTGAACTATATAATCTATCTATGTTTGTTGAATTCAACATAAGAAAAATCACAAAGATAGCCATATTCATACGTTTTCAGACTTGGCCTTTCCGTACCTGGCCTTTCTGGTACTGGTCATTTTTGGAAAATGGGCCTTCTTTAGGCGCATTTTTTTTAATACCTGATAGGTTTCATTGTGCCTTCTTTGGATTTATTTGAAAATATTCACAAACACATTAAACTTCAGAGAAAAGCTCATATGATGTTAGAAATGTTATGTCAATGAATTTTGTTGAATTTGCAATTGATGTTTTTTCTGTTATTTACGTTTTATAAAGCAAGTGCGATGAATTATATGTTTAAAAAAAATAATGACTTAAAACAATGCATATTTTAACTTTGATCCAATTCCGTCAAGACATTTCCGTACATCATTTTTAATCAAAATATGATTTGATTTTACACTTCGACGATACACACAAGTGTCTTTCAATATCTATAGAACATAATATTGAGTAAGAATTTTGAATATTTCATCATGCACTAACGCACAAATGAATTTTACTGTAAATACTCAGAGAGTAGTTGTAATTTGAATAAACAAAATGCTTACTAACATGCACGTCAAACGAGAGTAAAGCATATATTATACGTACCATTTAAAACAATGACACTCTTGTCTGTTATTGCTAACTCGGAGCTTCTACAGATGTAGTTCCCACTGTCGTCCATACTGCTATGATCTATCTCCAACTGACTATGTAGGGTCTTTGTCTCCGCAATCCGGAATTTCGCTATGCTGATACCCTTGAACTGGTTAGGTTTTATTTTACTGCCATCTTTAAACCAGTCAATATCTTCCGGCGGATAAAGTTCACCGGTTGCATTACATGTCAATATAATTTGATCACCTTTTTCTACATAACTTTTGCCCGTGATTTTGATAGCTATAACAAAAAATACGCATCATAATTGTTTAAGCAAGTAAAAATAGAACATAATTATAGGTATACATCGATTGAAAGCTATAAACAATTTGGATATATTTGTTTAAGAGAACATTGATCTTTGAATTTTGAAATAAAAATCATATGGGTTTTATCACGACTAATCGATGATTGTGTACAATGTCACTGTCAAGGACTATAGGATCGGTAAATTGGGATATATTTGTAGTTTTGCTGTGTCTTTATATGATTAGTACACTAAAACTGTTGCTGTCTTGTATTTTCACTTCATTTCTGTGCAAAGAAACTACCAAATTTTTATCCCAAAGAAGGAAGAAAAATACGGTCGGAAGAAATCGTCTGCTTGCAAGAAAAAATGGGTTCGGGTCAAAACAAATAAGGGTACATCGAACACAAACACTTTATTTTACGCTTTAAACAATCATAAGCTGAACATTGATAAATAACTATGTATATACGCACCTTCTGAACTTGGAGCAGTTTGATCTGCAATAGTAGTGAATGTTTATTATACTTTGGAAAAATTGTTCATCATGACATAGCCAGTAGAACATACAATAACGCAATATATGCTTTATTCAAAAATAACTTCTAGGACTTGGTAAAATACGAAATTATCATACATCGATATAATACTAGCTATTTGTTATACAAGAGAACCGGTTTGTGGCTAAATAGAATGTCATGCCCATTTCATTCGAGTGTTTCTTCCGCGATCAAGTTCAAATCCAACGCCAATACAAATTGTGAAATGTGATTATTTAGAACAATGCACGATCTGTCATTCATTTCAAACAACATATGTGGCAGATAATTTTAAAAATGTAAACTAGGTTCAGGGACAATGTAGGAACATGTTCGTCAATACCGATGTGGTTTCTTGTTCACGAGAATAAGGTTATACTTTATACAGCACAATTTCCTTCACCAACGCACATATAAAACATTAGACTGGGCATAGTCGAACCCTATTTCCAAAATCGGCGTCGGAGTAAAATAATAAACCAGAGCATTGGTCTGTGCTAATCGTACCTGTGCATTGTCATTGGTTATATGTGATGCAATCAATATAAATTGCGTGAAGAAACTTATCTATGGTCACCGTTAAAGAGTTTCCAAGACGACAACATGGACATGACAAAGCTCCGAGCAACAGAGAAGCTAAAAAGTGAACATTAATAAGTTTACCTAACACATTGAGCAGCACATATTTTCTGAGGTCCTCCTTTGTGGAGATCTGGCACTCGTATACCCCTGCGTCGTGCGGCTGCACATTGGATATAACAAGGTTATACTCCTCCTGATGGGGCACGTGTACCACGCTTATATCCGGGTCGTCCACGAAAACCATGTCTCCGAATGTAAGTGCAAAGTCGGAGCTCGCCTTTTTCCATATCACCTACAAATATACGCAATTTCGTTCGAATGACATTAAATCGTGCATATCTTTGATACGCAATACAACGATAAACTATTGTTTACTAAGAAGACATATCGGTGTCCTTTTAGCTCATGCTGTTACAACAGAGTGTGAAATATCTTGTGTTTTATAACACTTGTGTTCCTCAGCAGTTCGTCATTTGAAAATGACGCCTAATCAATGCTTTCCTATAAACTTCAAACCAGGCTTACAACACTTGTCTATAGAAGTCCGTAAATCATCGTCTAATGAATGGTTGTCGCTTAACTGACGTGTGTAAAGAGTGTAAGACTTTCTTGTGTCAGTGATGCAAAATGCACTTACCATAAAGCATTTTCTGGAACTATCGTCAATATGTAGTGTTTGTTTAAGGAATGGATACACATACAGATGGAGGATTTTTCTCATTTACAAAACACATGCCATTTTAAGTTTTCGTCTCCATACAACAGTAATGTACATGTACGTACTACCATTTGTCATCAATTTAAAACAGAGCAATTTAAAACACTTCCTGGAATGAATAATTCGGAATTATTAGATATTATTTTTAGAAAAAAAAAGAGTTTGCCTATATTCCTATCATATCGTACCAGCATGCTCTAACACTCCAATCAATTATATGGTCTTTTATTTCGAAATATGTTCCTGTATGCCTATAATACAATCTAATTAATTGGGCGGATATATTTTCTAGCAGAACAGGAAAAGAATAAATTGAATCAATAGATAATCTACCTTCCGGCACTTGAAAGGCGGTAGTGGCTGTTTACAGATGGAGTGAGAAAAATGGATAGAGACTTTCTGTTTTACATTTGCGTATCTTGATAAATACATCAATTCGTGATTCGACACAAACGAATTACTTTGCTTTCGGGTCGTATATTAGGCTGTATTAGGATTGTTCATTGTTGACAATAAATTAACAACACTTATAAGGCTTCAAAGCCTTAAATACTTTGTTCTGTAGATTGAGTTTGCATATAGGATGAGCATGAAAAAAATAACAGACAAAGAGCAGCGGAGGACTAACCAGAACAATCGGGTCAAGATTTCTTCAGGGCGCGAGTTTTCAACAGTTGTACATTTTTACTTTGACCGATCATTTTAACAAGGAATGGACAAGTGGAATAGCATGTTATGGACAACATATTTGAAATAATGGTTAAGTTTAAATGAATGTGCAAAGATAGATCCTTCGAGCGCTAGTACATCCAAAGTTTGAAAATAGCAGTCAATAGGATGGTTTTGATAAATTTCATTTTGACTTATTTTGTTTCTTGTATAATCGGCAAAGAAATGTTCCCGAGTGTCATTTTCTCATTAGGCCCTTCCTGTCAAAGAATCTGTGACAATGTAATGAGTGTGTGAATAATATATTAAAAGTGTGTCTTGCAAGATAACAAATAAACGTCATAACTTTTCAGGGTGTTTTTCATACATGTTTATTTGTTTGCTGAAGCATATTAAATATCGTACATCTTTTATCTTATAATAATTCGTAGCAATGCTGCGGATATGTACTTTTTAAATCATTTAGTGTACCTGTTTTGGCCCTAGGTTTCTGACAGAACAGCGGAGGATGGCGCGAGCTCCCCGGTACACAGTGATGTTGGATGGGGTGTCGTTATACACCGGAAGCTGGTACGTTGACGACGACAACACTGTAAGTAGAAAACAGTAAATGTCAGATTGTTTTAGCGTCTCACAAATAAAAATAAAACATAAGCACTGAAAATTTAAGAACAGTTTCAAAGTCATTTATACATACACAATTTTTTCCAACATGCACGAGCCCTGTTATCCCGTTCTTGAGTAATTTCCAGTACTAATCATAGGTGAAACTCTAGGGATTCAACCTAGGTTCTTATTGACCTTAAGTCCCACATATTAAGCTTTGAGCAATAGCCACTGATTAAAGCAAAAATCTACGTCATGTAAAAGGAGGCAAATATGGGTATTTGAACATGACTCAGGCGTTGTACGAGTGAAAGAAAAAACACAAAACATTCACCTTTGATTGACGGATGCTACCAGAGTATAGCCCGAACTATAACCCTATCAATAACAATCAAATAGTTTCATAGGAAACAGTTCTGCAATAAACAATGGTTCTTACTCTGCGGTTACGGCCTTTAAAGTCAGCTTAACAGGTTAAGCTGTTTCTAAACACTTATTGCACGGGCACGTTTACGTGAAGACCCCTTTTGGTGAACAACACCATCCGCTTATGATAACTTTGAAGTGTCATTTACAATAGCACGAGGAAACAGTAAAGAGATTGATGCGAATTTCAGCTAATCTAAAAGTACACTATTCAAAACAAGTCTCGGGAGCCATCTTTAAAGAAATTTGCTTTTTTCGCATAAACATTTAGTTCATGTCCGATTTACTACACGCAAAAATATACGTCTTGTTTCGCAATTCATTACCATGTCTATGATATTATTAACAACAAGTCAATACACGGTTTTTACTCTTGTGCACATAACAATAACGTGGATAGTGTTTGGCTCGTTTGACACATTAAAGTATACATTCCTTATTATCGTCATGTTTACTCATTTTTAGATTCACAATGTTATAGACGGAACTAGAGCTTTGAATTGTGTAGTTGCATATACAAAGTAAATACTTATGCTGCAAACGAAAGCAATATAGCTCGACCCAACGTGATTTCCCAAAGAAAACAAAATAATATTTTAAGATTAAATACGAGTCGTTTAGATTGATAGTCAGGTTGTTATAACAACAGGGATTGTTTGCAGAAGTATTGATATAAATTGTGTGTTATATGGCTCCAAAGACAATCGTTTTGGAATAAACCATCTCGAAAACTAATTGTATCCGTAAACAAAGAATACTCCCCAAAATGGGCATAAATCTACAAACGTAGATGATGTTTTCTGCATTTATGACTCTCAAGCGATTGCTTGCGACTGGCAGTATCCATGTTCTTTGACACATGCAAACCTAGACATGACGTGTAGTATAGATGTGAGATAGCATGTTCAGGAGTTTGAAAACTATTTGAAGGTTTGTTTCTCTGGTGCAAATAATATGACTGTATATAGAACCAAACATTGCGTGTTTTGGAGACCATTATGCGACTTTCAGACTGTTGTTTTCGAATTCGACCTAACGGCGTCATCTTTATGAACGAGTTGTTAATATCTTAAATTCGACGAACACCCTAAGCTTGTCTTCAGTACTGGTTAAAATAAACACATGTTTTTCTCGTAATGGCGCTGGACATTCGTCTTAACAAAGATTGATGGAGTCAAGGGCTCTTCCAAAATAAAGAGTCTCTTTTTTAAATCCACTTCTGGATTAAGAATATATTTAAGAATGTTGCCAGCTACTATAATAATTGTCAGATATTACTCTTGCCCTGTTAGATGGTTCATTCTCGGAAAGCGGCTACATACAGCATTACGTTATGGGAACGAAAAGTATAGGCACTGTTTGCAAGTTAGCACACAAAAGTTGCACCGTCACCAACGGGTCCAACTATTATTTTCTATTAAACCGTTTATAATGCACAGTATACACCGCCAGTATACACCACTCTAAAAATATAAGCATAAACGTTTTCGTCAAGGTATCGATGATTTCCATCATCCTGGTCACTTTTAGACTCAATACCTCGGTTGCAATGTGTGTTAAGTATTCCGCATGGTCAAATACTGTAGACTCCCTTGACCTTACAACATTGCTTTTCATATTTAGGAGTCTGTGATCTTGTATTTCTATCAAGTTATTTTGTAATAATGAATCAGAGAAAAAGGCCTTTCAGATCACTGGCACCAACAGCTAGAAGGCGCAACAGATATGATGCCTAACGATATCACGAAACAATGCAAACAGTTCCTAGCTGATATGAACATAATTAACATCAATAAGCAAACTAAGTAGCCTACTATCTGATTTAATTACTATAGTGTCAACATTTTCTGGAAACGTCTATTCTGGGCCCCACCAATCCTCAATAAAGGCAGGGGAATTCCGTGCCTCTAAATAACGGCTGTAAATAATCAACGTCATATTCGCTATCGCAAAGGCGATGTGACGAATGGCTTACGACGCCAGCAGTCACATAACTGTCTTTTGGGCTGTCAGCGCAACTGTTTTTCTTTAATTACTAACACAGTATTCGCTGAAACGTACATATAAACACGTATCAATATAAATCAATAAAGAACCAGTCTTTTAAACATACAAACTATGTTTTGTTTACAAAAATAAGTCAACGGAATAAAGGTTCTGTTTGTTTGTTTACATATTGAATTAATGACAATTGTTCGTTTATTAACATATATAAATGAAGAAACATGCACATCTGTTTTTTTTTCCTTTTTTATTAAATGAATGGATATATGTTGAACTATTTGTTGTTTGGTTCATAAACACAAGTAAATGAATATTATATTCTTGTTTTCGAATAAACAGAAATCCATACATATAACAGTTTCTTTGTTAATTGAATTTAACCGATTATGATAGTTCCTAATTTGTTTATTGATATTAAGAAACGAATAACCAAAAAAATTCAATGAAGTTAAGGCCTTGTTTGTTTCTTAAATGTAAGTAAATCAATGGAAATTATATGTTTTTTATCTTATTAGTTTACACAATTATTTGTTTTATGGTTTTACTAATTATTTTATAACTTTGGAATGATTTAATCCAATACTTTATATTTTTGGAAATAAAATACAGCTTCAGTTAATAAAAAACAGGCATTCGCTGTTAAGTACTTTCTACGTGAGTCTTAACATAAAAATCGTCATTGCTTAAAATCGTGAATTTCTATGCCACAAATCAATGTTAAAAACAACATCTGTTCATAATTTGAGCAGTTTTTACATCGCGTCCTAATTGTTTATGCGAGGTAAACACAAATGAAATATAACATTAATGATAAAAGACTCGTTATGATTAATGAAACACTACTGCTAAGAAATCATACGAACCCCCATAGAAAATTATGGTACTTAATTCAGAGATATAATTAGAGAACAAAAACTTGAGTATAATTTATGTCTTTACTTGAAACAATGGAGCAAAAAGGACGGTTCTTTGGTATTCCATTAATCATTTATGCCGGGAAGGTAGGAATCTTTGCAAACAACAGGACTTCTAAAATTGTATACACTCCGTCTGCATATTTCTTTCTTTCAATTCCATGCAAATACATATAACATAAACTATATAATATAGAGTTGGATATGAATATATTTGATCTCTGTGTTTTTTCTGTGCCAAGGACGTGCATATTTTGTGTTAAATATTTCGATGGGTGGCTCTTAATGATAGCAAACGTTTTCAAACAAGATTTACAATTAACAACCATGCAGAATATCCATTCAGAAAATTTGAGAAGGTATTTCGCATATTGAATAAGTTTTATGATAATGAAATAATGAATGAAAACATTTATGTTTTAAGAAGACGACAGTAGTTGTTGCTATTTTGTTAGATGCACGCAAAAAAAACGAACGTCGCATTTCTTGGGAAATGCTTTAGGAAGGTATAATTAATGACAATAAAATAGAGGAGTTATCATGATCAATTAATAGATACGGTATGTAAAAAGATTTTCGCAAGAACATACAACTTACAGAGTTGAATAATTTAATATTGGGTTATTGAGGCTGCTCATTGAAACAACGGTAACAAGCAGACTACCTTTGATGGCCAAGACCAGCTTAAGCGATTTTGTGTTTTTTAGCAATATATTCAATAAGCCCAAAGACAGTCAATAAGAAAGGGCGCACTAAGGGCCGCAACTCAAATAACCGTCCAGTTTCAAGCCTGAAAAAAACAGAATCAAAGACAATATGTGTACTTATCTTAAAAATAATGGTATTGCTTAGGTCTCTTTCATTTCGTTTGTTAATAGTTCATCTGTCTTATGTCCGCCAACTCGCACTGTTAATACTGTATTGATTAACGTTGGGACAAGTGTTAGGTTATGGACATAACAACTAGTTTTAGCCACCAGTAGTCCCGTGTTTCATTAACCGATCAAAGGCGGTAATACCATTATTAATTGGTTAAGCTTTTCCCATGCATGAGTGGTATGTTTGTCGGGTTTGCATTCGTGTGTGTGGTGTTTTTACGTTTGTGAATGTAGTTCGTTGTCGTTTGTGCCCTTGCCCAATTTACAGTTGTTGTTTTTATTGTATTATTAGAAGTGAAGTTCAAGAAGGACCTAAATACAACATCAACAGCGGTCTTGGTTTAAGCATTTACTCATTCCTAAAATACAGAAGCTTAAACAAACCTGTATCGATGTACGCTACAAAGGACATTTTGTGGGCAGGTCTTAAACTTTGAAGAAGACCTTATCGTATATCATTACAGTGTATATGGTAAACGTTCTACAGAAAATAAAAAAGCAAGGAGGAAGGGCGCAGTATCAAAGAGATAAGTAAATGCATTTATTTGTAGAACCAGCACGCTTCTGGTTCAATGATGATACAAAGCCATTTTACCAAACGTTTCAATGTTAGTTAACGTAGTCCTCGCAAGCTCAGTCGGGAGCGCTACAGAATACCAGCTGCTGCGGAAATTTTGTCAAAGGTCGAATCTCACTTAAGCATAAAAATATTATTCATAAACAGTCAATTCGTTCAACAAAATATAGTCAGCGACCAAGCGTTTTATTGCATACAAACAGGCTCTCATTTGTCCCCAAATGAGCTCAAACAATACTTATAATGGGAACTTTTATACCCATTCATTCAAAATATTCAAGAAGAGGAAACACAAAGTGTTAATTAACATAATTGCCTAAGCACAGGTACGGATAAACAAAATTATTTATCCGTACATGATATCCTCATGATGCCAAAACTTATGATGTATAATTATATGGATATCTGAACAAGAGGTATAAAAGTGTGTGCTTTACAATGTTTTGACATATTTGTAGGCAAGTGTTACGACCAAAAAGCCACAAATGCGGTTCTTGACAATTTATGAACATACTTAATGTGAATAATGTGTTGGTTCTTATAATAGAAATGGAATGTTTCCTTCGATAAAGCATGAATCGTATTCATTAAAACTCGATGAAAAACAAACACACTTGTTTATATATAAATTAGTATTGTTACCGTATAATTATCCATTCCGCCCCTTATTACTGCTGCACAGAATAACACAATTGATACTATGTACTTTATGCAATGCGGTGTCTAAAATACATCTAAATCAGTACCGTACAAACTGCTGTTGCACTTACTAACATGGAACTGTGAGAAGGATCCCTACCTTTGAGCTTTACCTGCTGTGCTATATATTCAATATATATGTATATCTAAGTCATTTGTCTAACATCTAGTTCAAAACTGAGGTTAAACAGCTATCGACTGATAGATTATATAACACATTAAGTGATTGTTCTTCTCTTTTATTGGATAGTTTGAATCAAATTTCAATCATTCTATGTGCATTAAGGCTTTAAAACTAAATAACGATACTTTGCAAGCTTTACCGATATGATATATGGTCACGTGATTTGCATTGTGGCAGTGATATGTATTGCCTTGCGTAGACAGTGTGATCGACCTTTTCGCCAATAGTTGACGGAAATAGCCAAAACCTTTTGGCAAAGCCAATTATTTGAAGTTTATTAGAACAAAAGATATTAATAGCTGTTAGAGCTGCTACATAGTAACCAGCGTTTATATAAGTCACCATGTTCTAAGACGACAGTATAACATACTTTACAAATACAAATTCGATTTCATTGAGACTGTTTAGTGATAGTAGTCGTCGATGCAACACTGTCGACGCCCCCTAGCAGGAACAGTAAATAAATAAATAAATAAATATGGTTTATCCTATTTCAGAGTGTTTTATTTCATGTCTATCATCGGTTGTTGTTTTTCCAGAGTTACAGAGTCATATCAAATGATCCCGAAGCACCGCAGCAATAATTAATAAAACGTGTTATCGAGTTATCTTACGTGGTCATCTGATTAGCTGATGCAATTCAAGCAGACTTTGCCAGTGGCATGCATGCATAACTTTAACGATACTACCAATTTGTATGACAAAAGATAATAAAATTGTCTGTGTATGAAATGACACACTTTGCATATTATCGCAGATAAGTCAAACGGTTGATTCTTTTACAGGGATGTATTCATACAAATACAATGGAAACCAAATGGACAACTCCAGTAGCTTATATTTTGCTTATTAAAAAGAACAAATGTTGTCTTTAAATATTGACAAAAGGTCTGCATTAGCACATTCTATTTGAAAATACGTGCTCAAAAAGCCTAAAACATACGATATTTTGAATCATACTATGCTTTTATATTATAAAATATGATAGAAATGAACAATGAGATTTGGCTTGGGTATGTTTGTGATAATAAGGCCTGTATTGCAATTCTTGCAAGTCTACACAGCAAACGCAGTTGTCTTCAGAACTCGCGATCACACAACGTTATTCTGGGTTCGCAAGTGTTCAGTATGCATTAATTACATTAATGTGAGCGAATGTTCCAACGCTAAACATCAATTGTTCACGTATAAAGTCTGTTTTCTGAGGCAATTTATATTCTAACCATTTAAAAAATATGATAATGTTGAATCATGTCTGTCTGTACTAGCGATCACTAATCAGTATTTGTGTGAGGTTATAATTGATCTTAAGCGATAGCATCTTGAAATAAATGAAACATTTTAAAATAACAAGAGCCGATCCGCCGTGTATCAGATGTATCAAAATTGTTTTTAATGAACGGACCTCGGACATTTCTCTTAGGAATCTAAATATTTCCAATAGTCAATACATGTAGTTGAATAATCACACTCATGCGTGTAAGTTTTGAATATATTACCTTTATTAAAATTCATTTATTATTATGATTTTAAAACAGAGCTGTTGAAACATATTTCATGAACATAAACACACTTTGACTAAATTCATCGTTACACTTAAGTAAGCTTATTTTTGTTAACGTTCAATTAAAAACAATACTTCGAGGCAATTTCAAACGTAGGCCTTAATCTAACTTATAAAAGAAATGGAACCTCGTGGGTTTATTTCAGAAATTGTATTGTCATTTGTAATGATTCACATGCGGTGCATATGACTCAAGTGAGATCAAGCAATTCAATAGATTTGTATTACAAAACAACATATTAAGAGAGATTCGACGTTGTTATAAATAATCAGACTTTTTGTCTGTGTTATTGTCATTGATGAACTCGAAGAGTTGATTGATATAAATGAACAATAATTGCGGAGAGAGTCATGATAAACACGGAGAGTTTAAGATAAATTTCAAAATGAAGTTGATAAAAATTTGAAGTTAAATATGTAGATAATAAAATAGCAACTACAAGCCCAATAGCCAAAACTTTAACGAGGACCCTGTTTAGAGACACAAGGTCAAGGGCTTATTTACACAAAAGTCACACATCGTTAAAAGAACAAAGTCTGTAAACGCAGGAGTTCACTGGGGACTACTATTAGCGTATGGGTATCGAAACTCACACTTTCTGTATAAAAGGTTACGTTCAAAAACAATGGTATATTTTATCATGTACTTGTTTTTCATAGCAACTAGGGCCCTTCATGGGGACAATTGTTTTAACAATAAAAATGTTAAGAGACGCTAAATCGTTCAATCATGTAGCGATCTCTTTGTATGACAAAATACTTAGAACGGTGCCTTGTTTATTTGTTGAGTTGAACATTAAACATAGTAGTCACTGCACCCTTTCATTTAGCAGTCGCTAAATTAACACCTGCAAATGGCACCAATGCTCTATTCTGTATACATATTCGCAAATCACGATATTATTATTCAATTGATAGCTTAATTGATAACTAGCGGCTAGTGAATTTCTGCAGTGTGAATGAAGATGAAAACTACAAATACCGACCTCCATATAAAACATAAACTACCAGACTATCTGGCAACAGTTACAACTTATTGCATTCATTTTATATCTCCATATAAGCATATACAGACAATTATCAAATGTCTACTCGAATACCCTCCGGAGCAACTGGAGGTACAAAAGTTTGATTAGTATTCAGTCTTCCAATCGTATAGAATATATCCTCCTCAGTGCTTCAGTCCCTTTATTGCCACTAAATGCAAATCCCATAAAAATCTTTAATGGAAAACCCTTTGCAAGATATAATTATGACGAACTTTATATGAAGGTTCATTACTTGGTAGAATCAAGGAGCCCAAAACGCGAGCAATTATTGACAAGAGCGGTCATAAAGAAAGGAATATACGGCGTCTGGGGATGAGCAAAGATAAGTCCAATATCAATCAATTATCACGCGTAGAGTTTTAATTTAGCCTTGATGAAAAAAGTACAGGAAAAATTATAACCATATTCGAGGATGTCAAACAAAAGTCATTATTCGTTGCTTTATTATTACGTTTTGAACACTATAGAGATGTTTTAGATCCAGCCTAATGTGAAATGTGTTTTATGGAGCAGTACATTCCGAAGAGTTTATGTTGAAACATGAATGTTGTATAAAGTGGCATCTCGATTTAAGAAATTGATAGTTTGGTGTTTCGATCATGATTTGAAATTATGTTAAGTATGCCATTTTCAAAGCTTAACTTTGATTTCAATGAAGCAATGCAATGCATTAGCTATAAACGGTATTCAAAATTTTATTTCCTAGATTGTGTATGTTTATTGATATAACAGACTGGAATTTTAAGTATCTTCCATGGCCGAAAGTGTTCATCCAAACCAGATGTTTTGCGGAAACGAAGTTTACCGAATTTCCGCAGAACAGCCTGTGTGAGGTTTGCGATGAACCAATCTTTCACGAACGGCCATGGTAGATTTTTCTACCAGCTGAGTTAAACAAATTATAGTCAAACTGTATTTCAAGGTACATTTATTATTCCGTGCCCATGGACTTAGACAAGATTGCCAGTTCGGCCGAATGTTTGGATACACTTAACTGGGTTGGAATGAATCAAAACCTATCGCCATGTTGCAGTGACAATACATATTGAATTTATTGTGATCATCATTCTTCTACACCAAGTATAACCGGCTTTAAATAGTTATGAGACACATATTTTCATGAGCCTGACTAAGCTGCATACCACACAACTGGAAAACATTTCGAATTCTGCTATACTATTGTGAGGTAAAATGAGGTGTGGCTGAGATTCAGGAGGACGTACATTGTTTTGTTTTTTTAAAACAGCGTCTCTTTTTTTTCGCTAATTTAGGAGGAAGACCAATCACCGTCAAGTTTGGATTTTTTAACTGTAACAATTAAGACATATTACATTACAGTATATTGATCAATATATAAATTTGTATTATTTGTTAAATGCATGTGTGATAGAAAGTCACGTAATTTGCATTTCGTATAGACCTGTCAACCATCTCACAAAATCATCGTACTGTTTTGGTCGCTGTCAATGTTGCAACAACAGTAAGCATGGCCTTCAGAACGAATTACCTAACGCAAAATCATTCACACAACAACACTAATGCAGATACGAAATGAATGTTCGTTAATCTTTATTGAAATTAACTTACATGTACAAGTATTAATGGGAGCATACTCGAATCTTGAAGATATGCTTTCATAGCAAACAAAGTACCCCAAAAAGACAATTACCCGTATTTATATAAATATGATAATAATGATGGCTTAATTTGTCTCAAAGACATGTGGTTTTGGTAAACATTACACTAACTAAACGGAAATGCTTTGTTTCAGGTGTGTTTATTATTGAATTTGTACTTTTCAGATTTACGCTACTCATAAGTGGAGGTCTCACATGAGGCTAAGTGAGAGGGGGTCGCACCAAGCGCCTTGTCTCCTCACTACAATTGTCCAAGTTAACCGTTTATATCAATATCATAGAACAAAACTAAACATACATGCGTTAGACTGAAACTAACCCAAATTGCCTTAATTGTCCTATAAATATACCCCCAAACTCCATATCAACATTGTAGGACAGGATGCGGAAAGGTTACGCCTGTTTAGTTAAGTCCTCACTAACGCCTAATGCTGGAGCCACCCCTGTTAAACTAAGTATAATCAACTAGAACTATTACAAATCTGATAACTATTCCTAAAGTCTGCTTCGACATATACTTTTGCGTTGATTATATGATTTTATGCAAATTCCCAAAAGTCTTATTCGATGACTCCTAAAGTAGCCCGGCCGTAACACCAATTCTGTAATTCAGCACCTATGACGCACCCAATTTCTAAATAAGTTTCTAAGACCTAGTCCTGACTGGTATAAGACCAGGACCGAGTATGCATCAGCACATGAAAATTATTATTATTATTATAAGTTAAAACTTAAGCGATCACTAAATGTTACTATTACTCCCGAACGCCGCTCTCATTTGGAACGGCAGTAAAACATTTGGAAATCCCACCTAACAATGCTGGGAATATAGTTATCATTTTTGTGAACAGCACTTCCTCGCATTGTGCTTTACCATAGTATGAAGTTTCCAGTAGTTTTCAAGTGATGCTCCGGAGAAAAAAAAACAGTTACAAAGGGCAGTTTCTCCATAAATAGTTGAAAAAGAGTTATGGTAACTGTACAATATGCTTCCATTCATTGTTTTGTACCATTGTATGAAGCTTATATTTAAATTAAATCCAGAAATGTTCAGGGTATGTACCGGACAAGGAATATTGCAACGGACCGACCGACCGGCCATGTAACAAAAGGCAATATCTATGTTATTAGCTTAATAATTAGCTTTAAATAAATTCCATCCCGTCGTTTTCACGTTGACAACTACACTTCCCTCGATATCCTTCACGATTAAATAAAGTTAATTTAATTTCAATTTTTAGATTTCAAGTTCAGCTCCGGACAAGTAAAATTGCAACGGACCGACCGACCGACAGGGTGACTCCAACATACCCGCTTCAGACTTCTTATGTCGGAGTTATAAAAGCAACCCCTATTTCACCCCAACCTCTTCACATCTTTAAACAGCAAGCATTTTTAAAAGCAAATTTCCCATTATGGCACCGTTTTATAGTTGTAACGTGTTCCAAGTATGATGACAAACCTTATCAACAGTCTGGGGACAAAACCGTTTTGCAATATACCACTCCCAGGGCTGACCGACCACAAACCAAACGACTCCTGCATATAATTCATATAACTCCTTAATCTTGATTGTCCTATCTGGTCATTTGAATTTTAAACATAATGTGTGTACCTGTTCTTAAACTGATCGTATCAAAGATGTCTTGATACGCACTATGCTATGTGTAGATATAAGAAAACCAGTGCGTATGTTTCACTTGTCTACCTTTTTCCGCAAACTCCATCATTAACAATAAGCATGAGATCCTTCATCTTGCTGAACAATTATGAATGAATTGTTATTGGTAATTTTGCAGATAAAGGCTTTGCTGAATGATTTCGAGCACAAAATGCAAAACACATGTTTATAATTTAGACTAGAGCTGCAGATAAAACATGCACTAGTTTGCTTACGAATGAATGTAATTGACATGTGATAATGGTTTCGCAATGCATGCTTAGTATCCGTTTCTCTTTGATTTAGCAGACATTATGACTTTAAGATATTGTCAAAGACACAAGGTATTTTGAACCAATAAAGAACCCGTGAATGCCATAGTGTCGGCCACGGAGGACAGTATGATGGCTGTGGATGCAATGTTAAGTTTGCCGGGGGAATGCAGAAGTCACGGCCGGTAAGTTGACGGGGCGAAATCGATCAGTTGCAAAACGTTTGTACAGAGCAAATTAATACTACAGTTTAAAACAAAAGATTTGTTTTCTGTTCCTTGGTATACAAATATGATATCATATTATCATGTTTATCCCTTTTTCTATATTAAAAGCAATGAGCACACATACTGTGTGGTAGATTTTGGACATACGACCAGTATTAGGTTAGTATACATATATGTGTTGCATTTATACTTACTCTTCATCCTTAATACATTCTTAAAGCGAACTGGTCAGGACACTTCTGCAGCGCTGTTATTTTAGAATATATCTCGGATGGAAGCCCCTAACTAAGAAGCATAAAGCGGTTTTTTATTTCGATGATTTATGAATAAATCGCACTCAAACAAAGAAAAGTTATTGTACTGTTCAATCCTGTAGCCGGATATAGCAAACCTCTTTTTCCGTGACAACTTTCAATATCGTTGAAACAAAAATAATTTCTACAAAATATCTTAATGAATACGGCACTCAGAGTGAATGTTCCTTGTTAGAGATAGCATTGTTCCAATGTCATTAACGTCATTTGAGTGAACAAAGAGCTCAGACAAAGCAGAAATGCATTAACAAATATTGACAAATGGTCTTAAATCAATGTGGCAAGAAGTCCATAGAGACGTCAACAATGACTATGTCCATACAGTTATTTGACGAAAGACGCTAATTGATAGCTTATGTTTTTAAAGCCCGGAAACATTTTAAAGGGTGAACTATTTTCAAATAGAGAATATAGAAATAGCGTCCTTTTCATCTTCGATCACTTAGAGATTAATTCCAAGGAACGATTAAAGGTTAAGTGGTCGCAATTTCAAAGATGATTTCTCGAAGAAGCACGCGTTGGCGTTCATGCATTTTGTTTACAAATGTGTTTCACAACTATCATGTTTAATCACCTTTTCAAAGAAACATGTGCTGTTAAATTCCATCAGGTTGAAAAGCCCATTCCTTTTCCAAGAGCATCAACAGAAATCGCCACAGTTCCGAAACGGGCCAGTAAATGTTGTTAAGTTTTGATTCATAGTTTATATCGGTAGTGTCTTGATTTTAAGTTATGAATATACTCTTAATCTAAGGTTTCGAAATCGTTTTGATCAACCTCACGCTCTTGGCCATGGAAGATACTTTTAATCTTGAATATGAGTATCATTCTTACTGTTTTGTAATATTTTATCATTTGTGTCTAGCTTTCTCACTTGGCAGGTATATGTCTTCTACAGAGTCTTTAGATTTATAATTTGTATGTTTAAACATCGCTAAATTTCAGACCACCAATAATTTGACAAAAATGGATTGCATTACAAAAATATGCAGAATAGAAGAAATACGAATTATTGTCAATTGCTGTGTTTCATTCATTGTGTTAATTGAATACCAGTATACATTAGAAACATGATAACAAACTATTCATATCGGTGCGTATTCATCCATCTTGATTTTATCTTTACGTCTTTCATCAGCCCATAAATCGTCAAAAGTAGACATCACATGCGATGCCCATGTAATATAACACAAGGGGTTGTATCCAATTTGCATCAAACGCATTTGTAATGTTAATACGTTATGAACTATTCGAAACTCGTCATATCTCGCTGTAACAATTAAACAGCATGAAAGGTATTATAATACTGACTATTATCTTTTTCTTTTGTTACAAGTATATTGGATTATTTGGTTAAACGCACACAATTACTGCAATTTCACATCAAAGAACCCTAAGTAGGTTGCTTCGTTTAAAACAAACATGTTTGTATGTTTAGATTCTCCGATTTAAGACGTTTACAGGTTGCATATGCATTTCTGCAGTAATTACTCATAAGCGACAGCAAAAATATGTTTCATTACATGTAAATATAAGCCTTACTGCGAGGAAAAATAATTGTACCGATGTTATGTTATGATCCATTGGTAAATATTTGATCATATGTCATACATTTTCCTTCTTCATTGTTGGTGATATAAATTTTAACGACTGTTTATAAAACCCGATGATTGTCCCCTGATGCGATACATGTCCTTGAAATGTTTTTATCGGAACGCAGTTTACGCCCAAATAGGGTTGCGCCTGGAAGTTTGTGATCTTTCGTCTTAAATATTTATTGAAACGGGGCAAAAGAGGTCGAATGTACACGATGTGTGTGTGTATATGTTTAATCAACTGTCAGATCTCGGCGTCATACAAGCATACAAGGTACACACGGGTATCAAAATATGCTCTGGCTCCAATTTCTCGAAACTTCTTAAGTCCCTTATAACAGGATTAAGCTAATCCCACTATTTTTGTTGTTCTATAAAATGTGTTATATTTACTTCTTCAAGAAATTTAGAAAGTATGCAGGAATAATCTGTATGATTATCAGAATAAACCATTTTTCATTTATCAAAATCCATTTTCAGTATTATTTTGGCTAATTGAAATAAGTGACTTAAGCCAGTTAAGCTTAAGACGATCGAGAAATTGGGGTCAGGACTTTTAGTTTACATTTAATCATACTAGTGTTATTATCATAAGATGACTCCCGTGAATATTCCAACATTTAGCTACTTCAAGTTTCAAATTTTAATTATGATTGAAAAAAAATATATTCCCTTGGTTATTTTTTACACGCACTTGCTAAAAAGGTGCTACTTGATTTATCCAACAACATCATCTTTCTTCACCCTCCAGTTAGTAAATTCTAGAATTGATTGAACATAGAAAATCGACAAGCCTTATACAAACGGACTTACTTCTCCAATAAGCCTCCAACCAAGACTTGGCAAAACGGTTATCAAAAGAAAGAATATCAAAACAGTATGGGTTTAAGTGCTTGCTATCAAAAATATATTTCTATAATTATAGGATATGACTTAAAAATGATCATAATGTAACTTGTGAGTAAAAGCCAGCAAGCAGACATATCGCTTTCAAAATGATGAATTATGCCTGGGATTATTCATTGAATGTTCCTAACATCGGAGTCGTAATTTCAATAATAAGAACTTTATTCAAAATAAACTATCACTGCATGTGAACCAATGAATATCAATGAATATCAACGAGTTATTGCCGACGCTATGGTTCACGTGGGGAGTATTTGATTGTCAGATCGCACACATCATTTATTTTACATCTTAATATAACACCTTACTAGCAACATCTATAATTATAACCTACTATTAAACGAGACTCTAACACAGGAAGAATTTGCATCCAAATTGGACTTATTTCTTCGAATGGTCCTTCAACAACGGGTTGATAGAGGAGCGGTATTTTTTGAATGTTCGTAATATTTCCGACTGGGGAGGTGGTCCTTTGTGATTAAGAACATCAGTTGCGGAAGACAAAAAGAAAACTTTGCAGCAACCTTTGTCAGTTTATATAGAATGTTTTCAAGGAAAACACCCACCTTGTGCATAGTTTTATATATCATGCATTGGTTCAGTGCAGAGTGATTTTTGGAATTTGCATACTTTTGTTATGATGACACTCGTTTTATTCTTGCACAAATCATATTATTTCTAAACGTTGCCTCGGACAGACTGTATATACGGAATAAAACTATTGAAATGAGACGTAAAAAAGATAATGCAGAACACAAACATTAGCGATAGCATTCAAACTGGCAGAGACAAAAATAAAAAAGTTAAGATGTCTTTAAACATGTTTAAAGTCAGATATATCAATATCTCTGGATTATATTGTTTTGGTCAACATCTCTTAGTCAACCTGTTTATTACAACCCATCGCTAAGCTTCATAGCGCCTAACTAAATATGTGTGATATTCATCATCAATAGTAGTACACAATGGCATTATACGACGAATCCTTGTATTTATAACTGTTCATCTCTTCCTTAAAGCAAGCGTTAAACATGTTTTTAGGACACATTATATTATTTTCTCAATCCTATCTGTTTATACAATCAACACGTCAGTATGTAACTACAGGTGGTTTGAATAATGCTCTGGAAGGCGAAACAGCGATAAGGATCAAGTATTTATGTCAACAGGCCAACGGAATCACTGCCGACATTAAGCGTTTTTACGGACATATGACTATGTTGTACAATCTGTAAGGATCCAGACAGTGTTTACATGGGAATTACAAACAATCATTTTCCTGGCAGTGGGGGTGGCGTCTGACACGAGAAACAGTTTTATCTTAATTATTGTTGTCCCAGTTCTTGAGTTTACGACATCAAACTTTGACATTCATTGTAGTAGAAATACAGAAGCATCATCTAACACAGCTGCCGTTATAATGCTGTATTATAATTCCAAGTAAAATGTTCCTGTACAATTTCTTAGCCAACAATCAATTTGTTCTTTAAATGCAGGAAATCATGATATAAAGATCTTATTTTTTCTATCACAATACTTTCACTTAACACGACTTCCATTCTAAAGATAAAGTGTTCCCCGTAGAATTTACTGTAAGAAATGCATGAAGTGTTTCAGAGCCAGTTTAACAAATTGAAATACTTAGCTTTCTTGACATAAGTTAATCATGCTCGTGTAAAACATTTAACAATCCTTCTTAAAGCAATACACGCCTGCTGCTGCAACCAAATTGACGAGTCGCTTTCCATTCATCATTATACGGAGACGGGGAGGCATCGCTGGTGTCTGGACTGGAGAGAATGTAAATACATTACACTAAACAAGCGCCTTGCTGACGAATGATTGTTGCTATAAAGACCGACAACGGCATTACAAGACAGCCCTAAAGGATATTTATATCACAGAATGATTGCCTTTGCGTATTCTTTCGTTTAAACTCCTGTTTTCAATATATGTTAAAGTATGTGTAAAAATGTTTATGCCAGTAGGGATAGGCATATAGATCTGGAAAGTTGTCAAGACGGAATACATTAGCTTTTACTCAATGCGTATGGTCTGTTCTAGATTTGGTAAATGACATGCAACTACGGCATAGACGTCGACAATGCTTGATTTATTTTCATATCCTTTTTTTAAGTTGTTACTTGTTGAACCGAATAGGGATATGTAACAATCCCAGTAAGTTTTTTATGTAAACTTACTTTTTGTATGTTTATCTAAATGACTTCTCCTAACCTTGTGTACATATTTTACCACCCAGGATGCGCACAACGACATTACAAAAATTGCATATCACGTGACTTTATTTATGCCAAACATTTTATGTTGCTTTATGTACTAATGATTTCCATTTAGCAACTAAGAATGTATTGGTTTTAATAGTTTCTGAACAAAATTATCATACTTACTCGGTTATTTTCATAAAGTATTTCAATTGAAAGCTAAATTAAATTAAACTGAAAAAGGGAGATAATGCCACAATTAGTATTGACATATAAATTGGCGTTTATTCACTTAACCGCACGATATATTTTCTTATCAAATTGCTTGAATCAATTTTGTTTTAAAAACAAGAGGTTATTTTTCTTCATGTGCAATTTTATTTGAAAATGTCCTGTATTTTTCTAGTTATTTCTCAAGTCTAAACCGGCACCTGCCCAGGTACAGGCACAAAGTGCTTAGCTCTGCCCACCTATAGTACTTAATTGACGTTCAGTGAGTCAGTGGTCGAATTAGGGATTCCCTTGGTATTGCACATCCATTTATGTTTAATAAGCATCGTGTGAACCTCGGGGTTTAATCAAACAAGAAGTATGATACTTTATCATAGCTATATACGCCATTTTATTTAATTTATTCTAATTATTTAATCCTAGGTGGTACTGGGACTTCAAGTATGATCTACGTGTTTGGTTAACAAACCAATAATGCAATGTTTTTGTTTACCATATGCAGAAAACAAAACAATTGTCAGCGTAAATTGGGACCAGTCTATCATGCAAGTGGACTTTATCGAGACATCTTCCATACATGCCACAAAATCAATCCCGGTCAGATTATAGATAGTCTTTATGATGGAAATAGGAAATAACCAAAAAACAACGCGACTCTGTCAGATGAACGTCTATAGCCAGTAATCTGAGGGAAACTGTCGTGTTGGTGATTGTAAAGGTCGGTGCTGGCCGTCTCTTGCTGGCTTGCTGATTGCTTGTGTCACAGTGGATATCCACTGACCGCACAGCTATTATGGACAAACATTTCAAAGAAATTGGATATAGGTCAGACATTGTGATTTTGAAGGTAAAACATTCAGACGTGTAAACTGCGAGGATCAGGCGTTTCCAGAAATATTTTTATCAATTTTATTTGTGTTTTCAAATAATTTGAAGTGCCGAAAGGTCATTGTTTTGCTGCATATTTATTTGAATTGAACTTAAGCCAACATTATAAATGACCACAACATTGAAGAAAATTAAGAATATGCATTGCTGTTCGGAACCGTTGTACAGATTTAAGATAATTAAAGTAACGTCTAAAATCCCTTTCAACAAAATTCTGTACTAGATCCGTAGGTTAAACAGTGGATGTAACATGTAACGAGATACAGAGTATTAGAAAAAATGGTTAGTCGTCATCCGAAGCTATGCGTTAATAGCGCAATTGGAAATCTTGTTGGGCTTTTTTTACATAATTTGTGTATGAAACAGTGAATGTTGCTTTTGATGTTTATTGTAAATACATTCCTAGAACGAGTTAATGTGCATTTAACAAGAATGCTTTGACCTCTAAAACTAGCATTAAACACAAGCTTCGTTCTGGACATTGCTTTCAAATAACCAAATAATGTGGTATGCATTATAGATAAGAACATCGAGGACTAATGAAAATAAGAAAATACGTTGTACAATTGGACAGTGGTTATCAGAACAATTGCCCTTCACTTCAAACATACTTCTAACGGAATATTAAATAAAAGTAAATAAAGCATAAGCCAGAAGCTGTGAGAGCTTGACAAATTTACAACTATTCAACACAGCGACCTTTGCTGCATTGCAAATGATTCTCTACAATTCGAACATTTAGAATGCAAAACAGTAGTTACTGTTCAATTGATGAGAAGCCTAAACATTTTATGTGATATCCGTTCCCTTCAGATTCAATTTATTTCCGATTGTCAAGAGAAAACAGCAATTAAATGACAGAAAAACAACGAGCAAACCTGTCTTTTACCTAATGTATTCTGTCTGGAATATATCCTTTACGCAAACAGACGAGATTCGGAGGGAATACATTGTTATGTCAATGAGTTAACATATCTCTGCTTACTTTGAGATAGCCATGCCGACAACTCTTGGGTCTGTTATAACAACTGTATATTAATTTGTATTCCTATTCATGGTAATTAAATTTTATCACCATCCTTTTGTCTATAACAAATAATGAGTTTCCTGCAAATGTGTCATAAGGGGAAGAGAAGATAACGAGTCATAAGTTTCTAGATCTATGTGTTAGATAGGCGGTTGAAATAGTTCATTGATGTAGAATCCTATTTTCTTTGTTTGCAAAAGTAACGCCAAAATAATCAAACTAAATTATAAACTTTAACGACAGTATGCGAATCATGTTTGCTGATCGTTACGTTTTAGTTGCTTTGTATGAACAGAAAAGAGTGTAATACTTGTAATAGTTAATGCATCATATGCTATCAATTGAAGCTTGTCATGCCAATTTTGTCAATTTCTATTCAATGAATGATCCATATTTGCCTTCAATAATCGTAAAGATTTCCATGTAAACGACATAATTTGGTTTCCAAACGGGGCACGTTGTATAATCCAAGTCAGTGAGCTGCGCTTGCTCCGCCCAAGAAAGTCCTAAATATTTCATGGAACATGTTTATACTAATACATAAACAAACAATAATATTCAACGTAGTAACTTCAAACGAAATGAAAAATTATATTTAAGTATTATTGAACATGATTGTAAAATAGACAAAAGCAATCCAATTGTGGCACACCCAGGACATATAACTCATTTGCAGCAATTCCTTTATTTCAGGCAACATTGGAATAAATATTAAATGTATCGACTCTTAATTAACCCTTCACAATACATGGATCATTCTTGGTTTTTAATTAACCTCGTGACTTTCAAATGCCTTTGTGGTAGAGCGTCACATCATAACTGCAGATACCGCTTACCAAGAATTAGGCTGATGACTTCATGGGCTCCTGTGAAATTCAATATGAGATGGCCTGCTCCCCAGTCAGTTTAATACAGCAAGGATAATTGATATGCTACATATTAAAATTAGTTCATCCATACAAAAATGATTGATGAGAAAATATCTAATTTCCGACAATTGGATACTCAGTCTCAGCACATGCTTGAAGAAAACTAGACCCCGACGCACAGACAATTTGCAACAGCAGCCATATAACAGGCTAAAAAAACAAGTTTCGAGAACACAGTACACGATCGATGAACTACACTAAAGCAAACTTTGGACCAGTTTGAGAATGGATATCCATAAACTAGTTAAACTCCCAGTAAACCATTCCAAGATGGCATCCCCTACATGTATTGATATGTTGATACATGTTTTGTCTGTTTAAGTTGTTTGTATTTTGTGTGTCTCTCCTTCAGCGTCTGTAAGGTATTAGCCTTTTGCTTTTAGACTGATTGGTCTTTTTGGACTAACTGTGCTTTAATTGGACAAATACCGTTTGAAAGCACCCAACGATTGCACATTCATTTATGCCATGTTTTTTCTTTCCACTTCATATCGTGTCCATCGATCACATAAGAATGATTATTATCCAATATTCTAGCATCAAGTCTGAATCCATATAGCAAGGTGTCAAAGCTTCACGTCACGTTGTCATTTGGTTCCCGGGAATATGTCAGGATAGGTACTAATTGAATCTTGAAAATGCTCAAATCTGTCCTAAAGCAGACATCAATGCATCCATGTTGTCTGCGGGCGTTTTCACGGCGTTCACTGATGCGTGTAATAGTGATGTTGTTTCGCTATTTCGAGAGGTCCGTATAAGAAACATAACATACACACTGCCAATACTTTTCTTTTGATAAATGCTCGGTCATTTATTTGACACATTTGTTATGAATATGCAGTACTCTTTCAAATGATATCAATGGTAAATTCGTTCACTATGCAACAAAATGTGCTTACCAATATCTTAATGAACGAATAGCTTAGAAGTTCATCGAAAATCTTCACTGAATGTTGTGCATTGATCAGTGTGCCTTTAAACAAGATAGTATTGAACTATTTGACAACCGGACTTGTCCTTGTAGTTTCCATTATTTCCACCATCATTGGAATTACAATACAATGACGTCAGCAATAACGTTGCTGACGTATGAGCTAAAGGGACAAGAACAGAGGCCTATACCAGTCTGATCTGCTGACACAGATAACCCTTTCAAACATCCTAGAGCACAGAGGACATCACATAAAGGGAGCATGTGTATTCTCAATTGTTTGGTATGTCTAGCAAGATGCTTGTTACATGGACATTGTTTATATAATCATGAACAAAGCAACATTAATTGAACCCAACAACAAACACTGCTTTCGTAGTGAAAGCATTATGTATCAGCCAGATTATGATATAAATTGTTCACATTCCAGATATAATAAAGACCAGGACTAGTTCATCTTGTACAATATGCGCAAAAGTAAGTACACGGTTTGAATAACACTGCAAACAGCATATGCACGTATTAGTGTGCAAGAAGGAGTTTGTGTGTATGTGTGTGATGCAACGCACTAGTGAATCTTTTAAGCTAATGCTTCCAGTAATAAAGGTGTTGTTTATGGCCTCGATGCCTTAAAGCCACATCGTGCGGTATTTATTTCTGTAATTATACTGTCAGAAAACGGTCGATCAAAGAAAATACCTAATTGTGGGGAGTGGAAAATCTTACGATGGATAATAAGCCGTATGTAGTTGGATCAATCCATTAAATAAGTACTTACATCGGGATAAAACGTAGATTAATCAATCGGGTTCTTTCGAGCACTGTTGGCTCTGTTTTTTGTTCTTCAAGTCTTCAAGTCTGTCTTTTTAAGCAGCGGTTCGCGGTCCCTTGAGGTATAGATAACACATTTTCTAGCTTGAAGGTGTGTGCATTCAAGTCGTTTCTCCTTGCTTTCTTTGAGATGCAAATAATTTATCTACAAGGGTGTAGAAATAATAGAACAAGCTTCATATCGAGGACTACCTCGAAGGGTGAAAGCGAAAAGGTTCTATCTCCTTCTTTATTTAATGTCACTGAGAACCTTTTCAACCCTCCACCTGTAAGACTGAACTAGCTACCTGAATTTAAGACAGAATCTACTTCAGCATCTCAGACAGCAATAACACACCCGGCATTTTGTATGTCAATACAACAGAGAAAATATACATAAGATACAACTGAATTCCAGACTTCTTCATTTTAAACGTAAGTTAGCCAAAAATTAGTGATGGAGCAGCCCCAACTCTCCATTACCCATGTAGACCATATGTTTTCCGTCTCTGTTGGTAGGTACACATTCAAAGTTGAGTTGCACCTCCAGGTGCGTCCCCTACAATGGGAAAAATTACATCCCCATACAACATGAAACGCTTTTGGTCAGTGAACGATGCAGTTGTACATAATTTATACATTAACTACGAAGGTAAGCTAGTTGGTCATAAATTCAAAATGCTTACTTCGTACGATACAATTTATAAATACACGAATTGAATATTGTTGTAGTCATAACGCGACTTCTTCCGATATTATGCTATTTCGGGCGGCGCGTGCTAAGCACTATTGTTTTATCATGGGCCAGTGAACAAGCACAATCGTCTTCGAGCCCAAAATTATGTTAGGGTCTCTGGCCCCCAGGCTACGATGGACATATTCAGGCCTTAACGCATTATGGCGAGCAGCATCCAATTATCAAACTCTATATAGTGCGTGTTTATATTATATTGTACCTTTCTTTGAAGTAGATATTTCTTTTGAAACCAAATAAAAAGTGCGCCTGCGATAAAATCGGCCTTCATACATGTAGGAAAGAAAGCCTATTGAACAACTAAATACTAAAACTTAAGACAGATATGGGACGGAAATAAATCGTGTAAACTAGCGATTCCAATCAAAAGAATTCAAGCAATAAGATACATCATATATTCTATCCAAGCATAATCATAACCTAAGTCTTTGCAGAACACTAGAGATAGAAGGAATTTATATCATCCATACTTTATGGGTCGCATTTATATAGTATTGTTTGGTTCTAAGGTCGTGGTATTCATTAGTATAAGTCGATCATACAATACCGCTAACTCACATAAAATAGTAAAAGAATGAATAACGCATTACGACCATTCTGAAAAGCAGCTTGAATTGATTTTTGAGACCATGCAACAAGTTTTTGGTATCTTTTGTAAGACGGTCGGGTGAAGCCAACAAACTATAATCAAACGTGGCCTAAGCTTGCAATAATAACAGATGAATGCGCACATAATATAATCGTTACTCGTGCATCAACAGCACTCAAAAGAGATCAAAAATATGAATGCGAATAATCCACCTCCTTTCGAAATATCATAAAATAAATGGAATATGCCAGCGTTATGTGATGAATCCAATAAAAACGGAAGACTAGAATACTGCCAATTTCTCCGATTTCTTTGAACATTGACTGTAAATTAATTGATTATGATAAAACGTTACATCATTGGGAAATAATGACACTGGAATGTCATCATTAGATGGAACATCATTGCTGTAACAGCGGAAGGCAATCAAACGTACAGTGGAAAATGAGTTTGTATTTAAATGAACATGAAATGAAATTGACATTAGGTTGTTTAATGAATGTTTGATGAATGTAAGAACGATCAGGTTTGCAATGAATCAGTGCGATAACAAAGGAACACGTTCACTCATTCCAAAGTTGAAGACAGAAAATCGAAAACCGTTTATTTTTTATAATTCTCAAAAAACATTGAATGGAAACATTGAATTATCGCCATGATACTTGGTATAGTATTTCAGCATGCAAGTCACTTGTTTCTCGTTTACGTGCAATATGACAAATGGGGATGACTTGCGATGGGGCGTAAGGTTAGAGAATGTGACTGAATAGTAGCATAGAGAGTTCAAGGCGCATAATCCCTTACGTATTGTGTCTGAGTTTGAGATTCAGTAAATGAATTTTGAAAAGTTTTCAAAATATATTTGATATAATTATTTTTAACAAAATATGTGTGTCTGATTGTAGAACAGTTTATTTGTAACAGATATAAAGCATTTTCCTTATTAATTTTGATCTTGTAAGGGTGATTTTACAACAGATTTAAATACTGCATAGATTATAAACACAGACTCAAGACCTAAGTGCATAATGGCCGAGGATCAAGTATTGATATACGTCATATTGATAACGCTTTCGGCTGTGAATAACATTTGAAAGGTATTACTATGAACTTGAAAACGGTATAACAAATATAACGCAACGCAAGCAAATATAAATTATGTTGTTGTAATATTTCATATAGAATATAGTTCACAAAATATTTTGAATTGAAAATAAACATGCGTACATAATTGATATAAACAAACCAGTTCAGACAGATTTCCTTTACAAAGACCAGACAGATTTCCTTTACAAAGACGCCAAGGAACCTGTATACAAATTACATTTTTAAATGATAATGTTCCGTGCAGGACAAGAAATTTGAAAAAAAAAATACTGACAAGAATGATGTCTTGTGGAAAAAGGTCGATTTTTTGAGATGATTCATTTGAAATTAAACAAGATTAATGGCGAAGTGAATTCATACGGTGGGCTTATGCGATGCGACTTCAATAAATCAAATGCGGAGTTCTAACTAAATTGAATCTAGATGACTGATATGGAAGTTATTTAAGTTTTGTTTAGATTGATAGTTTGATTTGAGGTTTCTATCATTCAGAGGCTGTTTTTAATCAAGCGGCCTGAATCCTATCATTGGCGATCGGGGGTTACGATCGGGGGTATGTTTGAAATAGAATTGTGGTGTATAATTGGTTTGTGAGATTTCAAATGCGTTTTCAGCTCTTGGACTACTCGTGCGTATAATGTCATCTGAAAGGGAACTGAACGATTGTTTATTCAGTGTCCATTTGACTCATTGTGGGGACATTGACAACCGTTGAATCATTTGATTAAAATTAATGAGCAACCACTTATGCTATGAAATTTTACACCAGAAACCTTTCGAAAATAAATTGATAGCTGGAATAACAAATTATTGTTAATTAGTTTTCAAAACTAAGAGTTCACTAGGGACTTTTGAAAAAGCTGGATTTTAAGTACCGTAAAAATTAGATTTAATAAACAATGCAATAACATCCATGAGTTTTCAAAAATGCATACCATTATATGTATATACAAGCGATAACAATCTGTTTCAAGATTTGACATGAAAGCAGCTCCTACTCAAAGTATTCAACGAATTTCACTTAAAGATGAGGGCCATGCACTTGAATGTGAAAATAAGCCTTCAAAAATGCTTAACCCTTTATACGAAAATAATGCTGCCCTGTGAGTGGCAACATTGTAATTTAATGAACCTAAATAAAACGAAACTACAGCCACGAAACCCAACCCCAGTATATTGATATGACATGAACCAACTCCAGTGTATTGTTATGGCATAAATACCACATATTACACCAGAAGGTAAGACATTTTCCGCATTGAATTTAAACCGGATTCCACTCGATTCTCAACAAGGCGACCCGATATCGATTCTCGGCCTGGGCGCATGCAAGTTTGGTTGGTGGTCACCAATCCGGACAAGTAGAGTTTCCCCGCGTTTTCCTGTTTCCCCCACAAACCAAGATCCCATTCCTGGGCATCATCTACCCACCAAGCGATAAATAATATAGGTTTATAAAACATTCTTCAGAATCGTGGTAAAATAGAAAAGTTAATCAAATGCGAAAAGAGTCTAAGCGACATTAAATAAAGAAGCAGTTAGATCCATATTGCGTTCACCGTTTCAATCAAACCTTGATCCTTAACGAACTGACTTCTGAAGAATAACCTACATATTCCTGATACTCTGACAGTTAGGAACAAACACGAAGCAATTTACTTTTCAAGAATGTACTTAGAAAATACTAATTCGATAACAGCCTCTCATACATCAACTAATATGTTTGTATTTTATAAAGTCTGAGATAGGAATGTATATGATATCAGATATCTGATATACAATTATATGAATTATAGATCCCTGGTATCCTCATAAGAGTTTTGTTTCATTTAACAGCCTCTTAAGTGTGAAAAAGAATATGTAAAAGGTACATCGGAATGTGTTATATGAACGAACGATATAAGGCGCGGAATGTGTATTATAAACAAGTGGTTTTGGACATGAAAGATTGCAAATTAAGTTATAACATGTCCAATCTCACATGCAATAAGGAAATCATATACATGCTGTAATAACATTAGTATCTACGCCGTGTTTTCAGTTAGTTATTAATTAGGCGCATGTGCGTTTGCTCACCAAGCCGGACAAGTTGGTTTCCTCCGGGTACGCCGTTTTCCCCCACAAAACAAGACCACTCTCTCGCATAATATCGGGCCAACGACAGTGATTGGTATAATGTTGTAATTACTTGTTTCACAATCGTTGTTAACCAAATATGTGCAACCTAAAGTTATTAAATACCTGTTAGTACCAAACAGGCAATACTACGGTGGCACAGAGGTGATATATGCAACACTTAATTCATATTGTGGCCACAGCTTTGTAACTTGTGGCCACAGCTTTGTTACTTGAGGCATCAACATACTAAGTTGTGGCCTCAACTTACTAAGTTGTGGCCTCAAGTTTCGGTCTCAAGTTACTAAGTTGTGGCCTCAAGTTACTAAGTTGCGGCCTCAAGTTACTGAGTTGTGGCCTCAAGTTACTAAGTTGTGGCCTCAAGTTACTAAGTTTTGGCCTCAAGTTACTAAATTTCTGTCTCAAGTTACAAAGTTGTGGCCTCAAGTTACTTATTGTGGCCTCAAGTTACTGAGTTGTGGCCTCAAGTTACTAAGTTGTGGCCTCAAGTTACTAAGTTGTGGCCTCAAGTTACTGAGTTGTGGCCTCAAGTTACTTATTGTGGCCTCAAGTTACTGAGTTGTGGCCTCAAGTTACGAAGTTGTGGCCTCAAGTTACTTATTGTGGCCTCAAGTTACTGAGTTGTGGCCTCAAGTTACTAAGTTGTGGCCTCAAGTTACTGAGTTGTGGCCTCAAGTTACTAAGTTGCGGCCTCAAGTTACTAAGTTGCGGCCTCAAGTTACTGAGTTGTGGCCTCAAGTTACTAAGTTTCGGCCTCAAGTTACTAAGTTTTGGCCTCAAGTTACTGAGTTGTGGCCTCAAGTTACTAAGTTGCGGCCTCAAGTTACTGAGTTGTGGCCTCAAGTTACTGAGTTGTGGCCTCAAGTTACTAAATTTCGGTCTCAAGTTACTAAGTTGTGGCATCAATTACTAAAGTGTGGCCTCAACTTACTAAGTTTTGGCCTCAACTTACTAAGTTGTGGCCTCAACTTACTAAGTTGCGACCTCAAGTTACTGAGTTGTGGCCACAAGTTACTTAGTTGCGGCCTCAAGTTACTAAGTTGCGGCCTCAAGTTACTGAGTTGCGGCCTCAAGTTACTGAGTTGTGGCCTCAACTTACTGAGTTGCGGCCTCAAGTTACTGAGTTGCGGCCTCAAGTTACTGAGTTGTGGCCTCAGCTTACTGAGTTGCAACCTCAAGTTACTGAGCTGTGGCCACAATATAAATAAAGTTTTGTGGATGTCACCTCTGTGCCACCGTACAATACCCTTTCAAAATTTGCCGAAATTAAATGCACCAGGCATCAACGTTTATTATTATTTCTGAAAATGGCTCAGAACATTGCCACGTTCATTGTTACGTCTGATACCTTAACACAGGGCAATATCATGATTGAATAAAGAAAGCAATCACTTAAATGTCACAACATATATTTTCATTAAAACATATGGCTTCATATGTTGTTTTTTTGTTTTAATCATGTGTGTTCCTCTTATATTATGATTAGGGAACAGAATCCCCTGAAACTATACAATTGGTACGGTTTCAAATGATTACTTCTTTACTGGAATGAATCAAATAGATCTGCCAAAAGCTTCATACTGAATGTGGGCGAGCCTAATACTCTGTTCCAACATTACTGCAGTATAAATTCCTAACAATTCCCTCCATAAACTGGCAAATTCAAATCTGATTGGAATTAACATGAAACTCGGCAAATATATTGATCGTCATACAGAACAAGAAAAAAAACATCTCAAGAAATCCCGGGTTTGGACATCAAATGAAATTATCCAATTTTCACGATTGGCTATTACATTTACATTAGGAAGTCATACATTTAGACGATATCAAGACAGAACGATTGTCGATAACGTACATGCTATGAAGTTGTCAATTTGCGCTTAAGTCTATGATCTAGATATATTCAAAAAGACAATTATCCAGAATGAAGCGCCATGAAAGCAAGAAGTATTAGAAGCGTCATAACATTTAGATAAATCATTATTGTGCTGCAGTAATAGAAATCCGAATACTAGAAGTGTTCTATTTGTTTTGTTCTGACTTGGCGAATTATATCCCGAAAATTAATCATAGGTACGTAGACTTGTTCACTAATGCACTATATATACCGACCTTTTTGTCGACAAAACAGGACAAAAATCTTTGTAGACTTGACTTGCCGACCAAAATAAAGCAAACACATCCAGTCAACAAGTTGACAAATCTACATGTAAACGTATTGTCATAACATAAATGTTGACGTATAACTAGCTAGTTGTGTACGTGTTTGTCCCAGGTTCGAAGATGTTTTTGATCATAAGAGTCATAAGTATTTCAAGACCTTGGTTACTCAGATGTATGTTGATTTTTAATGCATTTTAAGTACATGGTGAGGAATCATGTGACCTAAAGGGGTTCTCACATGGGTCACCAGGGATCACAACCGATGGAAAAAACAAACAAAAAAACACGAAAGTGATGTTAATTTTAAGTAACTCTTTTGGCAGAAAATATATGAAAATATTTCTTAGATTATGGACGAATATGCTATTATTCTATTTCTACACGTGTGATAAAGTTTAGATTTGCTTGTATTTTAATGATGCCATCCAATATTTCAGCGTTTCGTCGTTCTACAAAAGTCGGTAAAGTTAAAATTTAAGTCATGTGATTACTCAGCCCAAAGTAGTAAAAGTACAAATACTGGTGTTACACAGAGTGTAAATATTGAAGTAGCGGACCAGAAGCGAGGAAAGACAATGTTCATAAAACCGCCATCATGTCGCTACATCAATGAGCCTTAATATCTATTTTATACGCGCCTTGAAACACGATGACACCTTCTTTCACCGAAACCTCTATCATTACTTACACTTGGTCTTGAAAATAATTAGCTACTTGCATGCTGAATGACATCGTCTGCTTAAAATATTTACAAGATCACTTCTAGCGAAATAAGAACCCTTTTATGGTTGAAAATAAAGAACATTGTAAGGAATTAGAGTTTCAGAAAGTCAAATTGATATTGTCAATGTGGCGTTTATGACTATTAGAAGAATACTTAGCGACATTATATACCTCTATAAAGACGTTTATGTTACAATGGGATGTTTTAAAAGGGGATAGGGGTCTGTTAGACATAATTGTCGCAGATGTTAACGGAAATTTGAGAGGCCATTTATGGAAAGGTCGTCATAAAAGAAATGTTTCAGAAGACATGATTGTTATTCTTATTCAGGATTTAAGTACAATTATGATTGGGTTTCTTTTAAAATACTACAGTAAATAGAAAAGCCCGAAGTGAGGGCGAAGGATCGGTGAACCAACCGCCGCCAACGTTCTCCTGCAAACATAATCAGCAATCGTACGCTCCATGAAACATAAACTAGCGAAAACAGGAATAAAACTCAGTTCTTAATGGCCAACAACTAAGTGCCTGCACTAATAAACTGCCTATGTATATGGATGATTTACAGACAATTAAGGATAAAACAGCATACTTCATCAATGAATTATTTCTATGAAACAGGGTATATGTATTTGAAAGGCAGTGGTATTCAGAAATGGAACCTGCAAATTAATTCCCTACTTTTATTTGATGTTATTTACTGTAATAACAAGTTATTCAGTAGCAAATTAAGAAACACATACATACCAACTTGGAAAGTATTTTATCTTCAAATCAGATTCAGTATAAATGTTAGTCTTGAACATTGTGCATTTAGTTCTGGTCCCAATTTCGCCAAACTTTGCTAAAATTCATACTTGAATATAATAACTATAAATAAAAAAAAATTGTGATTATCATAAAGATAAGTCCTATTTAAAGTCTAAAAAAGCATATAATAGATAAGTAATATTACGCAAATAATGGAAACACAAAATATCAATATCACAAAAATATTAACCTCAACTCGTGTAACAAAATAAAATCATAGAATGATTTTACATTTTGGTGAATTTTCTTTTTTTGAAAGGTATTTTCTCATAGAATTTGCTGATAAATAGATTGTGTCGATAGTTCAATTCTAGAACAAATAATATACTCAAATACAGTTTTTGGCTGTAGAATATTTTCCCCTTGGAATCTTAAATAAAGGCGTTATTAAACATATTCTATGAAAGATTGCGCTTCTAAAAGGTGTAAAAAAAATAATTCTTTTATAACTTTTGATGCTATGTGATAAAACGATTTGATACTGAGATTGAGATTTGACTTATGTATTTTCGTGATAATGGAGCTAGCAGGTCATCTAAATGTACCATACAGCGGATCCTCAATGTTTGCAGTTTGTTTTGCATGTAATAAATAAATAGTTTATGTTTGTTTTCCACTAAACGTCTACCCAGCATTTATGTGTCCACCACGAACTTTAAAATTTGGACATTGGGAATTTGGGTAAGTAAATTACCGAGAAAGAGTTTCTTAGTAATACAGGTTTATCGCACCAATATGTCTGGCAGACGATCATATAAAGCTAGCATCTGATGTCTCCTTGGCAAGTCTGAAAACACTTCGTGTCTCCTGGGTCCTGATGTTGAATAACTTGATACAAAAACAACAAGAGCTTATATTCCCTTACGTTTTGAGGTGCAGTTTGAGCAACTGGCTCAGAAAAGTAAAATCTTAAATCGTTTCAAAATATATTTAATATGACTAACTTCGATAGAAGATGTGTGCGTGATTGCAGAGCAGGTTATTTGCAAATGATACAGCAAGTTCTACCATATTTCATCGCGCAAGAGAGATTTCTCAACAAAATACATATGAAAATTAGCCATGTACTTCCAGCTTTAGGATACGTAAAGCAATGTTATACAGTCCAAACACGCTATGTCCAGGTCGTTGGGACCTCGGGAAACACCTCTTTATAATGAAAATTCGATATAACTAGCATACAAACATGTCTTACTAAACCCAACATATTCGAAAAAGTTCGACATAACCAGAACATCGAGATAACAGAGTTCGATAAACAGTTTCGATTGCACTTCTAGTTTGAATTTCATTAAATGCGACTGGTTGAATGACACTCTTTACTTAAATTAAAGAAGTAGACTATAAAGTTTCCCTGCAATAGTAATAACTAATATGCTGGCGATTGACCCTACAAGTAAGGTAAATAAAACGCTGATCAATATGAAATTTAAATGTCGAAAAAAATGAGAAATGTTGCAACCAAAAGATATCGAAGAAATTCCATCGTACTGAATAGAAGAAATTATCGCAGGAATTCGATCAATAATATTTATAATGTACTTTCCGATCATTAATAGAGATTTATAAGTGTGATTAAAGTATATTTCGTTGTTTCAGTGAAATAACATCTTGATTTCTTTCACTTTTTAGGTTGCAGGCCCCCAGTCCTGCAGACCTTTATAACCGTATCTCGGAGATCGCATCGGCAGATCAACATAACATTTTTAACTTTTGACATTTACATCGAAAATACCTAGTAAGCAATCTGCTCTAATAGTTACGGACTGCGTTCTGCATATTATTTGAAGTTGTTGCCGCACACAATCCAGAATTAAGTATCGGCGCGCACAGAGCTGGGGCACAATTTTATCGACGGCATTTCCAAACTCATGTTACTTTCCAATTTAATTTTGCGCGTTTTTCTGAAAATCTACACTGAAATGTCATTTTATGTTAGGCTTATAACAAAAAGATAAAAGGTATGTTCCAGTATAAGATCGAAATATATATTTTTCATCTTGAGAACACTTATATAATTATTACACGCGACTCGTGAATATATTGAACGAACAAACAATTTTGTTCCATATATTTTCTTATAATTCACCCAATAACAATCGGTTCAAATTTGCTTACTCATGTTTCTAGTGTTTCAGCTACTATTCTTGAAGGAGCCAATGAAATCTCGTGTGTTCGTAAGCCGGAAATTCCACTTCTATTTATGATAACATACTTATATATTGCAGTCTAACTTTTCTCAATTTGTTAGCCAAATTCAATTACAAAAGCTCACTTTTGACAGGCGAGTCGATTTGTAAGCAGTAAACATGACTAGATAATGTTACTGTTTCTTGTCTGAGTTCTGACAATAAGCTTCGTTTCTGGCTTCAAAACTTGACAAACTATTTGTTCAAGAAAAAAAATGGCCCTAGATTTATTACGTCTTTATTATAATCTTGTCTCGCGTCTGTTCTTGGAAACAACTTTTATCAAGGGTGGTTCACAAGTGCTTTAAGGGAATGCATATTTACTTTATTTGTGGGTTAATTGTTATTGGAACTGCACCGGCGCTTTGTTTGTGTCTTACCAGATGACATGAATATATAGCTGCTTTAGTTTTAGGGTTACTAGATAACGGGAATATATAGATGCTTTATTTGTGGGTTACTAGATTAAGGAAATATATAGGCGCTTTATTTGTGGGTTACTAGATAACGGGAATGTATAGGCGCTTTATTTGTGGGATACTAGATAAAGGGAATATATAGGCGCTTTATTTGTGGGTTACTAGATGACGGGAATGTATAGGCGCTTTATTTGTGGGTACTAGATAACGGGAATGTACAGGCGCTTTATTTGTGGGTTACTAGATAACGGGAATGTACAGGCGCTTTATTTGTTGGCTACTAGATAACGGGAATGTACAGGCGCTTTATTTTGGGGTTACTTGATAACGGGAATGTACAGGCGCTTTATTTGGGGGTTACTAGGTAACGCAAATGTACAGGCGCTTTATTTGTGGGCTACTAGATAACGAGAATGTGCAGGCGCTTTATTTGTGGGTTATTAGAAGATAGGATAAAATAAGCATGATATTGTTGACAATGACCAATAATCCCCGAAAGCTCTGTCGCGTAGTGGTAAGAGAGTGAATACACAAAGGTCACATGGCTGATTCATTTAAGGGCGTATTAAAGTTTAACACTTTTTTTATTATAGTTCTCTTTTATAAAAAAAAAACTATTTAAAGTATTTAAATTTCTTGCTCGTACTCAATGATTATTACCAATAAAGTTAATTGTTTTCAGAGGCGTTTTGTGTTCTAAGATTTGCTATACGTTCGATGTATATGCATAGAGTCCATTCATTAAGTACACATAATACATTTGTTTGCGTCAGAAGAATTGCTTATTCAGGAACTGTGATGGGTTTCACACATGCACTAACCTTTACAACGTTATCAGCAGTAGAGGCAATATTGAAATGATCGTTTCAATCATTACAGACTATTAGCTCGTCTTTGATCAAAGGAAATTGAGAATGTTCGTTTGTAAATAGTACTAAATACGACGCCATTGCGTGTGATATCTACCCGGAGCCTAGCGTGCCAAACATACCCTAGATAAGGCCGAATCCATAAACCGGCCAATTACTGGTCAATTGATTTAATAACAGATAGTGATACATTCGGAACTCCTCTGCCATTTTTTTTCGAAAACAACCTCGGATGTATGCCGGTACATCAGTAGAAGTAGTTCGTTTTTTTTTTTAATTATATCATTAAATAAATGAAGTGTTTTAGCTTGTATTTATTGATCTAAGTTTAAATGTATTGCCAGTGAAGTGTATTATTGAAAACATAATCAAGACTCCCAAGAACTAAGTCATTGAGTTTAACTGCTGAATTAAATTACTACGCGATCTACTTGCAGCGGACTTAAACATGCCGATTTCTTGAGTATGTAAACCGTCCATATACATACGAGGTTGTTTTTGATAAAAATGGCCGAGGAGCTCCGAATGATATTGATACACATTGTGGAAGAATCCGCTTTGATTGAACGACCTTTTTGTGCCCCTAAGATGAGCATTCGGTGTGTTTCAAGGATGAATGTGTGGAATTCTGAGACAAGAGGCATTTATTATAAATGGGGAATCTTCTGGTAATTGTTCTCCGTTTCGTTCGATCATTTTAGGACGATAAGATGGTTATGATCGATTCCTAATTCACTATATTTGAATCGTATTCGCTTACTAAAGGCATCTTTATTATGGAAATCTATCGTACTTACGTTTCCCGGAATGGTTAACAGTAAAATGGAGAAAATGAGCGTTCTTGATATTCATGGCATAATAAAAAAGTTTCTTAGTTTGTCTAAGATTTGCCCGGTTGGAAAGGCGCATACAACGAATGCCAGAAATGAGCGGATGATTTATTGGAGGTGGGAAATAAATGGGTACTGTCGAAAACATTTAGCTGAAAAATGAATAACTAATTGATGTACATTAATAAGGAAGTGTTTTCTAACCTTATTATGTGATCAATTTAACAAATGTGAAAACAGCCAGCATCGTGTTGTTTTTATACTGTATATTAACGTAGTATTTATGTCAGCTGTACTGTCTAAATAACTCGATGATCAAAACACCTTAGTGGTTTAAAATTATGACGGATTTCTATATTTTTTTGCTAATTAGTCAAAACGTATAAACTGTTACGAAATGTTTGTACATAAATGAAAAATAATGTATTTGCATTTTAACATGGAAGTTTCAAGGCAATGTGTCTGCCCGTTAATACAAACTGTCAAGTAAAGCATTCAACACGGCATGTGCTTACTCCAAAAATGCCTGTAAAATACCAGATTGCTTGAAATAAAACCTGAGCTAGTGAGATAACAATATTTTTCGGGATATGCAACATTTATTTTTCATAATGTTCTTCGTTTTAATTCCCATATTTGTTGGATTGATTGCCAACATCTTAATCGTTCTAATAAAGAGGTGTGACGTTCAAAGTCTTTACAATTATTATATTTGAGAAACAAGTATCGTATAACCAGTCGCTTTTAAAAAAAATTGTACTTAAAATATAGTGTCGTAGGAAGTACACGGGTAAATTTGGTAAAACTTAAGGATAACAAGGCGGGACTGTCAGTATCAAACATAATTTTAACAACAATTTATTTGAATGTCTAAATAGAAATTAATCGTTCGCCTGGCATATATTTTTATAGATCTCCAATAACCTAGCTATGTTTAAAGTTTGTTAGTATGTTCCTACTAAAATAAATGACTTGATGCGACACAGTCGCATTACCGTTATTTTGTATAAGGATAACCCCAAAGTTTAGTGGTCTACATAATATTGTGTAAACAACCAACTAATTGGGCCCGTTACTTTTCATTGAAACCGCTTCACCTGATTAAAATCAATAACGGCTGACTGCTGATATACTGAAAACCTGAGAAATAATAACCTTCTCATTGGATAAAATATATTTATAATGATCAAACCAAGTCAATCTAAGTGGCATTTAAAATTATTCAATATTATAAATCCTTAAGTTAACACTTAATCAACGTTTCAGCCTAAAGGCCTTTATAAAATATACATAAAACAACTTTCATCTACTGTAAAATTAATTGATGTAATCAACAAAACACGTGCTGAAGGTGTTAATTACCAATCTTGAAAAACATAAATTCTGAATATGCATTATATTAAGTATATGGGAGCAAAAACTTTAGAATGACTTGAATGGCATTTCATAATTTATGGAATACTAGAAGAATGTCGAACAATTCAGTGAATTGCATATAATTGATAAACGTCCGCCAAATCATTAACGCGCTTGGATTTTGATCAACAAATGTTGGAGTTTTATAACTCTTACAGGTGACATACAAGAGGGGTGGACATTTGTGTAATCGAATAATAATTTCGTAACTAGGGAAAGTTTGATTTGTATAATAAAATACATGCAATTTTACACCAGAAGGGGTTATAATCAGTCATGAATTTATTGAAGGCTAATTAAAGGGGTTTGCGGTAAATGCTTGCGATTCGGGGGTTCCCCGGGTACAAAACAAAACAGTTTGATAACGTGAGCGATTGTGAAAGATAACGGGCAGATTGCTCATAATAAATAAAGGCTCATGTCAACCTTGAAGACATAGAGGTTAATTGTTGCTTTCATGAGTGTAAGACCGTGATATATTTCACGGGGTGAGCAGCAAAACCTATTTTCACAAGTCGCGTATTACTTTTGGTCTGGCGAGGTTAAATGTATTGCAATCTTACATCGAAACCAAAATTTTAATGTTAGGTACATGCCTACAAAGGATCTAAAATGACAGTTTATTGTAGTTTTTCAGAAAAGCGCGACAAATTGTATGCGGACTTAACGTCATTTCATGAAATTTGTGTCCCTGCCCAGTGAACGCTGATGTTTTATTTGGAATTAAAAGCGGGCTAAAATTTCAAATAAGTAAAACTTATCAAAATATTATTATATTATTATTTCACTGTTTGAATGAAATACCATTTTTATTTCACCGATGAATTTCGTTTAACGATCAGAAAGCATATAATAAAGTTGTTTACTTTATAGACTCATTTAGTTTTACTCAAAAAAATAATCACAATGTAATGTTAAAAAAACTCATTTATTGTAAGGAGAACTTTAAGTAATTATGCTTCACTATGTAGTCCATAGCAGTTTTGTTATAATTGTTATCACGGTTAAGTATAATATTCCATTATGATTTTTAATACAATATATTTTACCTGTTAATAAATATAACAAGGCATACTTCGAAAATGTTGGCATTCAACATCAAGATATTACAAAAATCACATTTATTGTTATTACAACTTAAAGCCTAATAATTAAATACATATAAAACATATCTCAGACAGCCATCCATCCATCATCTTAGCTGCAATATGTGTTTATTAATACCATTATCTATAGGACCTACCTGTTTGCATTTTGTCTACTCGTTGGAATGTTAGCATTCGAGACCACTTATAGGATCTAGAACGTCAAGGGCCAGAACCACGAAAAGTGCATATACAATTGAGATGTTTTCTCCGGAGAAAACAAAAAAACACAAACTTTCTTGAATATAATGTTAAGCACCAAAAATACAAAACAATGATTTAAAATAAAATAAATATATGACGTACCTGTGTACATGACGGCAGATAAGAGGATATAGGAATGTAATGACGTCAGACGTTTGCCCCACGTGACTAACTTCCCGGAAGTCAGTTTCAGCATCGTGTCACATACTGTGGTGTCGTGACCCTCCACGTGCGGTAACAACTATTTGATGTCGGCTACAATTATTCCTTTGATGTCAATTCCCTGGGTGACATGCTTTTATCGTTAAATGGACGAAACACTGACTCGACTGTACTCGTGTTTCAATTCTTCAAAAAGATTGCAGACGATGTATTTTCCAGTCCAAACACGTAATCGTGCACTGAATATACCACTTGCTATATGTAGCGTGTATTTATTTTTTGAAATCTTCAAATATTTTGCAAACAAATTCGTATAATGAATGGACCTCTTGTTTCAATTATTCAAATAATTTGCAGATGATTTGATCTCTGTGATCAAAACGCGTAATCGTTTAATGAATAGACAATTTGTAACATAAAAGTGTGCGCTCGTTTCAAATATGTACTGATGAGCTGTTCACTTTTCCAGACACGTGCGAGAGCAAATTTTCATGCTTTATCACTTTATCTCTCTTTCAATTTTGGCACCAAACAGCGATTTACGATGCAATTTCTTGCAATTATCTCCACTCTTTCAAACAATTTCCTACAATTATCTAGTAAAATGTATAGAGCGCCCGAATATTAGAAATGATGTTAACCTCGTTTTCCGATTTTAGTTCTCCTGAGCGTTGTAACAATAATCCATTAGAATGAATCGACTGGCTTGCACGAAGCGCTCACAAAGGCTACTACGATGTTCTTGTTTGGTTTCGATCAACTTTCCAGCGTAAATCTTTCCTTTTTGTCGATCGGTCGATAGCCTTTTTTCAAGCTCAACTAGGAAAGAACATCGTCCTGAAAGTAGAAAATACTGATGAACAAATTTATATCCATTTACCCAAGATGTAACCGATCTTTATCTGGCCTGCTGGAAACAAATCGCTCTGCTAGGAGGATTTCATATCAAAGAAATCCAATTGGCTTCTATATTCAGTTTATGTTCAACGACAGCATACACTTCTAGTTTATGCTATAAATCGTGCGTCGCTTGCCATAACTTTACTAGAGCTATCATCTGTTAAACTTGTGAATTATTACATGTAAAAACACACTTATATACAACTTAACAATCCAATTTCCTTTTCAACAGCATTAGATACAAAAGTGTCGGAAATAATTATCAACAAAAAAATTCTAGGACTTTCTCATGAACATATGCACTATTACAAAATGGAACATACATAAATCACCGCTTTTCAATTTTCACCGAAAGTCATTTATACATAGATCCGATTTGAGTGTATTCAGGAGGCTGTCTCACTTTAATATATAAATTATACACCTTTTTATCACAGTTGTTAAACAAGATCCAAAATAAAGTTGATAACTAATATTAAATGTAGACAGTCTAGATAGAGGTACAAACGAATCGAATGCATTTTAATGCGATTTTGCGTTAAACTCATTTGACCTTAAAGCTGCACAAACGCTTTATAAAAGATGCCTAGAACATCATTGTTTTTAACTTAAATATGAAAATCTGCAATCTGATTTTTCGTCAGCAGTCTTATATCACTGGTCTACATGCATTTTCGCATAAATTGGTTCGTTCCAAGACACAAAAAAAAAACAACAGTTATCAAAACGTTCAATCTGTGAGAGTGCAGCTTTAAAGACCAAAACAAGTTATTACATCAATTAGTATAGTTTTATCTGTACATAGCATATAATTATGTTTGTTTTGTTTTGATCATTAAAGTCAAATGAGTAGTTAAACGCATTAAAATTAAAAACAAATGTTTGCATCAGACCTATATAGTGCCCCTTTAATATATAAAGCATTCATCTTTTCATCATTGTTATAAATCAGGATTCAAAATTTGTTTAATAACTAAATTTAAATGATAACGCACTTCAAATAGATAACGTGTTCGCTTAATCCATTCTTCTCCGTATCTTAACACTGTGTTTGGCACCTGTTGGATACATTTTGATGAAATGATGTCAGCGAAGTTTAACGTTCCCATTGTGCGCTATCGTGATTAAAGAGACTCGCTCATGTTGTTGGATCAAATATTAGTTTTCCCCAGTAAAGCATCTGAAAACACTTATTTTATCATTCTTATACTCTATGAAATCGAAATTGCAGAAAAGTACAGTTATATCATAAAAAAAGTTTTTTGGTTTTAGTGGGATTCAAACCTCGCCGATAAAGTCAATAAAAAGTCCACACGGCCACCGGGACTTTAATAAAAATGGTAGTTATGTCGACATGTTAAGGATACATAGATAACTTCACATGATAATGTCAATCAACCAATCACGCAACACCGCAGCCGTAACTAATTTTCAATCGCGTTTTAAACGCTAATGAAAATTGTGGTCTTCAAAGACGATATTTGAACAAATATCATTATTTGCTGAAATCTTCCAGCTTTTGGTATTTTTGTTTTAACACTCCTTATGATTTGCCACACTTGCTTTCGTAATTTAAAAAAGCGCATTTTACAAACCATGAGCGAGTCACTTTAATATAGGACAGAGAACATCACCTATTGAAGGCTGACATTATGTAATATCCACAACTTCCAATTACCCGAGCACGGGGCGGTAGGTAGGATCGCATGAGAAAACAGAGATAATCTTTGTGAGTATCAGTGATAATTAACACACTAGACTCACTGTGTGGAAAATGGTTGATTGTGCTTCATTTCTTGGTTGATTTAACAGTGTTTTATGATAATTGCGTCGCGTTATCTCGTGTGCACGGTTAACCAATGCAGTTAACGATTGTTTACTATCAAAGAATAGAGGTAGCTTATCAAAGGGTATCGAGACAGTCGAGTCTGTTTGGAATGTCGAATAAGAGACTTATTGTAATACTTGCAAACTAATTATATATAGGTAATGTAATAAGAAACATTTTGTAAACAGTTTACGATAGGTATTCGCTTATTAATGTTACTGAAATGGGGTTTTTGTAATACAACTTCAAAAATATTATTAAAATTCTATTCGTAATAACTCCATATCTTTCTTATTTTCAGATACTTTATAATTAAATAAGAAACTTTTTGTTATCAATTTTAGATAGGTATTTGCTTATTAATGTTACTGAAATGTTTTTTGTAATACAACTACAAAAATATTATTAAAATTCTATTCGTAATATGTCATTCTTATTTTCAGATACTTAATAATCAAATAAGAAACTTTTTGTTAACAGTTTAAGCAAGGTACTTGCTTATTAATGATGCTGAAATGGGTTTTGTAATACTACTACAAAAGTATTATTAAAAATATATTCGAAATAACTTCTTATCTTTTTACTCTGATCTTATTAATAACCACTTGGCAAATTATCCAAATTTCTCGAAAACTCTTAAGCAATTCTTGTTTCATTCAACTAAATTAGTAAATCAAATTAGATTTTTAAACACCAACAAAAGTTTATCATAATGATCTTAAATATAACTTAAATATCTCGTAACTCTTTATTTCAAGCAAATTATACTTACACACAAGTACGGGGCTTACATTTAAATCATATCCTGTTATAAGGGACGTACAAGTGTTCGAGATATTTGGGCCTGGGATCAGGTTATGGGATTGAGGATATTTTGCAATTTTGAAATACCTTCTACCATGAACGCAACCTAGTTAAACGTCATTATATTTATATTTGTGTAAGGATGTCATTCATTCGCAATTTCATAGTTGAATACAGACAGTGTCTAAAAACCTCATTTGAATAACAAATGTAATAAAATCAGGTAAATTATATATTATTGAATTCCTCAACTGTTATGAAGCCGACCCTTAAATGATAACGTATAATTAACAAAATTATTGCATGATGGGGGTCAGACAATAAATATCCGGTTTCTCCCCTCAACTTTGTTAACAAAATATATTATTTCTTCAATAAACATTAACATTTTGATGTTAAGTCAAAGGATTGGAGATTAAAGTGTTTATATTGGCACCGTGAATAGTCGGACTGAATTAAATAATGGGGAACGAAATTGATCTCATAGTTTGTCCTACATTTGATATAGTGACGAAGGAACCAAAGGATGCAAACAAGTTCTGTATGGAGTTTAATGTCAGTACCCTTTGTGGGTTGGATTTCGTTTGTTTGTATACGTGCGCCAGAGCAAACCTAAAATCCCCTGTTTACTAGTCATAATTAATGGATTTAAGACATGCCATTATGAATAATTATACATAACACACAATGGGTGGTAATATGAAACTATTATCTATACGTAAAGAGATAATACAATACATTTTGGTTTATCGGGCTGGTATTTTCTCAACTGATTATAAATTATTTAGATGAATATCCATTTATGTCACTGTTTGTCAAAAGTCCCGCTTGTTAAAGTAGTTCTTTAGTTATTGATCTCATGAATCTGATTGGTATCGATCTTTAATGATAGGGACAAGAACAGTTAACCTCCATTAGAAATTTCAGCAAAATACCCATTATACAGCGCAAAAGGACGACTTTTACGGTGATAAATTACTATGAACGAGCGTTACGAATGCGGAGGTGAAAAGGCGGAACGCCATGTCAGAAATAGATAATAGTATTTAAACTCGCTTTCATTTCTACAAATTAAACACATTCTTGCTTTTGATAAATTGTCATTTAAAATTTAAAATGTCAATAAACGTGTTTACTCTACTTTGGTATTGAATTAAAAAGGCATTCAAATCTATTATATATACAGAGACAGGTCAACATAATACTTGAATGTTAATAAACTTTCCAAAACGACATATTTATATATTTTGAGCATAGGAATTAAACCATTTTTTTTTGTACTTTCACATTGCGCAAAATCCCTGAATAAACATTTGTTAATAACACGTTTAGAACATAATATGTTTTTTTATTGCAATAGGTTTTGTTAATATTGAACGACCACACATAAATATCCTCCACACAAAACGAGGAGCTGACAATTGCTACTTTCTTTTGGCGGGCATTATCCTGACACTATCACGCACAGTAAAGAACTGATAAGCCTCTATTCACCTATGTTGCAATCTTGAATATATTAAAGATGAAGCCGCAGGCAAGACTGAGCATAATGCAGTTGTCTAGAATACGGATAGCAATTTTTCATTAAAGACGGGTTTAGAACTGATATGAATATTTATTGAGCGCAACATTGTTTTGATGAAAGTCTAGCATTGCTATAATTAAAGTTATGGTGGCAGTAACGCTTGATTTCGTTTCAAGAACCGTGCCAAATTAATATACAAATTGCTCTTGGGTGTGTTTTCTTTATTATTATTTATAAAGAAACCCTTTTGGTACAGGTTAGAGTGCAAAAACTATTTGGAGAATGTATTGTACAACGAAATGGTAAGGAATTCGGTGTTTAAGTGAACTGGGAATGGCTGGTACATGAGTCCCGATTATGAACTGGGAATGCCTGGTACATGAGTCCCGACTATATGTAGCAGTTTTCATTGTATTATTTATATTTACCGCAGTTTTGTGATTGCCACGTGGAGGCAGTAAAATGTCGCCCAAACTCTGGTTTTTTTTTTAAAATCCCAGTCCTACAGAGACTGAGCCTGGAAGACTTTAAATTCAATTTTTCATAGTAATGTTGTCGTTTGAGCCCCCGCATTGTGCCCCAAACAGATGTGGGAGGTTTAAGTTTTTGACTACTGCGAATGTCCTTACATTAATTCAACACATTGAACCGTAGAACAAGTTTCTTATATGCACATGTAGAACACTAATACGCCCTTCATGGTGTGGCATTTGAGTAACATACGAGACTGCCGAAAGAGGTGCGGAAGTCGGCGACCATATTTCAACACTCATTATTGTGTGACAAGTTGCAACATTTAGGTAAGCCATCCATCAGTAGGATGGAACGATGTGTTAGTGCATTCCAGATTTTAACATCGAAATTAACTTATATTGATATACCACTATATTTGTGCATGGATAACATTTTTTAATTACACAATAATTACGCTACTATTACGATATGATATATTAAAGGGAGTTGATAAAACAAATTTTTACTATGTTTCTTTTGTAATTTAATTAATTTATTCCTTAAATAAAATAATGTCTATATAAAAATCTCTCGACAAAAAGTGCTCAAACATACCGTGTTTTCCCCTTTAAAATGAAACTTTTCCAGTGGTAAATGATTAGTGTGTAAATGATGGATGAATTACCTTAAATGCACTACGGACATTCTATAAGGCCATGCAATGAATAGGCTGCATATAGAAACGTTGGAATACAGGACCAAGACTTTACTGTATAAAAATGCAAAGCATGACCTGAGAAGCCAAGCATTGTCACATTTAATGACCAAGCTATTGGGCGTAACACTTTTTGTAAGGCCATGCTCTGAGAATGTCAGTTTTAGAAGATTTCTAACAAAGAAATCATAGGTTAAAGGATAATGATACAAAATTCAGCCTCAGAAACCGACTGTCGAGCTATATAGTTACTTCTTAAGACTATTGCGCCCAAAGAAATGTCACAAACAGATACTAAGGAAGCGTTGAATTCAGTCTCTAGCGAATAAGTGTCCTACTGACCAATGCTCCGTAATCATCGCGGTGACTCAAATGTCATGAAAATAGGTTATAACTAATGAATACGAAACTGAGTAGTCATGGCAGTACAATATATTGAAATGACAGCCAGTTGCAATGATAATATAGAACCTGTTTTGGGACAAATATGGTAGAAAACAAACTATAATTAAGAATAAGTGTTCATACAATTTTGACAGTAAAACTAGCTGGCATATAGTTAAGATACAGTTTATTTGCTGTCAGTTTAATGTGAACAAGAAGTGAGACTCAATTGTCAGCACTGTCAGGGGTTAGCAAACGGTAACAAATAAATAAAAGAACATTATTGCTTCATAATATTACCGTTTTGCCATGCCTTTATGCCTATGCAAAGAATCAAATACCCGCTTGTTGTTGATATATCTAACCGGAATATAGAACATATTTAATAAAGAATGCCCAAAAATCTTTCTAGTTGACGAGTTTTATATTGCCCCTCTTAAGGGTATGAATTATTCAATTATACTGGCTGTTATTTACCTTCAATTGTCATCTAAATAACTAATGAACAATATTGGCAGGAAATAAAATTGTTATTTTGTATAGGTATAACTTCTTTAAGACAAATAAACATAAGTAATACAATACGTTGTTGCTGTTTATATTAGATCCATAAAACATCTCTAATGTTATGTTGACCGTTTGTTTTTCAACCGACTTGCCTAGACGCAGTAAAATATTTTACACCCTCGGTAAGTTTTCTGGAAAGTAGCTATAACAAAACTCAAGTTGTGAGCGATAAAGCAAGAATGTATTTTGTGTTTTAGTAATGTTGTGGTAATTGCTTGCTGCACCAATGCCAGCTGAATGATCTATCGCATCAATTCTTGGAGTTTACGGTAGGACAGAGATGCCCTAGCGGGCCATGCCAAAGTAGCGTTATCTGCCTGGCTTTGAAACAAAACTAAAACAAAAACAGTCATTTTTTTGCAAATCCAAGCGCATTTCAAAAGCTACAATTAATGATGAATTCAATGGAATTGAATAGAATCTGTTACATAATAGATTTGCCTTTTATTTTACATTTTTTCCGTACGATGAATGCACCAGTTAATTGTAACCACGCCCCCAGGGGTATACCGGGGATAGCGGGGGAAATGGGCCGTGTTTTTTACCTTCCAGGTAGCCCCGAAGTGCCGAGTGAGTGCGGTGGTTTTGTTTTTGCGCCGAAAATAGCGGAGAATGGGCGAGGATGTTCCCGGAATGTGTGGGCATTTGGCGGGGATTTTACCAGCAGTTTGTCCCCGCAAACCGAGGATTTTAGCCGTGATTTGCTGGACCGAAAGTCAAAGTCCCCGCTATTCCCCGGACGAGGCCTGGCGGGGGGGGGGGCGTGGTTACAACTGACTGGTGCATAAGGTCAGTATATCCAACAGGATGTATTTAAATTAAAATGCCTTTCTTCGATATTTGGCCGGTGTGTAAGTTTTGAAATTTGAACATGAAACTAAACACATCATTAATTCGGTTTTACTTTACCTTAAAGTACATTGGCTCCCGAAGCGCAATTTGTTAAACAAATTATAACATTATGCCACAGTTTCCTTGTACAAGTTCAATCGGGAATTAGTTTAACGGCGATTAGGAAAATGTTTTCTGTCTATGGGTGCTGTTAATTTAAAGACGAAACGAGACGTACGCCTCGACTTGATGATGGAAATGGAGAAATAAAGAAGTTTGTAATTGGAAAATAACGAGCTCAACCCGTGGACAAGAAATGGGCTTTATTGACGTTTCAATGAGCTTCGTAGTGGATGTATATTTGTAATGTTTCACATGGGCCATGTTACTCATGTTTTTAACAGCGAAACGCTGTTTCAGACAAAAAATCTACAAGTCCAACAACAGCATGGAGATTATCTTAAGTGGTATGTATTTAAAAGCATGGAGTGTAATGAACCCCTTTCCTAGTATATATGTGTACGTTCAAGGACATTAAATTAAGTTATTAACTAAACCCTGATCAAAGTTCATGGTTACATTGCATCAGTGTGACTTTCAAGCGTTCACCGTGTAAATTTTCTGGCCATGATTAAAAGATTAAAGTTGATGTCTAATACATTAAACAATATACCTATGCGTACATCCAAATATCAAATTATGGGGCCGTCACACCATGACGTTCTGGTCAGCGTTCTATGACGTTTGAGGAAACGTTGGTAGTCGCCTATATTTAAGTAAGTTAAAGATTTAAATTAATCTTTCAAAATACAGTACATGATATAAGGCGTGTGTATAGTATAATCATTGTGTCAGTAATTAGCCGTAATATTTATACTATTTGTTCTTAAATCTATAGCCTTATATATATACATCGCTACTTTTCTCTTTTTGTTGATATGTTGAAAAGTGATTATTTCTACGAATTCAATCTCATTTGGTACACTTTCTGTTTTGCGAACACAATCAAATGTTGGCACATTTTTATATTTTGATTACTGGCACTATATTGTGCATTGTGCTTGCATTACTCAAGGCCAGCACTAAAGTGGTCCTCAGAAACGATTTTAATTGGTAATATTATTCATGTCAGAGAAGATAAACAACTGTTCGAGATTCGACAAGCATCTTAAAAACAATTGACGTTGCATACCTGTGATTCCAAACTCTATTAACAAATGGTATGCATGACGCCTTCTCACATACCAACAGAAGCCTTAAAGTTCCCAGTAGTTTATTTTTAGTTTTAAAGACATCAGTATCGTTAACAGTCACATCACAATGCCTTGAAAATCTTTCCTTATTTATAAAAGAAAAAAATCAAGAACAATTGAATTGAATTGAATTAAACAATCACTCCTCGTGGTCATCAATATGATAAAATAAGTAATTTAATGACGTTCAAACATTTTATTTTGAGAGTATTTACATTCCAAAAAGTCACTCGTGAAAAGTTGTTTCTGCATAACATATAATACATGTGTACCTATAAATGATATAGATAATGTGGTTATCAATTAAGTAGATGTAAAAATGAGGAATGAATGACTGTATACCAACTTCCATTGATTGTTACTGCAACAATAGTAAACTAACGATAACACACTGAAATTTCTCATTGCAGACAACATTCAAATAAAGGGCATAACTGGGAGAAATGCCAGAGTGAAATTTATTGCTACATAACACAATTATAGTTTTAGTACCATTAACACTGTTACGTTAGTGCAAAAAGACATCATAAAATCACAATTGATTATGGGGTGAATGCTTTTGTTCTGCTGGTGTGCCTGGGGGTACTAAGAGTTCCGTGTAATTGTTCAGTTCCAATAAAGCTATTATACAATAGTGGGACATACTACTATTAGTAAGTAATCAATGTGTGGACATTCTACTATTAATAATGATCGATGGTTGGACATACTGCTATTAATAATGATCAATGGTTGGGGATACTACTATCAATAATGGTCAATGGTAGGACATACTACTATTAATAATGGCCAATGGTTGGACATACTACTATTCATAATGATGAATGGTAGGACATACTACTATTAGTAATGGTCAATGGTTGGACATACTACTATTCATAATGATGAATGGTAGGACATACTGCTATTAATAATGATGAATGGTTGGACATACTACTATTCATAATGATGAATGGCAGGACATACTACTATCAATAATGATGAATGGTAGGACATACTACTATTAATAATGGTCAATGGTTGGACATACTACTATTAGTAATGGTCAATGGTTAGTGATACTAATATTCATAATGATGAATGGTAGGACATACTACTATTAGTAATGGTCAATGGTTAGAGATACTACTATTCATAATGATGAATGGTAGGACATACTACTATTAGTAATGGTCAATGGTCAGAGATACTACTATTCATAATGATCAATGGTAGGACATACTACTTTAGTAATGGTCAATGGTCAGAGATACTACTATTCATAATGATGAATGGTAGGACTTACTACTATTAGTAATGGTCAATGGTTAGAGATACTACTATTCATAATGATCAATGGTAGGACATACTACTATTCATAATGATGAATGGTAGGACACACTACTATCAATAATGATGAATGGTAGGACATACTACTATTAATAATGGTCAATGGTAGGACATACTACTATTAGTAATGGTCAATGGTTAGAGATACTACTATTCATAATGATCAATGGTAGGACATACTACTATTAGTAATGGTCAATGGTTAGAGATACTACTATTCATAATGATCAATGGTAGGACATACTACTATTAGTAATGGTCAATGGTTAGAGATACTACTATTAATAATGACTACTGGTAGGACAAACTACTATTTATAATGATCAATGGATAGACATACTTCTATTAATAATGATCAATGATTGGACATTTTAGTATTAATAATGATCACTAGTAGTGCATAAAGCTATTAATAAAAATCAACGGTATGGCACACTACTAACAATAATGATAAACGGTAGGATCTCTGCTTATCGTGATAAATCATAATAATGTTTTATATTGACATTGATGAAATGCACATGTGCTTGTGTGGTTATGTGATAGAATACATAATAAACTAATATTCATACTCAGTTCATTCTCTTTTATCTCCAGTGGTATTTCCAATCGATCATAAAATATTCAGATAAATTTCAATTTATGTCAATGTATGTCAAAGTTCCCGCTTCTGGGAATAGTTATACAATCATTTATCTTATAAGTGTGGTCGATATCGATCTTTAATGACTTAGAAGAAAACAATCAGCTTCCATCAAAGGCAGCGAATTCCCAAGAACGCAAGACAAAATGTTTTTGTTTATTTCTACAATGATAAATTACAAAGTACAAATGCATTATAACAGCAGAGGTAGAAAGGCGGCACAGCACGTCAGAAATAGATAATAATTTTTAAATTCTCATTCATCTCAACAAGTTCTTCCTTTTCATAAGATATCAATTGAAATTTAAAAAATCAATTAATGTGTTTATTCTACCATTGTATTGAATTAAAAGGCATTAAAAATATAAAATTCATATACTAAGACAGCTTCGCGTTTAGTAAACATGTTTGCGGCGAACGTTTGCTGTTTGGTTCCCCGCTTGCAGTGTATGCGCTGCAACAGGGATACAAAACTGGTATGGTTCCTAAATGATAATATGTATTTCAAGCGTAGTGTCTATTGGAAATAAAACAGTATCAGTTTCGATGAAATTTCAGGTGTCAAGTTGCTGATTCCCTGAATGAAGTGAATCTTGTTCAAAGCACAATATTTGGTATTAATTTCAGTGTTTTTAGAAAATTTTCAGCACTCACACAGCCCAATTGAATATCGGCCACACAAAACGGGACACCAACAACTGTTGCTTCATTTTTGTGGGCATTATCTTGACACTATCACGCACAGAAAATATCTGATAAGCCTCTTTTCACCTTTATTGCAGTCCTGAAGATGTTGAAGATATAGCAGCAGGCAGGACTGAACGTAACGCAGTTGTCTAGAATGCTGATAGCAATTTTTCATTAAGACGGGTTTAGAACTGAAATGAATATTTATTGAGCGCGCGAATGATGAAAATGACATTTCTGGGGAAAATCTAGCTCTGTTATCATCAAAGTTATGCTCTCGTTTTCGTTCGATTTCGTATTGAAACCGAACAAATTTTATGAACACTTTGTATTTGAGTGAGATTCTTTTGTTAGATTTTGTAGGTCTGTTCCGAAAATTATATGAAGAGACTAATGAGATTTTAAGGGCGACGATGATGTAGATGATGGTGATCATAACGGTGAAGGTGACCACGAAGTCGCTGCTTCACAAAAAGGGCTTTGCATGAGTCAAATGGGTTTATGATGACGGGGTCTGTAACATAGAACACCTCTATTATAAGCATGAACGACATTGTTACGTTTGCACTCTGATTAACACTGATAATCTAAAGGTCGGGTATCCGCGTGCCGAATACGTGTTTGGGGTTACTTAGGTACACTTTAGATCAATACAGCAATGATTTATGCAATAATGCAATCAAATCTAATTAACGTTTTATGAATTTAATGCATACATTAAACTTATATGAATAGCGACAGCATAAACGGCACAGACCATAACAAAAATTCCAAGCTGTACATTACTTATGATGTATGATTACTTCGCGGGAATAAATCGTTTATTTACTTCTGTATGTCGTGTTTATTTTTTGGCGTGAAATGTGTATTCGGTTACCCGGGTACCCGCGGGGAATGGACTATTGGGTACGTAAGTCTGAAATGTATATCCGCCCTTGCCCTATTATCGTCGTATACTCTACTTGACAAGACAGAAAAAATCAATATAATTACCGGTATGATATGCAGGGGAAACCGTATGACTTAATTTGTAATCTCAATTTCATCATAATTAGTGCTCCTGTTACAAAAGGTTTGAGTCATGATTGCGGTTTGCAAAATGAATGTACTTATTCTGTTATTTCGATATTGACCTCTGTTTCAACTAGCATCGGACACAAGAAGGTATTCAACCATTTATGTTGTGGGGGTATGTCCAATTTAAAATATTGATAGTGAATGACTCGGACGTAACAGTTCGAAACAGTAAAGAACAAGACAGACCGAGGACACCACTTTTGACACAACTCCTTAATGATATAGTAAACTGTTAGCATTTCCGTAAGGCAATCCGATTGATAGTATTCATAGTGAAAACTCGGACATAACAATATGAAAATGAAAACCGCAGCATGAGAAGCCAACTTGTAACACATATCCTTAACAGTTACTGAACCAGATATGGATCGTAACACTTAACGATTGGTCATGTAATAATTCAGAATATTCGTAGCAAGGAACTCGGTAGTTTGCTATAAAGTGGAACAGCAATTGGGGCCAACGATTGACACAGTAACCCCTACATTGGGAGAAGAAAATTGTCATATACAGAAGAATATTCATAATAAGTACACAAAAGCTAAGAAGTGAGGAACAACTTAGCCGCAAGTGATACTATTATCTTCACACTAATATGCGAACCGTTGACGTTGTGGTGATTTAACTGTCACGAAAGTAGGGCAAAGAAAAATAAATACGAATAGGTCATGATGATAATGACTCGCCACACAGTGTTACGGTAAAGGAAGCGAGTTTTTTTTGCTCCATAGCACATATGACGGACATAAAAGAAAAATATATTACGCGCAAGTCCAGATACTGGAAAGGTGCAAAAACAAAACACAACTTGTGGTCGAAAAAAGCCAAACTGTATTTTATGTTTTTAATATTGTATGTAAAATATGTTGTAGTAATTGCTTGCTGGACCCACCAGTTTCAGCTTTAGGCTTAATCCAGTAATTCTAGGGGTTCTACAGGACCAGTATGCCACAGTAGGCCATATGGCTAGCGTCATCTGGATGGCTTTGAAACACAACGAAGACAGTTTGAACAACACGAATTATAGCAATGAAAAATGTATTTCCAAGCTACTATTAATCACTTATTGAATTGAATTGAATTGAATAGAGATGAAGATTTAGTTTTACAATGCCGGAGTGTTTGTCTGAATTATATTCAAGAGGATGTATTAACGATCACATGTTTTTTGTTTTTATTTCTATATTTTGTTTATGTTTCCTGTCTGGTAGGTTTGACCTCACGCGAAACACAGAATCAATTCAGTACGACCTTACCTGTTATAATAGTTCCCGAAGCTTAAGTTCGTATACATATTATAACATTAGACGACAGGTTTTTGTACAAATGTAACCGGGAATCAGTTTAATGGGTTTTAGAAAATGCTTTATGTTTATGTGTGCTGTTAAGTTAAGGGCGAAATGAGACCTACGCCTCGACTTGATGATGGAAATGGAGATATAACGCACTTGAAATGGGGAAATAACGAACTGAACTCGTACTATATTGCGGTTTGTATGAATTTTGCAGTGAAGATACATGTGTAATGTTTCACATAGGCCTTGTTACCGTCTTTTAAAGCGAATTGATTTTCCAAACAAATTATCTCTACAAACCTAAACACAGCCACGGGACTGTTTTTGAACTAATATGTATTTTGAAGCATACTATTCAAACATTAATAATATTCAAAATTTGTGTTTTATTTTCATGAAGTACTTTAACTATCACTTTATGCGTGGGGCTCTTACATAGCAAGACTCAAAATAATTTGCGAACTATTAATGTATTTGTTTGCACATATGAAAGTTTGCTTGCGGAATTGTATTGTAAACACTATCATCCTTCAAAAATAGTTATATATTGACTATAGGCACACTACTCTGACCTTTTGGTTGCTTTACTCAAGGCCAGCATTTGAGAAGTCTTTAGGAACGATTCTGTTTGGTAATACTATTCATATAACAAAATGATAATTGAAACTGATCAAGTCCCTGACAAGCATCTTAAAACAATTGACGTCTTTGCATTCTGTAATCCATTAACACGTGACATGCATGAAGCTTTCTTACTTACCAACAGATGGCGTAGATATCCTAGGATTGATTTAGTTTTCAAGACATTATTATTGTTTCCAGTAGACTCATAATGCCATGAAATACTTCCTACTTCAGCAGAACGAAATCCAAATAAACGTCTCTAGATTTGAATTAAATCAACAGAAAATCCATTTAGTATAAACTTCAGTATTTTACGACAATAAACAATTTTGGTCTGAAAAAGTTTTAAAGTCTAGAAAGCAAATTGTAGTAAGGAATTTCTGCAACTAATACCACAATAAATGATATTGAAAACCAAACGTGCTGATACACTGAAGAAAACTGGTCGTATTATATAAATGCTGCACCCCCCCCCCCCCATACTTTTTCAAGCGATTTCTCATTACTGAACAATTTCAAAAAGGACATTACCGGGAAGAAACACAGATACATACTGCAACATTCCTTCCATAATTATAGTTATGGTACCATTATGACGTTAACGTTGCAAAAAGACGACACGACATCCCGAAATAGTTTCTGCAGATAATACCGCGAGTTTTGTGATACACAAGGTGATTTTTTTCTACGAAGCTTATGTGCAATGGTGGAACGAAAACGGGGCAACTGTTTGTTTCAATGAGACGTGATTTCAATTTCATCGAGTGAGCCCAAAAGGTCTTGTTATAAAATGGTTTAGGAAAATCTAGTTTTACCGTAAAGTTAATTTGGAAATTATATTTTGTCCCAGTTATGAGCATTTCATGTATCTTTTTCCCCAGCTGACGTTTGTCTTTGATTTTATTTCACAACGGGCAGCGAATGAGGCTTATTTTCAATTGTGGTATATATAAAGACTATGATTGTGTGTTTTTTACAGTAAATAGTGATTTCAGTACCGAATGGCATATTAAATATTATGTCGTAGCAATGTGGTAAAGATAACGTTCTGTAAGCCACCTGCAGCATATAACGCAATAATAAAAATGTGTCCATAGGACACGGATGCCCCCACTTCGATTTTTATCACATTTTTCAAGTCTTTTTTTGCAAATAAAGGGCCGTAACTCCTAAATGACAAAAGCGATTTCCATGGCTATCGAACTTGATCAAGATATTATGGTCACAATCATGTATGTAAAGTTTGGTGAGGATTGGACACATACTTTTCAAGAATTAGATTGGAAACATATATTTTTGAAGTATTTTTGGCAAAAAAGGGCCGTAACTCCTAAATGACTAAAGCGATTTCCATGACTATCGAACTTGATCAAGATATTATGGTCACAAACATGTGTTTAAAGTTTGGTGAGGATTGGACAAACGGTTTTCAAGAATTAGATCGGAAACAATCTTCGGGACGTACGTACGTACAGACAGACAGACGTACGTACGGACAAGGGTAACCCTATATGCCGCCACTTTGTGGGGGCATAATAACAATCTTAGTACTAAGTTGACATCTGCAAAATAAATACGCACTGTCGCTAACAACAACTATTTCCACTAAATTATTTCATTCTTTTTACATCCTACTTAACTTTTCTCATGTACCACGGGAGTACCTCATACATTTCAGCATACTACTATTGTCTTCATGGACATTGTATAACTAACAGAGAATTGCTTTAAGCACGATGTGTTTAGGAAGATAATAGACTGCTTGGACATGTAAATGTTCCAGAATTCCGTGTCAATCATCAATCTCTCCACTTAACCATGTACTAATTACATCCAAAGGCTTAAATCTAATGTAAAGACTTAATATTTCATTATTATCGTTCACATACACCTCATTTGCTATAAGCATAATTTTCAAAAGACATTTCTACTTCTAACAAAATTCCTAAAAACTGCTCCTTTTTCTTCTTAAAGAATGTATAAGTACAATCATTCGGGGATTGGACAATGCTTGTAATTCAAATTGTTTATGATCAGAAATTGTTTTGCATGTCACAAGACAGAATGACTCTGTTAACAGATCCCTTTGATGGTGTAGTTGACAACCAATAGACCTACCTTTATCACGCTATTGCATGAATTTGTTGAGGTCTGCCTGTAGATGTACATGAATAATTAACGCATTGCAGCTAGAAATTGTCAGAAGAGTAAGTAAAACCCATGGTTTTAATGCCAGCTACGTTATTTATGGGCTTAATGAACATAATTGATCCCGGGGGTCCATGAATCTGTTGCCCGCTCGGGATATGTGAGAGAATCCGTGTGAAAACTTAATGAAAATTACCAGAGAGTTAAGGCAGACATTATTGTCAATATTATGCCGCTTTGTGTTCTTGTGAGTAAATGAAAACGTCTACTTAAAAGGATGTTTTCAGGGCTTAAGATGAAGTTATCGTGTTAATACCATTAACTCATGCTGATGGGTGCGACCACATTGCATGGACTTTTGTGAGATCAATAAAATATTTATATATATATATTGCGCAAAGCTTGCGGTCCTCAATTCAGCTGAAATGAATGCATTTAAAAGCGTTCTGAACGTGAGCATGCATAAAACATTCTAATACGTCATATGGTATCTAATATACACACAACCCTTATGAAAATAATATTGGAAGAAATCGTTGCAACTAGTAGAAATTATCATAATTGTTTGTTTCAACTATGAAAATGGATAATTGTTAATCCGAAATATCGCTATTCCGAAATATTTGTTTTGGTCCCTACGATTTCGGATTAACGGTGTTCAACTGTAAATGTTTTTTTTCTTGAAAAGTTATCGTTACAAAATGCGGTAGTGCCCCTTTGATAGGTAGATAGGGGACCAGAAAAACTTATCAAATTACCGAAATTTAACTAGATAAATAGCTACATCTTTATTTTCTCAAAAGTAGAAATTCACAGTTAATAGCTCATAATTATATGAATCGAAAATGAGCTGCAGTTGGGCTATACATGTATTATAATGAAAGCCCTCGTATAAGCAAACCAATTTCAGCATATTTCAGTCATCTCATCTCATTGGTTATAAAAAAATCATTAATGCTGAACCAACGCGTTATGAACATGCCCAGTTTGACCAGCCTCCTTGAGCAAAGGTTACTCCGTCCTTATTAAATGATTGAGTACCGCTTTGTAAGTCAATTGTCGTAGCTACACACAACAACAACAACAACTACTTGAATTCTAGACTGTTCTATTCGGCTTCATCCCACACCCACACATCACAATCACGTGATTTTCATCGAATGCACATCCCCACCCTCTAGCTTTTATGTAACGCCCTTTTTTCAATATGTGTTTTTTTTGTCAGCATCTGTCTTTCAATTATATTCGCGTTGAAATGCAGTTTAAATTGCCATTATGTTTGTGTAAACGATCTGTGCACAGTTACACAAAACAGACTTGCTTGAATTAAATTTGAAGCCTAAACCTATTAGTAATTTAGAATCTACAAGATATTTTTCTTCACAGACACCTGAGATAAGCAATAAAATGCAGCCCAGGAGAGGATTCATGAACTGCAGATCTAGCACGGCTTCCGTCACTGTTTGTTATAACCGTTGGCCTAACATGTTCAAAACATCTGACTATATAAGTGAATGTATATAATGTATATAATTACGATTTTTATTCAAATCAAACCATCGAAGTAGACGCATTGCATTGACAGAAATGAGTTTATACGTACGGGGTCTTTTCTTTTTCTTTTTTTTGGATTGTTTAGTATAGAAAATTTAATTAGCCAAATATTGGGTGTTTAATAATGTGTACGTAAATGTGAACCCCCCCCCCCCCCAACTTTTTATTGATTGAAACATATTCTCATACACTAATTAAACACCTTTGGAACTACTTTCGCGGTTAGTAAGTCCTTTGAACCACATATTGACATTGTTGAACAAAGTATTGCTAATTGCAATGACCATTACCCTACCATAGCCATAGCCTTGATAGTTCTTGAAAATAGATCGTATAATTCAGCAGTGTCGAAAGGCTTTGACTTGAATGCAATATAATATGCTGAGTTCTGTTCCTTGTGATTCGCACATACCTACTACATTTGATGGATTTCAGAATACAAAATTTAATACGATACGATATGTGCATTGCATAAAACATTATACAATGTTCATAGCATTCATACTATATGATGTGTGTTTCTCTGCAAAGACTTTGGTGTGAGATAGAAAAGCTATTAGTATAGCCGGCAAATAAAAAAACAAGATAATATTGTTATAAATTATATTATGACACAAACTATCAGAATCTGTTATAAATGATGTAACACTTTGGAACGTTCATTACATTAACAGTTATGTTGTGTTCTAAATGTTATCATTACTATTGACAGTCATCCATTTACGGTCATATTTCCTGAACGGAACATAGTTTGACTGATATTAGGTACGACAGAACGATAATTCGTTGTCTAGGCCTGGTTATACACAACCTATATTATTTTTATTTTTTTTGCTGGCTTTGTTAAGTACACGTTTACCTATATACTCCTGAACGTAATGATGCATCGTTGCTACTCATTATTTAATAAATGCTATATATAGAGAGAAAATTTTGTGAAATTGCTATATATTCTACGAATGATCTACATGTGTGAAATTCGACCATAGGCACTGAAATAGCAGGTCGACATAACAAAAAATCGAGATAGAAAAATCGACACAAGCAGATTTATTTTATATAGAAAAAGAAGGAATACATTCGGGACCGGGGTAAAGTCGACACAACCGGAAAGTCGAGATATCCGACGTCGACATAGCCAGTTTGGAGTGTATTTAGAATTCAATTGTTTCAGCCTAACTCTCAAATTCCACCACAAGTCGTTAACGAGCCAAGATTCGTATATTTATGGGAAACTTTAATACTTGTTTGACGATGTCATCTGGGTATTAAATTTGCAGTAGAACTCTTTATATTGAGTCCCTGAACATTATTTCAGGACAATAATTGTGTTCTTACACTTCATTACCGTGATTAAAGTATTTGTTTCATGAATTGCATCTGTGAAGGCTGTTTCAACCGATCGCTAGTGGATTTCTGTTTTGGTAATTTAGTATAATTCGATATTACTTAATGAATTAATAACTTTCAATAATATCATATTGATACCATACGAACTGTTACAGATAAAACATCAATTTGAACAGGCACAAAACACCTGAAAAAACACAGATGGGAGCGAGTGAATAAATATGGTTCTTCGCGGGATTAAAATTTGATACATGGCAATTTTTACAATTGCCTTATCACATTTTAACATCTGAGAGGATTTGAGGATATCATCTTTTAAATTATTTCGATAACAGTTAGATATGCACAAATTAACTAATTCGTTTCTTTGCTATTTACTTCGTTCATGTAGTAGTATTCACTCAGCTATCACTTTATAATTCACTCAGTGTGTCAGTAAGTCAGTTGATATAAGTTTAATTGTATTTGGCAAATGTTGAATTTGCTTTAAACTATAATATCCCAGTAATTTCCCAACTAATCTCTTTCATTCATTCTCGCATTCAATTCATTTAAATAACAACATTAAAAATGATGCTATTTTCACAGTCGACATATTTCATATAATGGGTTTATTATGTTCAATTGTATTTTAAGATAAATGTATGCCGATGAATGAGCTCGAGTTTAAAAGGATGGACATATTATATTACACCAAAACAGGAATATTTCATTCCGATCATAAACAATTTATGCAACTGTCATTGTTTAAAAATGAGAAATTAATTCAACTTACCGGTTTATATTGCAAATAATCCATCCACCGTACAAAAGTTCAAACCAAGTCATATGTATTTGTAATCCATTAACCAAATCTTATTCAACTTTGATATACTGTTTTGAGCACTTATTTCAACCATGTAAAATATTCAAAAGCAGATAAAAAGCAATATTACTGAGTCATTATGATTGATATAAAATCGTTTCTGTCGTAATAATCCTATGATAAATGTCAGATATTTTTCCCATTCATAATATCACTTGGGAAGGACAACAATCGAGGCCATAAAGTATTTACACCAACCGCCAACTGATGGGATCGGAGCGTCTATTGCTTCTGAAACCCCGATAGATAGTCAGCGACATTGTACACATAACTATCAAATACATCAATACCAGTTTCAGCTGTGCCACTATCCGTCCAGCGTGTCGTATCGAAAGAAGTGAATCAGTGTTCTGTTCGTTTCAAGCATGCTTAAATGATGGTGTAGCAAAACAATAGCTACAGAATGGAATTCCGCATCTTTTTCGCAACACTACTTGCATTCTCCAAAAATACAAACATCATAAAGCGCCTAATCCTTTAAGCCACATAGATTAATCCATGTTATGTTGGCACAAACGATTTCTATTAAGTTAAATTCCGCATTTTTCCCGCAATACTACTTGCATTTTAAACAATACAAACATCTTAAAGCACATCATCACTTAAGTAACGCAGACCATGTTATAGTAGCACAAACGATTTCTATAAAGTTACGATTGAAGTGATTGATATCTATAACTTTCTGAGTATTTATATGTGTCAACGTAAAAGAAGTTTAAGTCATTAAACGGTGAAGAAAAGAAAAAGTGCGAAGAAGCGACCAAACCCTCAAATCTGATAATAAATTAATAAAATGTTACAATTGTATTCCAAACTATGCACGAGGTACCTTAAAATCACTTAAAATGCTGTTTTAAACTGATTGGTTGTCCGGTTAGCGCAGTGGTTAGCGCACTCGCTTCTCACATATGCGACCCGGGTTCGATTCCCGGCTTGGGCGCATGTGAGTTTGGTTTGAGGTCACCAAGCCGGTTTTCTCCGGGTTCTCCGGTTTCCCCCACAACACAAGACCACAGTCTCGCGTAAAATCGTGCCAACGAGAGTGATTAATATAATGCTGTATTAACTTGTTTCACAATCGTTGTAAAATAAATATGTTTAAACTAAACTGATATGAATGTCATTGAGGTATTTTGGTGGGTAGATGTTTAAATAATAAACAAATAAGATTTGAAAGGGATGTCGGCCTCGCATTGAACTATTTCAAAGGCTTGGTTTAGATGAAGATTAGACAGATATGTGTTTAAAATAATAACAATAACCTGTACGGCAGAATTATCGTCAATGTAAGAAAGTTAAGTAAGTAAATGTAGTTCGTAGTGGACAAAATCAGCAAGCGATGGAACGATCAAAATGGCTTAGACCTGTGCAAATGTTGTGTCAAAAATAATCATTGACAGGAATGCATAAGTTTGTTTGTTAACTGTTTAACATAACATGCATGATTACGGAACATACAAAGACCCAATGCAGTAATTAACACAACTCCATGTACAGAATCAGGGAATACAATCTTCCATCTTTGTAAAGGGACCTCTATCATTGAACATAAATCAGCATCAGCCATCTTGAAAAGGTCTTTAGATCGACTTAAATCCTGTTTTCGTAGACAATGAAGCCCGATAGAATGACGTGCTTTCCATCGGTCTAAAATAAGATGTGTATTTCTTGGCGACAAGTTTTGTTTGTAGACTTTAGACAATAATAGAAATCGTTATCAATCTGAGCATAGACACGCTTAGGCAATGGTGGCCAGACATTTCGATAAATCCTTCATCTTATTCTTTCAAGTTAACTTTCCTAGAACTTTTTAAGATAATGAGATATTTATATGTGGCCCACGCTTTTATTCGATAGTAAAGTTGTATAATTGAGTCTTCTTACAGACAAACGCAAGCCGAATTAGAGGAATAATTACCAAATTTGTTCCGTTCTTATCTCAGACAATTAAATCACATACATCGTTCTAAGAATATCCTCGAAACTTGCTTTTTACTGTATTTTCTGTAACATAAATCTTTCCCTGAAATGACGGGTGTTATGAGCCGTGTATCAAGGAATATTTATGATAGCAAGAGATATAGATCCTAGGAGTCTTTTATTTCTGTGGGAACGCTTATGCATTTCAAATGGTAACCCACTCATATCAATGGACTAATCTCAAAATCAGAAATACATATACGTACATCGTTAGCTTAATTCCGCCAGATATTGAGCAAACCTAATCAAGTAAAGCATTATAATAATGTCATATATGCAGCTTAAATTTAATTTTAAAAACAAACAACTACAAAACAAGAAAACGAGTCATACCCCAAAACATAGTACTTTCTAATACTTCTTCGTTTTCAGAAAAATTAAAATTTAATTAAATGTAATTTTTGAAAATTTTAAGGGTTTCGAATGTTTACATAACCCATTATAGTTCGTCTTCTCATTCTCACAACAAAAGACCGACCTTCATATTTAAAAAGCGTCTCTTTAAGTGCTTTTATCACGGAGTAACAACTATGAGAGCGTCAAGAGTAAAAACATTTATTCAAGTCAACGCCTGTCTATATAGTTTACACTTAGCCTCTAATTAGCCTTTAAAAACATTATTATTAAGTGCAGCGCTGTAGACTTTTGAAATTAACGTCGATATGCAACACAAAGACCCATCTCAGTAGGGTGGTCCGGAGAGACAAAATGTAGCCGATATAACACTGCATTATTCAATGTCAACGCCCTTGGTTTTCAAAATTATACAAGAAAACCCAGCGAGGGGGCGTAATCTTGGCTCGTTTAAATGGAAAAATGGGTTTATTGAAAGTGCGACCTTTTTCAACTCAATTAAATGAATTTCACCTTTACATCGGTGTAGGTCGAAATTAGGTCTAATTTGCTTACACCCGTTTTATTTGTGTCGATGCGATCTTAGACTAGTAGACAGTTTAATTGACCATTATTGGACTAATATTCAATAATCGGAGTATGTCAACTACACTGCACGCATTATAAAAACGACAATTCAAAAAGCCATTTCGTTGCCTTAACCTATTGAAACGTTTTGTTTTATAAACGAATACGTGTTTTATTTAAAACAAATGCAAAGTTAAAGAAAAACTGTATTTATCATCATGTACTCATCAGTGTAAAAAGGTGTTTTACTGATACATTTAATGTGAGGAGTCTAATGCAATTAACATGATTTCAGCGTTTGATTACACTGAAACAAGGCCATTTTAATGAAGATTTCCATCTTAACGTGCAGGCCCTACTTTAACGTCTAATATATGAACGATTTGCATGTGTGTTTTTTTTAAACCGGTAATATCTCAAATCTATATGGAATGCGATTGTTCAGATTTGGCTCTTATCATTTTAATGTATATACTGTGCCAGGAAAATAAACCTTGCAGCAATCCAATATCCATATTTGGCAAAACACATTTCTTTTATTTCCTTCGCCCGTAGGTGAACAAAGACCAAGGAGAAAACAGTGTTGTAAATGCCAGACTGGTTGGCTGTCCGACGTCATTGATTAAAACCAAGCCATAAACTTACAACATACGCCTTCAAGAAACCCGACAATTTTGTCCAAAGATATGGCCGTAATAAAGACTAATGATACAGCACAGCTCCATTTGAAGTAAGACTACATAAATAATGCGGACCGTCCCTAACTTTTAAATATCTATTCATCACAAGAAAACAAAACCACATAATCAGGAAGCATTATTCATTTTTTTATCAGAGCTTTGATCGAGCTTGTAAATGTTTATGTACAAAGGCAATATGCATTATTTGATATTCCGCTGATAAATCTAGTGGAAGAGAAATAAAGATGAGGGGATTTTTATACAGCTCGTTTATAGATGTGTGCTTATCAGAAAATAAGTATTTGCAGACAAAACAGATTTTATCAGTAAAAAAACAGATCAAGGTCGAAATGGCATTGCAAACAGATTTCAGTACAGACCAGAAGCCAATGGGAATGCAGCGTCAGATTCCTGTGTTAGTCAAGAGCTAATGGCAACGCAGTGTTTTAAACACTGGACTATTGAAAAATATTTTCAAAACATTTAGTGGTGACATTTGCCGCACAAACTTGCCATATTGTCGTTATTACAATCAAATCTTTTTGAAAATATGTGTATGCATGTTGTAAATATTTATATGATAGTGTTTGCTATGTTCAATTAGTGACGCATACAAAAGTGCAAGTGCTATGTAACTAAGGAAATATATAAATCAATGGTAACAATTGTAACTTTCCGTCAGTTCTTTTATTAAGGTCGCATGACGTTGTGAATGTTCATCAGAAGCCCGTTTTCCTACTGAATGTATAAATGCCAATGCTGTATCGATTCAACGTATAATCACCTTTTAAAACAACATTATTCTAAGATATTTAGGACCATTTGCATGCCTGTTAACCCCATTTGTAAATGCATTTAACATTATATCCTTTAGATTTATGAAATGTTATTGACGACTAGAACACCATACAACTGATGCTGCTTTTTCTATTAATTCTGGTGTTTGTACTTTCACAATGTCAAGACAATCAAAGATCATACAGAACAAATTAATACATTTCTTCATATTCATAAACACTCTTGGGGAAACAATTGTAGAACAAGAACAAACGGATCATAACAAAAATAGTTTTGTAATGGAATTCAAAACAGGCACTTTGGGACTATCCATTACAACAAAAGATCGGTTAACAAGTTAATAAACCGATTTACAAACCAAGAGTATTCCCTAGACACTCAAAAATGCATTGCTCGGATATTCGCTTAAAAAATGGCGGATTAATTTATTTGCGTTTCTTCTCAGACATATGTTTATACATTGCCTAAATATTTCTCTTCTGATGTTGTGTGTCATGGCTGATTGAAAGGGTGCATTTTCTTCCGCTTGTAGAACGACGCAATTTGCGCATGATTAAAAGTTTATTCACTTTAAGATAACATATTGCTACGGGCTTTCAAGTCTCTGAAATGAGTAGTAAAATTTAAATCTTTTTAGACTTAATTCAGTTCCAGAGTCCTTAAATGACATAAGTTAGGATGTATAATTGTCTTTAAATCCTGTAAATTAATCCTGAAGACGTTTTGGTCGACAAATGAATGCAAATTTAGTTACATTTACTAGCCCTAATTCTTTAAAATTGCAATTTAACTGGAATGTTCTTGGTTGGAGAGAAAAAAAATATTTAACACAGATTTGAATACGAAATGAAGTCAACAAATTATGTGTTATCCCGAAAAAAGAGAAAAAAGAGAAACCAGTATACGGGAATAGCAAGACTGAAACATCAACATATCTGCTCAATCAATTGATGCTGGCACAAGTCATTCTCACCAGAAACTGTTTTGCTTTGAATACTGTGCATCACGACACATACTTTTGTTATACTATATGGCGGGTGTTTCGTAAGCAGTAATCATTAGAGCGCTCAAGAGACAGATTCTAAATGGGCATTTTGTGGTTCTACGACCCTGTCCCCTCGGGGTGCGCCTTAGATAACATGCCATTGCGTAGGAGGTATCGACTCAAAATAATCTGTTAAAACATTGATAACGCCAATTTTGCGACTGCAATGCGAAATCATCGCGTTTGATTCAAATGGCGAGCGCTGAATACGTTGCAACCACTTCTGCCCATATTTAGAATTAGGGTAGAATCGCCAATCACGTGTTCAAGAAAAAAGTTCCTGCCATAATGCTGTACAGCCTTGTATGCTATTTTCGTTTCTTCACATACTATAATGATATGTCCAAATAGCTGATATAATAAAGCATCGTAATGTAAACTGTGGGATACCTATGTAGACAGGTCGTTTAATCGACAGTCATTGGCAACCAGTCGCCGATAAAACATCGTGCAGTCGCCTCTCGGCATTTAACAATAACAGATAGATAGTTCGTCAAAAGGTTGCAAAAGAGTGAAACCCAATCTCCGATGCAAATAAGACCTCTCGGAAAACTATATGCGAACAATGAATACTTATGTGAAAAACTACAGACACATGCTTTGTAGCCAAAAGTTTAAACATAAACCCAACCCCGTTTAATGGCACAGGGTTAACGTCAAAGACATAGAACACAGAAACAAAAATCACAAACAAGAAACATGGAACAACAGCACAAAACTCCACAAACAGCACAGTGCATATATATTACATAACAAATACTAGGCATGTAAATCAAGGATTGTAAGGTACCGCCTTGGAAACAGAATCGTTTACAGCCAATATTTTGTTGTGATCAGTGTTTTTGCGACGGCTCTGAAACCTTTTTTTAGCCTCTTCGTTACCTTCTGAGATGTCTGAACCTTTTTATCAATTGTTTACTACCTTAGACTTCGTTTCGCATTTGCAATGTTGGTGTGACTTAGACTTGATATAGACCTTCTGGACGAATGGTTCCTCGTGTTTTGTTTGTTCATTTTTGAAAAGCAATTTGGAAAGCAAACCCTTGCTTAGGGAGTAAGTCCTCTATTGCGGTCCTGTCGAATAGCGCCCTGCCTACGCAACTCGCCCCTGCTACATAAAAATGACTTATAGCCATTAACTAGTCCAGACTAAAGGATATCAATGTATTATTGAACGTTACCCTAAAGCCTCATTACAGTGTCTTGTTAGCATCACAGTTAATGACATTAAATTCCAACGACACGCGCGAAATGAGTGGAATAACCATTCATGCTCACTCGGCGTGTAATTTATTGGGAAGACGCATCTTCAATTCAATGAAAGATTAATTGATAATTACTGTAACTGTGGGATATGTGAATGGCTACAAAAACCTTCACATCGAGTTTCTGTTCTTTTTCAAATAATATCTAAATAATTACGTTTTGATTTTATACTTGAAATTGATAGAATTTCTATTGATAATGAAAGCCAACACATTAAATATCGTCAAAATTATCTTCTTCGTTGAAATGAAATGTTTTTTCAAATCCCATTCATAATCCTTAACTCAACAACATATCATAATTTAAATTGAGATATCACATAATAGAAAGGGAACTAATTAAGATATTTTTCAAAATGTATATGTTTACGACGTGTGTTTGTAATGTATAAAATTAAATTTACAAAAATAGGCGTTATTATAAAAACAAATGAATTGACATGCGTAAAGAAATCAACAAAGCCGAAAGCGTCTTTGCGCAGAGGCCATCATTTCTATCGAGGCATGAACGTTTCTCTTCTTTCATCTTAGTCAATAACCGTTCTATACGCTATAACAACTGCGTTCTTCGTTAATCAATTGGAAAATTTCATTTATCATGGTTACAACGATAGCACTCCAAGTCAGAAAACTACATAATCATTAATTTATGAACAAAACTTCTTTTTTCTATTTGTCAATGGTTTTGTAGTGTTTAATTGTTTATCACTTTTAACTTTAACTAACAACACCCAAAGGATGAAACAAGATTTTGTATACGGATTAACACATGAAAGGCATTAGTAAATAATTTAAATTCCTGCGCAGAATTCTAGATTGTCATGGAGCCTCAAATGTATGGCATACAAAGTGGCTCAAACTGTACTACAAATGTATATATGACAATAATAACGAATCAATTCATAGTTATAGCTATATAAATGTAGCTTTGTCTCTATTAATAAAATAAAACCGCGACCTAAAAGAATACAAACAGCTATAAAATACAGCTGTAGGTGGTGCATAAAATACGGCTTCAGCTGTAAACTAGCAAAATACTAATGTAAGATGTAGCTAAAGCTATAAATATATTTACTGTTGAAATTGATTTGTTGTAGTATTTCATTTATTTACTGCTGTAATTGATGACTGTTGTAAGTTTTCATTTATATTTACTGCTGTAATTGATGACTGATGTAATATTTCATTTATATTTACTGCTGTAATTGATGACTGTTATAATATTTCATTTATATTTACTGCTGTAATTAATGACTGTTATAATATTTCATTTATATTTACTGCTGTAATTGATGATTCTTGTAGGTTTTCATTTATATTTACTGCTGTAATTGATGACTGTTGTAGGTTTTTATTTATATTTACTGCTGTAATTGATGATTGTTGTAGTATTTCATTTATATTTACTGCTGTAGTTCTTTCATAAATATTTCTCCATATACAGCTGTAGCTCAATTGGTACCACCATTTCACTTAAGAAAATGTTCTGGGAATAAACAAGAATAGAATTTGGTACCCCTAAAAGGTCTCAAACGGATGATGCCTTTGATATAAGCCGGACATCAATACTACCATTCACTTAGATTTTGACATTTAACATTGGTAGGCCATCTTGTTAACATCGTATATGTACTGGGCAGGCCATCGTTTCAATAATGCACCGACATAGTTATGTTTTTAGCTTAAATGCATATCTTATTTCGGTAGTATTTAAATTTGTACTCCTGAAGTCTAGCAATCTTTAAAATTCAAATTAAGATGCATGTTCCAAAAATCTTATGTTGACCTTAAAACTAAATGAGTGCGGACTATGCCATAATGAAAACAATTTTAGCGCCCATCTTATGGAATAAAACAGTCAATATACGTGGATCATTTGATAATGCCGGAGAAATGATGCAATCAACGGCATGGTAACGGGGATTCGCTTTGTTTCGTTCCATTTTAAACAATAAGTGTAACGTATAAGGCTTAACCCGAATGAACTGATGATTATGGTTTGCGAATGCCCTTTTCTTTAGTTGAGTTTTTACCAAGTATCTTATCTTGACTGGAAATATACTTCCACGCCAATATAAATCACTATCGCGCCTGTGCCCTAGGTAGAAGCAAGCACTGGGGTCAATTTTGAAAGGGCTTTGGAACCTACGCCTGGTGTTGGTACGATCTTTTGGGTGGGATGAGGACACCTATACCACTACATTAATGTCATTCTATGCCTTCTTATTTGCTTAGTAATTCGAGGGCTGAAAGCGAAAAGGTTTTTTCTTCTTCTTTATTTAATGTCATTTAGAACCTTTTCGCAATCTCCTCTCGAATTGGACCAAGGCACCAAGGAGATACCAGGAAAGCTAGGCATTTGGATGTTTTCAACAGTTAACAGTTATGCATGAGATCATTGTAAGACAGGGTAACAATAGGACGAATGCGTCCGCAGTTTATGATTTTAACAATACATTTTCAACTAAAAAATCATTACGCATGCATTTCATTATTCCATGTCGAATTGCTTAAATAGGAGACTCACACATAAATATTAAGATCTACGCTAAATGAAGGAATTTTTAGTTTAAATATTGAAAGGCACCACGACTATAATCTCTTTACAAGTGTCACAACACCAAAAAAATGGAAGTTCATTTCAACAAACTTCAGAAAAACAAAACACAACACCTCAAAACAATGTGAAGGGAATTTTAGCCTGTGATAATTTTACAAGTTAATTCCCTTATGACAGAACACAGCAAACACGGCATCTTTTGTCATCACTCGTCGTTCACACCGACTGGTCTGTATGCAAATTTCTACATGCCCAAATAGTTGTCATTGCAGACAATCACGAGCATATTACGATATCGTCCAATGAATGTGCAAAAGGGCGACGTTTTATTCATGTTGATGAAATTAGTTGGATATAATAGGTGGGAGAAGCCCTATCATGAACGCAATTGAAGACTAAGGAATCTGTAGAGTCTATAAGTGTTTTGCTTTGCCAATGTAATGTTGCCTAACTAATTACGTCTTTGATCAGCGTTTAAGGGTTTGAAGGCGTATTCATATACAGAGAAAGAACATTATAAAGGCAGTTTGTTATAAACGAAGTTATGCAAAATATAAAAGTGCATTTGATTTATGAACGTGTTTTGAAGATAAAACATTTAAATTGAACTTAAAGTGCCAAACTAAACCGATTTCGATTGATTATCAGCAGTTTTGACGCTAAGTAAATATGTTATAAACGTATGCCAAAATATATGATAACGTGCAAAAAACGGTTCGACGGCATGGCAACGGTTTCCAAAAAATTGTTTACAGATCATTCATAGTATGTCATGGTGTAAATATAATGTTATCATATATAATATCTGGCATATGCCAACATAAGGCTCTCAACGAAGGGTCCTCAAAACGCTGGCCTTCCCTAAGGAATGATAAGTTGCTGCAAGTTGACGTACACATAAACAGGTCTCCATTTAACCGGCTCTATTGTATTTTCTTCGGCATTAAGCTTATTCCCTGGCGGGGATAAATTCCTCCTTTAGGCTTAAAAATTCCTCTTTTACGCCGCGGGGTGTGTATTGGGGCAAGAACTTTGACCATTACGCGCGGGTAGACCTTATAAACTCAATAGTAACGGTATTATAAGTGTCAATTGTAGTAGATGTATTTGTAGTATTTGCGAACAGTACTTTTATGGACGTTAATACTACCTGTTCATATACATATAGCAAATATAAACACACAATTTCACAACTATGTATCATAAGATTAATTCAACAAATAAGTTCGAAAAATCAACATAAGTTTGATACTACGAACTCCTGTATATATTTCTATTTCTTTTCAGTGCCATGATTAATAATCTACAATCTTGACCTTATTAACACTGTCGACTGAATTAATAGAAGAAATAAATGCACCGCTGATAATTTTGATAACGTATCAGAACCAAATTAGTTTTTGATTTTCTGTCGAATAATTACAAATACGTTAAGTACCGCGTCTGGCTTATGTGAGACGAATTCACCAACAAAAACTGCTAGATGCCGTCAACATAACATACTAACATCGAATCATATTTTATCGAATAGTGTAAGCAATGTATTGTTTTTAAAGTAATTCATATAAATTAAAAGCTCATCTTATTTATCCTGGTACAAGCAAAAGGAACAATAGTATTTGAAGACATCATGTTATTGCTATATTTATTTAGTGCATTAGATTTTTAATTTAAATACTTAAAATTAGTACCAAAATGCACATGCTTATTTAAAATTCCTTTATTACAAGTGTTCTTTTACCACATTAAATTTTATTTTAGTTGTCTTGTTTCATAAAATAGAAAAGTTATTCTTTAATAGCTTAAAACATTCTTATAATGGAGATTCATATGAGGTTACTAGTATTTCAAACCCATTTTGATAGTTTTATGAATGTTTGCCTTAGTAATATCAACTGTTTGTTTAATCAGCATATTAATCGTTTAAACTGATCATAAAAGTGTACGCTAAATAGCTTATAAAGTAATAAAATTGAAATTATTAACTTCAATATTTTGCTACACTTTCAAATCAAACATGTAAAGGGTATTAATATTTAAACTCACCTGTTTGAATTGAATATCATAAAATAATCCAGTTTAAATCTTTACAAGTCACTCTTAAACTTCCAATCCAATAAATGTTTCAGTCAGAACTATTTACCACAACTGTACGCGGTAGAATACCGATAAGAAGAAGAAGCCTTTTAATTACTATGCGGTATATAAATTTGTTCCCTGCATCAGCGGATTACTTCTTAAATGAACCAGAATTGTGGCAAAAAGATAATTACAAGAATGTTGCAAGCAGATTGGATTATAGAGTATTCACGGTATCTCAGGGTGAACGCGCCAGTTTCTGTCTTGGATCGCGAATCATACAGATCTTTGACTGGAATTCGTAACAAATATTCTTCTTTCGCCGGAAAATCAGTACCGTTAGACGAATAATAGGATAAAAACTCAAGTTATCTGCCCAACCGCGCCAATACCCAGCTGAAATACGTATAATAATCATTTTCTCTTGGCAGAAGTTTAGCAATTTTGCTAATGACCAGCGTTCAATCCTCCCTCCCTTGATTAAGACATATGTTTTGTGCATAGCTGACCGTTATTACAAACAAACACGTCTGACGAAGTAGCCTGAATCGGTCAGAAACAATACGAATAATGAACGTTCAAGACGTAGTTTGAGTAATTTGTAGGATTGGTCTAGTTGTTTGAGAAGATACACATGTATGTATTAAGTACAGCAGTAATTATTTATTCAAAGCGCATTGGGGAACTGTATGATTTCAACTAACGTATGTCAAATACCAAAGAAAAAGCATACATTTCACCATGAAGTAAGGCAATGAAGAGATAATTATGTTACAAAAATAGAGGCATAAAGTGGGATTTTCGGCAAACAAAATGCACATTGTCAACAATACTCATTCTTTCTGCCATTCTTTCATCTAAATTCTTCCATCTGAATTATTTCATTTGTTTTTCTTTTCATTGGTCACACAACGTCATTGATGAAAACAAGCCATTAACACAGTATTAAACCGCGGATTTGAATCCACAACTATGAATTAATACAAGCATTTTTTGTGTCTATTAAATAAAACATGTATAGTAAATATGATCCAAACCTTTATATACATGTGCAATATTGAAGAGCTACATGAATCATATATATCAACTAACATATTAATTTATTATTGATTGAAGTTTAAGTTTAATTTACTACACATAGTTGTTAACTCTGTAGAGGAGCTGATAGTTTAACTGTTTTCGGACACACACTGAGAAAAAAACAACAACCGAAAAGGTGCATCAAGGAACAAACCAAATAGTATGTTTTAACACGTGATTTGTGTATAAAACGATGGCTATTGGTATCAAACATTCTACATAGCACTATCTATGATGTCATGCACATTTCCAGTTTTAAGATACTAAATACACATTTATTTATACATTCCTTACATATATAGCAGCGAGGCGTTATATACACCAATAAGCCATTTTTTGGCTATGAGTACATTTTTTACGGAAAAAGAAATGATACATCAGAGAATTTTTAACACCATCGTTAAAAGCCGTTATGTTTGTTCATACTCAATAACCGCTGTAAAGGTTATTATACTTGTGTGTTTGATTCATATTAGTACTCAGTCACACCGAATATTAAAGATGTACTTGACATAAACATGGACGTAAAACTTCCTTTTTAGGCAACACATACACTATGGGATCAATGTTTTTGTCTCTTTCCGTTTTCCTCTACAATATGACCATGCCTCGTCGAATGTGAAGTCACGTTTTGTATTCCCGAGATATAAGGTATGCATTTAAATGTAGAATCCTAATTTTGAAGATATTTGGTGCGGTATAAAACTTTAAAATGCTTCATTCCATGAAATACATTACACCAGAGGAATCGCAAGAAGATATCACTCTTGCCCCCTAAAAGATTACTGCATAAAACTTTGAATGAGACTTTCCATTAGGCCATGCACTGAATATGTCCGATTCTGAATAACAATCGTAAAGTACTCGAATTTAAGTACAAACCCAGCCTGTGACACATGCGTTACCGACCGAAAACATTTCAACTGAGTATGTCAAAATGTGCATAGTTAAGTTCACGGACGTGACAGTATGCACATGCAGAGTCAGTCTCAAGAACCAATAATTGAAATAAGTACTGACCGAGATATAAACCTAAAGTTATCCCGTCAGGCTATGCTCAGAGGATGTCAGATTCATTATCATCATCGTAAGAGTATAATATGCTAAAGTCTGGGGAGCCAACTTTAGACACATTTACTCCTGGAGATGCAGTACTGCGCGAAGAAAGATGTCACAAACAGACAATATTTATGAGAGGTACTCAAAAGAAGTCATGTGCGACTTAGCCTTAGGTTATTCAATTTTGTTAAATGTTTTCCGGTGTTTCATAGAGATTAATCAGTGAAATAAAAATGATATTATCACACTGTATTGTACTTTGAGTCGCTCTGCTATCAAAAGCAATCAGCACGCACAGGGCTGGGACACAAAATCAACTATGCCATTTCCGATATGATTGTGTTTTCTAATAAAATACAATGTCTTTAATACAAATTTAACGACTTATTTTGCTCTATGATTTCCAACTAACATGTGAACCATAGACGTTGTGTGTGTTTAAAATGTCACAAAAAGGATATAAGCTAATGAGTATGAATGAGTCATGAAAGTATTTTGTGCCAGACAAAAGTATGGCAAAGACAGCCAGCTATATTTGATCCATAGCATATCTGTTGGGACAATATTTGTTTCTGATTAGCATGGTGATATCAAATATTAATGCAACGCCTTCACAAATTATTTGCTTTAATGTTTTGCCATCACGTACGCACATTTTTGAATGTTAGCAGTATCTGTGAGGGGCTGATTTCGAACTTAACTTACGAGGTCCATTAACTTTCAATCTACTCGCTATGTAAGTGAGACGCTTTTTTTCTGAAATAGTGGAGACACGAGCATGTGATAAGTAATACCTTTTTCATGTTTTAGTTTCATGATATTTTCGTCAAGCCAAGCCTTTATGCATTAAGCAGAGTCATATAAACGGTTCGCTTTTGAAATATCTAACTATAAAATAGTACTCCATTGTTTAAAATAGCACAAACTGTGAATCTATCGAACTTTTGATCGCCTCTTCCCAGTAGATTGTATCGTGCATATATATAAATTATAGCTTGATATTTACCTTAAATCGTCAACAAAATAATTGATGCACAACGGGATGCTGACATTTCAACAGGAAATATAATTATCATTACATCGATAGAACGTATATTATTCAAAGTATGTTATTAGTAATTCAAAACGACACTGCTGACTGAGTATATCATCCATCAAATATCCTTAATATAATGTTGACCGATTGGTTTCCCGACGACCTGCAGCATTTGTTAATAAAAATCCACTACACGCCCGTTCAGCTTTCGGGAAACGTGCAATAACAAAACCCAAGTTGCGAGCGATATATCAAAAATGTATTGTGTCTTTAAATAATGCCGGGTAGTTAATTACTGCACCAGTGCCAGCTGTATAATCTATCTCAGCAATTATAGGGGTTACTGTAGAACCGAGATGCCACAGCAGGCCATATGTTAAGCGTAATCTGGCAGGCTTTGAAACAAAACGGAAAAAACAACAAATACAATTATAGAAAAGAAAAATGCACTTCAAAAGCTAGTAATAATGACGAATTAAATGGAATTAAATTGCACCTGTGAGAGACTATATTTGCCCATAACATCATCGGATTGTTCTTTTGAACGACTTATTGTTGTACGACGATAAGATGATGACATGTTCTCGTTTTTTCTAGATAGTTTTGGTTTATTTTTCCTTTCTGGTAGATAAGACCTGACGCGAAACATAGAATAAATTTGGCATGGCCTTACTTATAACAATAGCTCCCGTAGCCAAAGTTGTTATACAAATTATTACATTACAAACAGGTTTTGTTTCGGTTCAATCGGGAATTAGTTTCAAAACGTTTTAAAGAAATGCTTTCTATTTATATGTGCGGTTCATTTAAAGACAAAAATAGATCAAAGCCTCAACTTGATGATGGAGATGGAATTAACGGAATGAACTCAGAAATTAGCTTTATTACCGTTTGAATGAGCTTCGCAGTGGAAGTCTATTTGTAATGTTGCACATGGGCCATGTTACTCATATGTTTAACAGCGAGCGGATGCTTCAGACCAGTTGTCTCTACAAATCTAAACACAGCATCGAGATTATCTTTGAAGTTATATGTATTTTGATGCATTCAATGCAAACAATTTCCTTAATGTTTGTTTTACTTCTATTAAATGCATTAATTATACCGTGTCACATGGCTATCTTACATCTGATATGATATGGAACGCTTGCATTGAAAGCATTAAAAAGCCCGCAATAATTGAAAAAAGTACAAAATATAAAGATAAAGATCGGCTACTGGAGAAACAACGTGGCTTAACATTGCGTTACTTAAGGTCAGCACTGGAGCAGAAGTTATGAACGACTCTTATTGATAATAATATACGTGTCGAGTAAATAGATAAAACTTTTCGAGTTCCTGATAGAAATATTAACTGTTATTAACACTGCATCCATTAATCCATCAGCAAGTGACACGTATGACGCCATCTAACTTGCCAACAGAATGCGTTCCAAGTTCCAAGCAACACTTAAGTTCTCAAGACACAACAGGTTTCTTGTACACTCAACTGCAAAGATACTTCCTATTTCAGAAAACGAGATATCCGAATTATCACATACGACTCTAAATTAAAAATAATTAAAGATACATCATTAGTTTGCGACTACGGACTATTTCGGTTTGGTAGTGTGTTTAAGTCGAGAAAGCAAATCGTTACAAGTTACATCTGCATCAAATTTAATGAATAAAGATATTTATATCCGAATGTGCTAATACATTGACGGAAACCGGGCGGTCGTAAATTATCAGCCTTATATAATTGCTGCATAAATCAATTACAGACAGCATAACAATTAATAACATAACAAAGAAGGATAACAAAGACAAAGTGCAATATTCTCTACATTATTATTATTATGACTATAGGACCATTCAAACTACTTGATGGCAAAACGATATCACGAAATCCCGGAATAGTTTCTGTAAAAGAAAATGCCTGTGCTCTGCTGATGGTGTCTGTGGATGTTACCGCAGCATGTTTTGTGATACACACTTTTTCTTCCATAAAGTTAATGTACAATAGTTGTAGGTTTGTTTCAATAATAAGTGATATCAATTGCATTGAGTGAGCACCGAGCAAAATATGTTTTTTATCGTCACGTTATCTCGGAAATGCCTGCATTGAACGTTTTTGTTTTGTGAACCCAGACGCATACTTTTATACATTCAAGACGGGAAGTGTATGATTATTTCACTATTTCACTGATGTTTCAGGAAGTGACATCAATGAAATGCAAAGTAAAGGGCTACCGTTTACACAATCTAATGCAACTAATCAAAACTTCCAATGTGTCTTCTACAACATACATAACAGTGTACTTCTATTGTCTTCAGAGACACACTGTATCATACAGTGGTTTGCTGTAAGTACAAAGGGCTTAAGACGGCTTCAGTAAGTGAATATTCCACCATGTTGTGTCAACCATCAACTCTCCATTTGAACACGTAAACAATTCATCCCCATAGCTGGTATTCAATATTGCTCTTAATTGGATCTAAGAAAGATGAGGCTAATCGGAGTTCTTGTTATAAATAACTGACCAATAGAGTGAATGAAGTCAATGATGTATGACCATAAGAATGACTTAAGTTGCATATTGAATACCACCCCTGGTTGAACTGTTTCATTTTTTATGGTTCACATACAACTTGTTTTTGGTAAGACTTATTTGGAGAAAAGAAACTACTTGAAAAAAGATTCTTAAGCAAGATACTTTTTTCACCATCTCATGAAACATATACGTTCCAACATTTGGCATTAGGTCAAGGCGGGTAATAAGTGTTTTAATGAAGGTCAGCTTGTAAATGGGCATGCATAATAACGCCTTGCAGCTGGAATTGTCAGTCCAGTAAGTAAAACCTACGATTTTAATAAGAATTGCATTATTTATGGCCTTGGGGTCCATGAGTATGTTGTCCGCTCAAGAGATGACAGAGTATCCGTGTAAAATCTTAATGAACATACCTAGAGAATTAATACAGACATTATTGTCAATATCATGCTGCTTTGTATTATTGTAAGTGAATGAACATGTCTTCTTAAAAGGAAAATTTCAGGGTTTTAGCAGTTATTGTGTTTATGCTATTATCATACGATGATAGGTCTGTCTACGTTGCACGCACTTTTGTGAGATTGCAAGGCTCGTGGTCCTCAAGCTTGTAATCTCATTTCAGCCAATGCACTTAAGTTCGTCCCTAGCCCTGTGCGTGCATGCAATATGATAGTATGGAGTTAAATTGTAAATACATACACTTCAGACGATGCGCAATATGGTATCTAGTGTACTAAACATAGCCAAAATATTACAGGAAATCGTGACCAGCCAAAAATCAATATATCTAGACAATATCTCTCCATGGCAAAATGTGGTTGTCTAAGCTTTGAAAAAGGGTATCGTTTTAGTCAGTAAAGAAAGGTGTCACAAAAGTATTGAGGACAAATGAGGACCAGTAAAAACAAACACCAGTAAAATTCACCAAAGTACTCGAACACGTTTATCCAATAAATTGCTCTGTATACGAAAACTAGTGTTTGTTGAAATGAATACATATGAGGTTCGGTTGCATTTCGTACTGGATGCCTATCCAATAAGCCAACAAGTTGAAAAATAAGTGCATTCATATCATCAATTTGGTTCTGAGTATCCTTCTGAATGGCTCGCTGAACCAATGCGATGTGAACGCATCCTGGTAAATGCGGGTGCCTCTTTCCTCTCTGTTCTTAGTTTTGCAACGTTATGGATGTCATTCATCGACACAAACATAATTTGGATTCTAGATGCCGTAGGCTTCATTCCAATCCCCCTGTTTTTGTTTACATTTTAGGCCCTTCGTTTTAGCACAGGGTACAGGAATGCGATTTAAATATCTATAACTTTTACTGAAATATATGTCATAATTGTGCGAACTTTAATTCAAAGAACCATGCATTTCATTTTGTTTTTTCTCCTCTAGGTTAAAACGATTTTCTATGAGTGAACGTTCTTGTTAGCATATTTCTTTCAAAGCATATCCGCGTTGGTGCAAGCGCGCAGCGCGCAATTACAAAAAACAGACTTGATTCAATTAAATTTGTAACATAAACCTATTAGTAATTTACTAGATATGTTTCCCGTTGACACCTGAGATAAGCAATAACACGCAGCACAAGAGAAGAATCTGGAAATGCCGATCTAGCATGGCTTCCGTCTCTGTTTTATATTAAAAGTCGGCCTAACATGTTCAGTAATAAAACATTTGACTGTAAGTATATGAATAATACGTATATGAGTACGATTATATTTGTCAACAAATCTCTAATCAATCCATTAAAACACACTCATTGCATTGACAAAATTGAATTAGTTGGATTGACATTTTTTTTCTTTTTCCATTGCTTTGTACTGTAAATGAAAATAAATTAAGTATTGGATGTTGGATCATTTGTATGTAAATAAGACGTAAAACATTTTCCAGATTGAACAATATTCTTCAAGATACATAAATTGAACACACTTAAAATACACTTAATGTTGTCAGTAAGACGATTTGTATCCATTTAAGTGCGATGTTAGACAAGGTATTGCCAATTGCAATGACCGTAACCATTATGTCATTGCTTTGGTAGTTCTTAAAAATAATAATTCAGCAGCGATACTGAAATTGAACACATTTGAAATACACTTTCTGTGGTCAGTAAGACCATTTGGATCCAGTTATGTACGTTGTTAAACAAAATATTGCTATTTACAATGACCATAAACATTATGTTATTGCTTTGGTAATTCTTGAAAAAAATAATATTCAGCAGCGTTCATCTCTCCCAACTATGCCATTTGATTAGAATGAATAGCAACGACAAAACAACATATTTCGTAATCCAGAATACATATTTGAATACTAATCTCTTCATTTTCCCTATTAAGCCTCCGGTTGATATACAGAAGCAATTAGGCCTTATTGCCAGCAAATTATGGAAATTGCTCCATTCTGACACAAAAACCCAGAGTCAAATAGAACAGATGTAACAAACTGAAATGCTCATTACATAACCAGTATATGTCGTGTTCTACATTTTGTTATTGCTCTCGATAGTTATCCATTTATGGTCGGATTTTCTGATACAAATGAAATTTGAATGAAATCGGGTTCGACAGGACGACATTTTAGTGTCTAGATTTGGTAACGCACAATTTATTATCAAGTTTTGTTTGGAAGCATTTGTAATCACCTCTTATTCCTGGATCGCGGCTGGTTTGACGATGTCATCTCGGTATCGAATTTGCATTAGAACTACTTGTATAAGGTTTTCCCTGGGCATTATCTAAGGACACTATATTTCTATGTATTCAGGTATCTCCTTATTCATCTTAAACGTGATTATAATAGCTGTTTAAAGATTGTTCTGTTCTATTTGCATCTGTTGTGATGGATGTATTAACAAATTGCTGGTTGATTTCATTTTTTGTGTAATGTAATATAATTCAAGTTTACTTTAATCAATGATTAACTTCCAATAAAGAGCATCTTATTGCTTCCAGAGAGATTGTAACCATTTCGTTGGAAACGTAATAGTCGTAAACTGGCGCAAAGCAACTGAATCAACACAGATGAGAGCAGGTGAATAAATATGGCTCTGCGCGGGACGTAGAACTGGTCAATGGCAATTTTGACAATTACCTTATCACATTTCAATATATGTAATGCCTTTGATATATCGTGTTCAAATTAGTTCGATGCCAACAATATATGTACGAGTTAACTCATAGGTTGGCTTGTTTAAAGTGACACTCTTATTCAAAATCAGTACATACACATGTATAACAAAAATACATTTTGAGTGATACCCCTTTAACTACTTACTAAACAATGCATTTATGAAAAATATAAATTACTGATAACAAAATTTAAAACGTATATTTAATAGCTGAAAACGCAAAAAAATAAATGATTGGTGAGTGCTTAAAGTTTTACTGTGATCTACTATCGTCTCATAAGGTAGAAATACCGTGTCTTCTGCACATTTCTTTCAAATTAAACTCCGTACCCCTCATATGAACCATTGTTTTGTTTACATGTATTCATCCGTGTTGGCATATTTAAACAATTGTTTAAATTGTGATAACTTTTATTTAGGAGTAAGAGTTCATCTTTAATGTATAGCCATAATGAAAGTTCAATTAAGGTTTGTGCGGAATGTGGAGGCAAACGCAATGCATTTCAACCCGATTACAGGGTTAGTCTTCGTCAGTTTCAATGTCACATTTTTGTTATTAAACAAGAATAAATTTAAATAAATCTTACACATATATAAACATTAAAACCAGATTAGACGTAAGCAGAAATTGTGTTGAATTCAGTAGTTTTAAGAACAATCGTCAAAGTGAGGTTGACATTGGCATGACCATAATAGTAATCAAAGAGAGATCAACACATAAAGGCCTAGTTAAAGCCTTCTTTGAGTGACCGCCTACCCTTCAACGCCCCCCCCCCCCCAGAAAAAAAATGTGTACAATATACAACCTCTGTTTATTGATCTTAATCTATTTGCCTTGATCCCTCTTATCAGATCTCGGATCTGAGTATCCTGCTGTGTAATTATGGAATTCTTATTATAGAAATGGACCCTAAATGGCCTTGAGCCAATAAACAAATACACAGGAAAGTGGCCGCTACTGTGACATCAATGCATTTAAAGAAGATGCACAGCAGGGGATTATCATACCAAACATTCCTTAAACAGGCCTTTAAAGAGACCAAAAATAGGCGTAATAATAAATGCAGCAATATATCGAATTCCCTATGACTTGTTGACCTATGGACTTACTTATTACTTGATTGTAGATGTTTTGATAGAATCATTAAATGTTTGCTTTATTAAACTACTGATTGACCGACCGACTGATAGATTGATTAATTGATGAAAATGTTGATAAATTGATTATATGATATGCTTGATTAATTATTATTTTATTTTCTATTATTAAGTGATTGATTGAAGGATTGATTGAATACTTGTCGGACTGATACTTTCACTCACTCACTGACTCACTCACTGACTCACTCACTGACTCACTCACTGACTCACTCACTCACTCACTCACTCACTCACTCACTCACTCACTCACTCACTCACTCACTCACTCACTCACTCACTCACTCACTCACTCACTCACTCACTCACTCACTCACTCACGCACTCACGCACTCACACACTCACTCACTCACTCACTTACTCACTCGACCTGCTTACTTATGAATAACGACATTTTTAATGAGGATATTTTTCCAGTCGACACAATGATTGTAATGGTCTTTTGTTACAATTGTATTGCAAGATGAGTGTTTAGCGATATATGGGCTGGAATTTATAATATAGACGTATGATATTACACCAAAGCAGGAATACATCATCTCGATCATTAACAATTTATGCAACTGTTATTGTATAAACTGTAGAAATTGCAATTTACCTGTTTACATTGCAATTAATCCATCCAAAGGTTAAAACCAAGACATGCATTGTAATCCAGTTCCTATTCAATTTGTTAAATAAAACTTTGACCACTTATTCCAATATTTAAACTTTTCAAAATACAGTGTAAAACAATTCTACTGACTCTGTATGATTAATAGACTATCCAGCGAGCCATTGTTTCTGCTGAAATTTTCCTTTGATCAACATTGATGTTTTTTCACATTGATACTATCACTTGATGTCGTATACTATCAACGTCAGAAGGACAACAATCGATGCCATAAAGTATTAAAACAAACCGCGGATTGATGGGATAAGAGCGTCTATAACTTCTGAACCAACTCTAGATAGTCAGCGACTCTGTGCGCATCACTGTCAAATACATCAATACCAGTTTCAGCGGAACGACAATAGAAAATCAGTGTTTTGTTAGTTTCAAATATGTTTGACTGATTTTTAAATCTAAACTTAACATTTAAACTTGAAGGTCACTGTATGTTTTATCGTCTGTAGGTAACTCTCATCTAATTCGCGTTTAAAATCATTATTAAGAAGATTGAGATGAACACGAAAGATTTCGTATCAAACAGAAGCTGAATACTAGAATTCTGCACCTTTTCTGCAACAAAGCATTCCTAAATGATAAAAACAAAGTGTATATTTAAGATACACATCTTAAAGCATCTAATCCATTGAGCTACCTAGTATAATCCATGTCATGTTTGCACAAACGATTTATATAAAGTTATCGATATCTTTCACATTCTTTGTAAGTATAAAAGTTTATTAAATCCGAAAACAGCGGATAACAAACAAACTGTGAAGAAGACAGCAAACAGTGAGAGTTGATAATTAATAATGGTACACTTTCATGGACAACTTTGCACGAGTAACATTTACATCACAATAAGTCGCAAAATACTTCTTCTAATTATTTTCATGGCATGATGCTGTTTTCAAATGATAAGATTGTGATTTAGGTATTTTAGTGGGCAGAGGTTTTAAATTCATATATTAGATAAAATCCAGAAAGTGTGGTCTGCCTCGAGTTAAAAGAATTTAAAGGTTTGGTTGGGATGAAGATTAGATTCATATGTTGATGAAATAACAACTTTAACCTGTACCACAAATGTATCGTCAATTTAAGAAAATTAATGTAGTTAAAGTAATTCGTTGTGGACAAAATCAACATGCGTTGAAACCAACAAATGACTAAATCACTGTTAATCATGTTGTGTCATAGATAATCCTAAACTTGAGTGCATGTATTTGTTTGTTAATTTGTAAACATCACATGCAATATTACAGAATACATAAAACCCTAACGAAGTAATTAACACCAATTCATGAAGTAATAAGATTTAAAAGCAATGATAATGAAGTCCTATTATAGAACATAAATCAGCATCAGACCTCTTGAAAATGTCTTAAGATTGATTTTAATCATATTTCCGTAACATCAAAACCCAATAGAATACTTGTTTTATCAGTTTAAATAAGATGTGTATTTCCGAGCGACGATTTTCAATCAGATTGAATAAAAGAGATCATCGAAATGAATTGTTATCAAACTGAACGTAGATTGTGCTAAATAAAAACTGGCCAGACATTGCGGTATCTTTTTCAAGTCACCTGTCATTCTTTTTTATGAATTTACTAGATATAAATCAGTTGCAGACGCCTTCATCCGGTGGTACAATCGTTTAGTTTATTTGTCTTACAGAAAAATCAAGCAGATTTAGAAGTACAACGACAATATTTTCCTCCGTCCTTGTCTCATCGTCCTGAAACGATCCCCGCGTACATGCGTTTCACTCTACATCGCGCGAAATACATTTTACCATGAAATAACGAGGGATATAAGCCATGTATCATTTGATATTTATGATCAAGAGTTCCAGTAGATCCACAGAATGATACAAATACCTAGAATGATTTTATTTCTGTGAAAACGCTCATGAATTTCTTAGAAATGGTAAACCATTTATATTGATTATCAGAAACATATATGAAATAAAGATGGTTCTGTACTAATAAGCATAAGGATATCAAACAGGGGTAAAGGTGGAGATTCTTAGGATAGTATACCCTGATAACATCAAATCTGCGCTGAAACAAGAGTGTTTCGTGCTTAAAAAATTCGAACACATGTTTGTACTCTAAGAAATTGAAGATCACGCGCAGCGGGACAGTTTAACTAAAGCTATTTTCACTCGTTAACCGTGGTAATGTTTGTTTGTCAAAGTTGTCGAATATGATGGTTAAAATCATGTTTCTACATTTCCGGTTACTAAAGAGAAGAGTCAATGATTAACTTCCAATTATATTGAACGCATTTGAAACAAATATTAAGAAACTCCGCTTAATATTCAGCAAACCTAATTTAGTGTAAAATATACCAATCTATCTTCATTCTAGAAACAAATATCATAACCAATACGGATTGATAATTTTGAACACTTTTATTTAATCGTTTTAAGAAGTCAAACTTAAATTAACATTTTAATATGTTTACATAACCCATAACATAAACAAGATTTGTACATAACCTATTATATTTGTCTTCTTCTTTTTATCCAACAAAGAATCGACCGCTAATATCTTAAACGCGTCTCTTTCATCACGGATTAACAACTATGACAGCAAAAGGTGTGAAAACATTTATTGAAGTCGACGCGGGTCTATATTTGACATTCAACCTATAATTAGCCTTCAAAAACATGGGTATTATGTGCAGCGTTGTAAACATTCGAAATGAAGATCGATATGAGCTACTAACACACAATCCTAGTAAGGTGGTCGAGAGATACAAAGGTTAGCTGATAAAACGCGGACTCATCCATTGTCATCTTCCTTGTAAGGGTAAATGTACACATAAGAACCCGCAAAGGGGCGTGGGGCTTGACTAATTAAATAAAGGGGGTTTATTATGGGTGCAACTGTTTTGGAATGCGTAGGTGAAAATTGGGACTAAATTGCTTACTTCCGTTTTATTTTGTTGCTACAGTAAAACTGCGATCGCTCGAGGTCGCCAAGGACCGAGCCAAAACCTCGAGGGATGATGTTTCGAACGTCCCGATCTTCAATTTTCCAGTTTGATATGAAATATCTTTCAGTGTATTTTAAGTTTGAAGTTGTCAAACAGACTGTTTACTAAGACACCGATTATGTGTTGCAATGTGGAAATCGCTAATATGTTCAAAGGCTGTCGTAAACTAAATGTAAAAAAAGAAAAAAACAATAAATATAAATGTTTATTTTTACAAAAAAGCACATTTGAATGACCGTAAATATTGTGGCATTAGTTAGATTTAAGTTTCGCAAAATCAAGGATTGTTGATTTGCGCATCCTGCCGGTTTCGTAAATTTCTCACAATTAAATTATCGTCATTAACTTCTCATAATTATGATCTCAAATGCCCATATCAAATAATATCAGTCATGCGTTGACAGTGATAAACGGTTTTTTACACCTTATCAAATTGCCTTTCGACTTTCATTGCAATTTTTACAACTTGCGAAAATTTTAACACCTAGCAATTGTTTGTTTATTTTGGAACATGCTTTCGGGAAAAAGTGTGAAATTATGACATCGAGGGAGCCATAAGGTTTTGTGCACGATTTGTATACCTGGGACCGAGGATATTGCTCGACTGCTCGACATAATTAGGTTTCGATGCAGCGTGGGTATATTTTATATGGAAATAGAAGGAAAAAAGTTCGGGACCAAGCTCAGACCTCGAGGGAACGCCAGTTCTCGAACGACCGCTTGTTCGAGGGAACGCAGTTTCACAGTATAATCTTCGACTAGGGAACAGTTTGATCGACGTAATTAATGGACTAATATGATATATTTGTATGTTTTATAAGTAATCTTCATGACACAAGTCACCAAAATAAAATTGAGTTTTCGGCGCTAATGAAACTTGACGTCTTGCGAGATAAATGCAATATATGTTTTATAAATAATTAAGCAATTTTAAAATAAAAACCTTTTACTTTTACTATTATCCCATGCACTGGTTAGTAAAAATATGTTACAATGTAATAACAATTGATCCTTTATCGTTATACATTTCATAAAAAAACTCTATAATTATATTAGTTCGTTATTCTCACTAGCGGTAACAGGCATGGACCGGCCTCCAGCCCCCACCCCCACCCCCCAAAAAAGGAAGACAAAATAGAGTAGAAAATATCAAATGTTCAAAGTTTACTTTTTTATTTCAATTTGGGAGAAAAAAGCAAGTCACAAGGTTGCGCCCCTAAGTTACACCCATCTAACGTCAAATTCTGGACATGTTCATGATTTTATAACCATATGAAAAACTGCATGGAAACACAAACATCGACTTTTTATTTTTTTTTATATTAATTAGCTAAAAACTCTTTTTTCGCATATGGATATGTACTGGACTGTTAAACGTCGAAACGCCCTCATTCTCGAATAACACTGTAATGTACTGCACACTTGCAGTTAATAGTTAATACACACAAAATATGGCAAGTTTATATAAAATATTCCCCACCCAAACCTACAGGGTTTGGTTTCAAGAGACCTAAATTTGCAGTGTGCAGTGATATTTCAAATATTTTAAAATCAATATGGAAAGCTATTGTCCAGGTTTTGCTCTTATCATCATCTTAGACGGTTTGCTGTATATATTGTGCCTTGCAGCAATCCACTATCTATATTATATTTGGCAAAGTACGTTTTTTTTGTTTCCCTCTTAAGTGAACAAAAGACCAAGGAAGATACTGTGTTATAAATGCCAAACCCGCTGTCTGTCCGACGCCATTGATTAAAACCATGACATAAACTCACAACATACGCATTCAAGAAACCCGACAATTTCGTCAAAAGATATAGCCGTAATAAAGACTAATGACACAGCACGGCGCTCCATTCGAAGAAAGACACCATACATTTGGCGGACCATCCCTTGTTTTCGAATCAGCAAATCAACACAGAAAAACAAAATCAGAAAGCACTTTTCTTCTATCAGGGAAATTGATTGATCTTGAATAAAAAAAAACACTTCAATATTTGAAATTCTGCTGAACATTCTAGTGGAACAAAAGATGAGCGGATTTTTATTTAGCTCTTTGATGTATTTGCGCTTATAAGAAAATAAGTCTTGGCACAGAAACCATCTTATATCAGGAACAAAGTTAATATAGTACTAATGGGATTCTTGTGTAGTCCAGCATCCAATGAAAACGCAGCGTCAGATTAATGTGTCAGCCAAGAGTCAATGGGAACGCAGTGTTTCGGACACTGGACAATTGTATAATATATTTCAGACAATAAAGTTGTGACATGTATCGGAAGGATATCGTCGCTAAGACCATATTAATAAAATAGGTTCTTATATACATTTAGGAATATTGTAACGAATCCTATGATAGTGTTTGCTTAACAACTATAATTCAAAATAGTGTACAGGAACAGAGAGATACAATAAACTGAAGACAGATATATGCCAATCATTGTTAATTGTATGGATGTCTCCTAACGTCGAGAATGTGCATCAAAGGCCCGCTCTGCCCATTGAATATGTGAAAGTCGATACAGTTTCGAATAAATTATAATCACATTTTGCAAAAACATTTTTTGAGGTAAATATAGGACCATTTGCAAGTCTGCTTACCCCATTGTTAAAACTCATTTATTGTAAGGGCTTTTGGAACTTTACTTATAAGTGGAACACAATAAAACTAATGCTGATTTACATTCTGTTGTTTGTACTATGGCAATGTTAGGACAATGAAAGGTCATTCACAATATTTTTACATATATCCATCCACACTCGTAGGAATACAACTATAGAACAAGAACAAACGGATCAATACAAGAAGGAGTTTTGTTAAGTAATGCTAAATAACACTTTGGGGCTATAATTTACAACAATAGACCAGCTAGCGTGCTAAATAAACCGTATTACAAATCAAGAGTAATCCCAGGAAACAAAAAACTTTTACTCGGATTTTCATTTCAAAGAGATAGAATATTATTTTATTTGCACTGCTTCTCAGACATACGATTGTTATGCAATTATTTTTCTAATATACTCTCTGTCGTGCCATTCCTGATTGAAAGGGTGCATTTGCGTCTGCATGTAAAACGACAAAACTTTTGCATTATTGATGTTAATCCATGTACAAATGAGATATTGCTCCGGGCTTTCCAAGTCCCTTAACTTTATAGTCAGGTTTAATCTGTTCCGACTTAATTGAAATCCAGTTCCTTTTAATGACAATCGAATGGATGTATAATTGTCTTTAAATCTTGGAAATTAGTCCAGAAGACGGTTTGGTCGACAAATGAATGCAAATTAATCCAGATTTACAAGCCTTAATTCTTTGAAATTGCACATTTACTGCAAGAGCCCTGCTTAGAGAATGAATATATTTTACACATATTTCAATACTACATGAAGTCAACAAAATGTGTACTTTTACGAAAAGCAAACAAAAAGAAATATCAGTATTCGGAAAAACGTACTCAGGCTGATCCGAATTTCAACGTTATAAGTATGAATGTTGTACTGGCTAAACACAATGACTTCGATTGGTCGTGCTGACGCGACTGCAGGATATAAACATCGTTTTTGTCTGACAAACAACACTAAGAACATGAATTTCGTGCTGGCACAATTACACGTCAAATAGTATATGAATGTCGTGCTGGCCTGACATACAACACACAGAAAATGAATGTCGCACTGACCCGATTTGCACATCAGTAAGAATATGAATGTCGTGCTGGATCGAAATACACATCTGTAAGATGCTGGACCGATTTAACACTAAGAACATAAAATTCGTGCCCAACCGACATAGACAAGAATATAAAGCATTGTTAGTCCGATATATTCATCATTAAAATTATGAAAGCCGAGCTGTCCCAACAAAACGACACTTAAAAAGTGAATGGCGTCTTGTCGTGCACATCACTGAGAATATAAATGTCTTGATAGCCTGACGTACATAAAATTTAAAATTTAAATATCATTTTGGCTCGACATTCAAATTGCTCAGAATGTAAATGTCGTAATGGCTCGATAAATCATCACAAAGATAAAAAAAATGTCGTGATAGCCGAACTTGCACATCACTAAGCGTAAGGGACCGACATATTTATCATTAAGCGTAAGGAATCGAAAAAGCTATCACTAAGCGTGCGGGCCTGATTAAACATCGACAAGCATGAAGGCCCGAAATACACATCAATTACTGTTAAGGCCCGACTTACAAATTACTAAGCACCAAAGCCAGAATTACACATCACTAAGCGTGATGGATCGACATACTAATCACTAAGCGTGATTGCACAACATATCACTAAGCGTGATGACTCGATATACACATCAGTAAGCGTGGTGACTCGACATACACATCACTAAGCGTGATGGCCCGACATATACATTACTAATCGTGAAGGGCCGACTTGAACATCAGTTATCGTGAAGACTTACACATCACAAAGCGTAACGGTACGAATTACACACCACTATGCGTAAAGGGCCGAAATACACATCACCAAAGGTGGAGGTCAGACATACACATCACTAAGCGTGAAGGGCCGACTTGAAAAGCAGTAATCGTGAAGGACACACCACTAAGCTCGATGGCCCGACTTACACATCACTTAGTGTATAGTCCAACTTCAATCACTAAGAATCAATCCGGCCTACACATCACTAAGTATATGAATATTGGGATTGCAGGACGTATAACACCTAGAATATGAATGCATTGCTGTTTCAATACACAATTGCCGTGCTTAATTCACATACGACTGTTAAGTTCAACAGAAAACGCTTAAGTGGCAATGCCGTGCAGTTGCATACTTCCACACTACTGCAATGCTCTCTGGTGTGACTTTCTTGCGCCCCATTCACAACTCCAACACAACAGAGAGACATTAGTAGTTCCCCGTGGGGAGAATTGTGCTACATCGAGGAGAGCCCTCTTCAGTAATATTCCGTTGCACCAAAACATCCATCTAAAACTAACTGTTAACTTGGACTATATCGAGGCGTTTCGATTTGTTTGCATCGGTTAACTTATTATATATTAACACTTTTGAAAAGTGGGCCGTTGCTTAGGTAAGTATGGTTCTTCAGCCACGAAAACCCAGAGTTTAATATAAAAGATAGAACACACTAAAATGCTCCTTACAAAATCAGTATAAGTCGTGTTCTACATTATGTTATTGCTTTTGATAGTTATCTATTTATGGTCGGATTGACTGAGACAATTAAATTTTGAATGAAAACGGGTTCGACAGGATGAGATTTGGTAACTAACGCACAATTCATAATCAAATCTTGTTTGTCAGCATTTGTATAGACCTCTTATTCTAGAATCGCGGCGTTAACGCTGGCTTGACGATGTCATCTCGGCATCGAATTAACAATAGAAATAGTTGTATTAGGTTTTCTCTGGGCATTATCTAAGGACACTATATTTTTATGTATTCAAATCTCCTTATTCGTCATAAGCGTGATGGTTCTGTACTATTTGCATTCGTTGTAACACTTGTTATAACGCATTGCTGGGTGATTTCTATTTTTGTAATTTGAAATAATTCAATATCACTTTAATCCATGATTAACTTCCAATTAAGAGAATCTTATTGCTTCCAGGGCAAATGTACCCATTTCGTTGGAAACTTTTAAGTCGCGAACAGGCGCAAAGCAACTGAATCAACACAGATGAGAGCAAGTGAATAAACATGGCTCTTCACAGGACGTAGCACTGATACATGGCCATTTTGACAATGTATGTATCAAATTTCAATATGGGCATGACCTTGTTAATAAAGAACACATTAATGTATCAAATTCCCAATTGACCGATTGATCGACGGACCGATTTGTTTACTTATCAACTCACTCACTCACTCACTCACTCACTCACTCACTCACTCACTCACTCACTCACTCACTCACTCACTCACTCACTCACTCACTCACTCACTCACTCACTCACTCACTATAATAAGATTAATAATGATGATATTTTTCCAGTCTCCACAATACATATAATGGGTCCTTTGTTTCAATTGTATTGTAAGATGAATGTATAGCGACATATGGGCTGTAATTGATTGATATTGCATCTAAACAGGAATATCTCATCCCGATCAGTAACAATTTATGCAACTGTTATTGTTTAAAATGCAAAAACAATGTAATTTACCTGTTTGCATTGTAAATAATCCATTCAAAAGTTCAAACCAAGGCATATGTATTTGTAATCCGGTTCCTTTTCAATTGGTTCAATAAAGCTTTGATCACTAATTCCAACTATCTGAACTGTTCAAAATCCAGTGAAAAGCAATACTACGGACTCTCTATGATTAAAAGAGAATCCAGCGATCCATTGTTCTTGTCGTTATTATTATTTCAGCAAAATTTCAGCCCGTTGATACTTTCACTTGATATCGTATAATTAGATGGTCAGAAGGACAAACATCAACGCCATAAAGAATTAAAACCAACCACCAACTGGTGGGATTACAGCGTCTATTGCTTTTGAAACCCTACTAGATAGTCAGCGACTCTATACGCATCACTGTCAAATACATCAATATCAGTTTCAGCGGCTGGACAATAGAAACATCAGTGTGTTTTTTAGCTTCAAACATGCTTAACTGATATTTGCTATCTAAAATAAACATTTAGTCACAAACTTGCTGGACACTGTATGATTTTTATTACAATAAACATACGTTTAAACTAACAAATGCCATAAATTCTGTAAATAATATTGTGTCAAAGAAAATCATAAATTTGAGTGCCTGTATTTATTTTTTAATTTGTAAACATCACTTGCAAGATTACAGAATACATAAAGCCCTAACGAAGTAATTAACACCAATTCATGTAGTAACTGAGTATACAAGCAATGCGAATGAAGTCCTATTATAGAACATAAATCAGCATCACCCCTTCAAAATGTCTTAAGATTGACTTTAATCCTATTTTCGTAAACATCAAAACCCAATAGAATACGTGTTTTTATAAGTCTGAATAAGATGTGTATTTCCAAGTCACAATTTTTGATCAGATATTTATATTTCATCGCAATGAATCGTTATCAAAGTGAACATAGACGGGGAAATTGTGCTAAAACAAAACTGGTCAGACATTGCCATTTCTATTTCAAGTCACCTGCCATTATTTTTTAGGAAATGACCAGATATTAATCAGTTGCAGATGCCTTCATATGATGGTACAGCCGTTTAATTTATTTGTCTTACAGAAAAATAAAGCAGATTTAGACGTACAACGACAAAATTTCCTCCGTCTTTGTCTCAGGCCATCGTCCCGAAATGATACCCCATACTTTAATTTCACTCTACATCCCGCGAAATGAATTTTACCCTGAAATGACGAATGATATGATCCATGTATCATTTGATATTTATGATACCAAGAGATCCAAAAGATCCTCAGAATGATACAAATACCTTGATGATTTTATTTTTGTGAAAACGCTGATGATTTTTAAGAAACGGTAAACCATTTATATTACCGGATTTATCTGAACATAAGAAATATATATGAAATAAAGATGGTTCTGCACTAATAAGCATTAGGATATTAAACAGCGGTTAAGGTGGAGATTCTTAGAGTTTTGTACTCAGATAACATCAAATCTGCGCTGAAGAACGAGTGTTTCTTGCTTAAAAAAACAACACATGTTTGTACTCTAAGAAATTGACGATCATGCGCAGCAGGACAGTTTATATGAAGCTATTTTCGCTCGTAAACCGTGGTAATGTTTGTTTGTCAAAGTTGTCGAATAAGATGGTTCAACTCATGTTTCTATATTTCCGGTTACTAAAGAGACGAAATTTAATGATTTACTTCCAATTATAGTCAATGATCACTTTATATTGATCGCATTTGAAACAAATATTAACGAACCTCTGCTCGATATAGTGTAAAATGTATCATTTATACCAATCTATCTCCATTCAAGAAACAAACATCATAACCAAAAATGGAATGATAATTTTGTAACACTTTTATTTAATCGTTTTAGGTAGTCAATCTTAAATTAACATTTTAACATGTTTACATAACCCATTATGTTCGTCATCTTCTTTTTATCCAAAAATGAATCGACCGCTAATATTTCAAACGCGTCTCATTCATCACAGAGTAACAACTATGAAAGCAAAAAGTGTGAAAACATTTATTGAAGTCGACGCGGGTCTATAATTGACACTCAACCTATAATTAGCCTTCAAAAATATGGGGTTTATGTGCAGCGTTGTAAACATTCGAAATGAAGATCGATATGAGACACTAACACACAATCCTAGAAGGGTGGTCGAGAGAGACAAAGGGAACCTGATATAACGCGGAATCATCCAACGACATCCCCGAACTGCACTATTTACTTACATGTCCATGTTTTAATCCTACCAGAAAAAATACATACATAGTCGTTTTCACTCAAGACCTAATGTCTTGAATTTTTGTGAAGTTTTAAATTGTAAGAACCCGAATACTTTAAGGAAAACAGCAATTTTTGTTAAAATCTTAGTTAATCACTTGAAACGAATCTGATCATGTGTTTACTAGTTTTTCAGTTGTTATCTTATTACTGTATCGATTATATTGTATCGTAATTCAAATTAGTGAATTTGTTTTGTCATGAAAATAATACTATTTAAACTAACCACATTCCCCATACTAATTATATTTGTTTTGTATAATGATAAACTCCATGCCTGTTGTGAAGCCGCCATTAACTCACCTCTTTATACATGTGTTAACATATATATATATATATATATAAATATATATATATATACACATATATATATATATATATATATATATATATATATATATATATATATATATATATATATATATATATATATATATATATATATATTGCGGTTTCACATGCTTTTACTTAAATGTAAACTGTGATATAATAAAAGAATATTGAGTTGAGTTGAGTTGTAAGGGTTTCCAAATTTATATAAATTATCCACCAAGGGGGCGTGATTTTTGCCTGGCTAATTGAATAATTGGGGTTATTTTAAGTGCATCGTTTAAGATTTGTAGGTGCAAATTGAGTCTTAATTGCTTACTTTCGTTTACGAATTTTCAAAAAATTTGCAGTTATATAAGAACTATTTTTTCGCATATAAAAATGTACCAGACTGTCAAAACGGCGAAATGTCAGTCTTCTCGATTAACATTGTAATGTACAGCATAATAGCAGATAATTAGTACGCACAAAACATGGCAAGTTTAAATAAAATTCAACCACCCAGCCCTACAGGCTTTGGTTTCAGATGACATACAGTTACTGTGTGCAGTGATATTTCAAATATTTTAAAATCAATATGGAAAACTATTGTCCAGGTTTTGCTCTTATCATCATCTTAGACGGTTTGCTGTATATATTGTGTCTTGCAGTAATCCAATATCATATTACATTGGGCAAAGCACGATTCCTGTAGTTTCCTAGGTGAACAAAAGACCAAGGAAAATACTGCTTCTTAAATGCCCAACCCGCTGTCTGTCCGACGCCATTGATTAAAACCATGACATAAACTCACAGCATACGCATTCAAGAAACCCGACAATTTTGTCCAAAGATATAGCCGTAATAAAGACTAATGACACAGCACGGCGCTCCATTCGAAGAAAGACACCATACATTTGGCGGACCATCCCTTGTTTTCGAAACAGAAAATCAACCCAGTAAAACAAAACCACCTAATCAGAAGGCATTTTTTCTTCTATCAGAGTCATTGGTTAAGCTTGAAAACAACTTCAAAATACATTTATGAATCTTGTAACGAATCCTTTGTTAGTGTATGCTTTCTATAATTTTAATACAAAAGAATGTACAGGAACAAATATTTTATCAAAATTAAGAAAGAAACATTTCAAACATTTTTAATTGTATTTCGTTCGGTTCTTTTATAGAGGTCTTTTGACGTCGTGACTTTGTGCATCAAAGGCCTGTTCTGCCCATTGAATATGTAAAAGTCAACGCAGTATCGAATAAATAATGATCACATTTCAAAAACAACTTTTTGCGGTAAGTATATGACCACTTGCATGCCTGCTTACCCCATTGTTAAAATGCATTTAATATAACGGCCTTTGGAACTTTACTTATAAGGTGAACACTATAAAACAAATGTTGTTTTTACTGTTGATTCTGTTGTTCGTACTAAGGCAATATGTTAGGACAATGATCATACAGAATATTAATACATTCCTCCATAAACACTCTTCGGAATACAATTACAGAACAAAAACAAACGGATCCTTGCAAGAAAGAGTTTTGTCAAGGAATGCTAAATAACACTTTGGGGCTATCATTTACAACAATAGACCAGCTAACGTGCTAAATAAACCGAATTACAAATCAAGAGTAATCCCAGGACACAAAAAAAAACTTTTACTCGGATTTTCACTTCAAAACGATAGAGGATTATTTTATTTGCACTTCTGCTCAGACATACGAAAATTATTCAATCATTTTCTAAAATATTTCTCTTTTGATGCTTTGTGCCATGCCTGATTGAAAAGGTGCATTTGCGTCTGATTGTAAGACGACAAAACTTCTGCATAATTGATTTTCATCCACCTACAAATGAGATATTGCTCCGGGCTTTCCAAGTCCCTTAACTTTATAGTCAGGTTTAATCTGTTCCGACTTAATTGAAATCAAGTGTCTTTAAATGACAATTGTATGGATGTATAATTGTCTTTAAATATTGAAAATTAATCCAGAAGACGTTTTTGGTGACAAATGAATGCAAATTAAGTTAGATTTACAAGCCTTAATTCTTTGAAATTACATCGCAAAAGTCAACAAATTGTGTGCTTTTACGAAAGGAAATCAAAAAAGAAATGTCAGTATTCGGAAAAAAATACTCAGATATTCATAATAGATCATGCAAAATTTATATCAGTCTGATCCGAATTTCAACGTTAAAACTAAGAATGTTGTGCTGGTCCAACACAAAGCATTCGAACTGTCGTGCTGACTCAACAGCAGGATATAAACGTCGTAATTTTCTGACATACAACACTATGAATAAGAATAACGTGCTGGCACAATTACACATCAATTAGTATATGAATGTCGTGCTGGCCTGACCTACAACACTCAGAAAATGAATGTCGCGCTGACCCGATTTGCACACCAGTAAGAATATGAGAGTCGTGCTGGACCGACATACACATCTGTAAGAATATATACGTCATATATACGTCATGCTGGACCGATTTAAAACTAAGAACATAAAACTCGTGCCTTCCCGACTAACACATTACTGCATTTGTTTGCATTGGTTACTTAATTATATATTAACAGAACCACTCGGAACAGAAAATCGGGCCGTTGCTTAGGTAAGTATTGTTCTTCAGCCACGAAAACCCAGAGTCTAATATAAAAGATAGAACACATTAAAATGCTCACTACATAACCAGAATATGTCGTGTTCTACATTATGTTATTGCTTTTGATAGTTATCTATTTATGGTCGGATTGACTGAGACAATTAAACTTTGAATAAAATCGGGTTCGACAGGATGACATTTGAGTGTCTAGATTTGGTAAAAAAGTTATAATCAAATCTTGTTTGGCAGCATTTGTATAGACCTCTTATTCCTGGATCGCGGCGTTAACGCTGGTTTGGCGATGTCATCTCGGTATCGAATTAACATTAGAACTACTTGTATTAGGTTTTCCCTTGGCATTCTTCTAAGGACACTATAGTTTTATGTATTCAAATATCACCTTATTTATCTTAAACATGATTGTTCTGTACTGTTTGCATCTGTTGTAACACTTGTTATAACGCATTGCTGGGTGATTTCTATTTTTGTAATTTGAAATAATTCAATATCACTTTAATCCATGATTAACTTCCAATTAAGAGAATCTTATTGCTTCCAGGGAGAATGTACCCGTTTCGTTGGAAACTTTTAAGTCGCGAACAGGCGCAAAGCAACTGAATCAACACAGATGAGAGCAAGTGAATAAACATGGCTCTTCACAGGACGTAGCACTGATACATGGCCATTTTGACAATGTATGTATCAAATTTCAATATGGGCATGACCTTGTTAATAAAGAACACATTAAAGGACACTATAGTTTTATGTATTCAAATATCACCTTATTTATCTTAAACGTGATTGTTCTGTACTGTTTGCATCTGTTGTAACACTTGTTTTAACGCATTGCCGGTTGATTTTTATTTTTGTAATTTAAAATAACTAAATATCACTTTAATCCATGATTAACTTCCAATAAAGAGGATATTATTGCTTCCAGGAAGATTGTAACCATTTCGTTGGAAACGTTATAGTCGCGACCAAGCGCAAAGCAACTGAATAAACACAGATGAGAGCAAGTGAATAAATATGGCTCTTCGCGGGACGTAGAACAGATACATGGCAATTTTGACAATTACCTTATTTCATTTCAATATATGTAAGGCATTTGAGGTAATTATCATGTTCAAATTAGTTCGATAGCAACAACATATGCTCAAGTTAACTCTTAGTTTTGCCTGCTTAAAAGGACACTCTTATTAAAATTCAGAACATGCACATGTATAACAAACATAAATTAATAGTGTTACCCAATTAACTACTTACTAAATAATGCATTGATGGAAAATATTAATCACTGATTACAAGATTTTATCCGTGTATTTAAGAGCTGAAAACGCAAAACAGTAATTGATTTACTGTGATCTATTGCCGCTTCATAAGGTAGAAATACCGTGTTTTCTGCACCTTTCTTTCAAATTAAACTCCGTAATTGTGATAACTTTTATTTAGGAATGAGTGTGCATCTTTAATGTGATGGTTTGTGCGGAATGTGATCGTCAGATTTATGTCGCATTTTGGCTATTAAACAAGAATAAATTTAACTAAATCTTACAAATATATCAACATTAAACCCGATTAGGCGTAAGCACAAATTTTGTTGAGTCCAGCAGGTTTAAGTACAACCCTCGAAGTGAGGTTTACATTGGCATGATCAACTTACTTATTAGTCAATTGATTTATTGATTGTTGATTGGTTAATTGATTGTTTAAATGTTTGTGTAACTGAACAGATTGAATGACTGACTGATAGATTGATTCATTGATGAAAATGTTAATAAATTGAGTATTTTTTATTATTTGTATAAATTCTGGATTAATTATTAATTTATTTTTAATTGAGTGATTGATTGAAACATTCATTGGAAAAATTTTGGACTGAGACTTTCATTCGTTGATTGATTGTTTGTATCACTCACTCACTCACTCACTCACTCACTCACTCACTCACTCACTCACTCACTCACTCACTCACTCACTCACTCACTCACTCACTCACTCACTCACTCACTCACTCACTCACTCACTCACTCACTCACTCACTCACTCACTCACTCACTCACTCACTCACTCACTCACTCACTCACTCACTCACTCACTCACTCACTCACGCACTCACGCACTCACGCACTCACTCACTCATTCAACCAGCTTCCTTATGAACAACGACATTTATAATGAGGATATTTTTCCAGTCGACACAATGCTTATAATGGCATTTCGTTACATTTGTATTGCAAGATGAGTGTATAGCGATATATGGGCTGGAATTGATAATATAGACGTATGATATTACACCAAAGCAGGAATACTTCAACTGTTCTTGTATAAACTGTAGAAATTGCAATTTACCTGTTTACATTGCCTTTAATCCATCCAAAGGTTCAAACTAAGACATGCATTGAAATCCAGTTCCTATTTAATTCGTTTAATAAAACTTTGACCACTTATTCCAATATTTAAACTTTTCAAAATACAGTGTAAATCAATTCTACTGACTCTGTATGATTAATATACTATCCAGCGATCCATTGTTTCTGCTGTAATTATCCTTTGATCAACTTTGTTTTTTTTCACATTGATACTATCACTTGATGTCGTATACTATCAAGGTCAGAAGGACAACAATCGATGCCATAAAGTATTTAAACCAACCGTGGACTGATGAGATAAGAGCGTCTATTGCTTCTGAACCAACTCTAGATAGTCGGCGACTCTGTGCGCATCACTGCCAAATACATCAATACCAGTTTCAACGGAACGACAATAGAACATAAGTGTTTTGTTAGTTTCAAATATGTTTGACTGATATTTAAATCTAAACTAAGCATTCAAACTTTAAGGTCACTATATGTTTTGTCGTCTGTAGGTAACTCTCATCTAATTCGCGTTTAAAATCATCATTTAGAAGATTGAGATGAACACGAAAGATTTCGTATCAAAAAGAAGCTGAATACTAGAATTCTGCACCTTTTCGGCAACAAAGCATTCTTAAATGAAAAAAAAACCCAAAGTGTATATTTAAGATACACATCTTAAAGCATCTAATCTATATAGCTGCCTAGTCTAATTCATGTCATGTTTGCACAAACGATTAATATTAAGTTATCTATATCTGTCACATTCTTTGTAAGTGTCAAAGTCTATTAAATCCGTAAACATCGGAGAACAAACAAACTGTGAAGAAGACGACAAACAGTTAAAGTTGATTATAAATTAATAATCGTACACTTTCATGGACAACTTTGCACGGGTGACATTAAAATACGAATAGTCGCAAAGTTTTGTTCTATTTTTGTCATGGTATGATGCTGTTTTCAAATGATAAGATTGTGGTTGAGGTATTTTAGTGGGTAGAGGTTTTAAATCCATATAGATAAAACGGTGAAAGGGTGGTCTGCCTCGCGTTAAAAGAATTTAAATGTTTGGTTTGGATGAAGATTAGATTCATATGTTAATGAAATAACAACTTTAACCTGTACCACAAATGTATCGTCAATGTATAAAAATAACAAAGTAAGAGTAATTCCTTGCGGACAAAATCAACATGCGTTGAAAACAACAAATGACTAAATCACTGTAACTCATGTTGTGTTATAGATAATCCTAAACTTGAGTGCATGTATTTGTTTGTTAATTTGTAAACATCGCATGCAAGATTATAAAATACATAGAGCCCTAACGAAGTAATTAACACCAATTCATGTAGTAATAGGATTTAAAAGCAATGAGAATGAAGTCCTATTATAGAACATAATTTAGCATCAGACCTCTTGAAAATGTCTTCAGAATGACTATAATCCTATTTCCGTAAACATCAAAACCCAACAGAATGCTTGTTTTTATAAGTCTAAATAAGATTTGAATTTTCGAGCGACAATTTTCGATCATACATTTATAGAGATCATCGAAATGAATCGTTATCAAAGTGAACGTAGACGGGGAAATTGTGCTAAAACAAAACTGGCCAGACATTGCGGTATCGTTTTAAAGTCAGCTTTCCTTCTTCTTTTTATGGAATTTACCAAGATATTCTTCAGTTGCAGACGCCTTCATCCGATGGTTAAGTCGTTTAATTTAGTTGACTTACAGAAAAATCAAGCAGATTTAGAAGTACAACGACAATATTTTCCTCCGTGCTTGTCTCATCGTCCTGAAATGATCCCCGAGTACTTGCATTTCACTCTATACCCCGCGAAATAAATTTTACCCTGAAATGACGAGTGATATAAGCCTTGTATCATTAATAGAGCTACAGAATGATACAAATACCTAGAATGATTTCATTTCTGTGAAAACGCTCATGAATTTTATAGAAACGGTAAACCATTTATATTATGGGACTTATCTGATTGTCAAAAATATATATGAAAGAAAGATGGTTCTGTAATAATAAGCATTAGGATATTAAACAGCGGTAAAGGTGGAGATTATTTTGGAAGTATACCCTGATAACATCAAATCTGCGGTGAAGCACGGGTGTTTCGTGCTTTAAAATTAAAAACACATGTTTGTACTCTAAGAAATTGAAGATCACACGCAGCGGGACAGTTTAGCTAAAGCTATTTTCCCTCATTAACCGTGTTAATGTGTACTTGTCAAAGTTGTCGAATAAGATGCTAAATTTATTTTGTACATTTCCGGTTACTGAAAAGACGAATGATTTACTTCCAATTATAGTCAATGATTAACTTATATTGATCGCATTTGAAACAAATATTAACGAAACTCCGCACGATATTCAGCAAACCGAATCTAGTGTAAAATATATCCTAAATACCAATTTATCTCCATTCTAGAAACAAAAATATAACAAAAAAAACGGAATTATAATTGTGTAACACTTTTATTTAATCGTTTTAAGTTGTCAAACTTAAATAAACATTTTAATATGTTTACATAAGCATTATGTTTGTCTTCTTCTTTTTATCCAACAAAGAATCGACCGCTAATATCTTAAACGCGTCTATTTCATCACAGAACAGAACAGAACTTTTATTAGGCATAAACATTAACATGTTCGTAGCCAAATGCATATATATACATTCACGGCGGCAATATAAAACAGTATTGACATTAACGTTGTATGAGAAGAGCATAAATTCAAGAACAAATATAAATTTAGCTGTTCAAATGATAATAAGCAATAATTAAATTAAATTAAAGCACTTTTGCGCTTTTCAGTGGCAATATAAACAAATTTAGCAAGTTTTAATTATGCTGCATTTTCAGAACTTAACAAATTACATAGTTTTTTCTTGGTTGGCCAATGACAATAATATCGTGGTAAGCACATTTGTCTAATATCTTTATAAAATGGACATACAAGAATAAAATGATATTCATCTTCAATCATATTCATATTGCAATATATGCATTTTCTATCATGTCTTGGTATATTTCTATATCTGCCTTCTTCTATAGCTAACTTGTGTGCTGAACATCGAACTCTACTTAGAGATACTCTATGGTTAACATTAGTGACACTATCGAGATATTTTTCATACCAAAATTATGTTTTTATATCTTTATAAGCACAAAGTTTGGATGAATCATTTAAAGTCGCATACCATTTCTGCATGTGCTGATCATATAATCTTTCAATAACTTTTGACAACTGTAATTTAGTGACTGACATATTATCCCATAAGTAGATAAATCCTAAATCATTTAACATTTTTTTTAACATCAGAATATCATGAGCTGCTTATATTTAGTGAACTACAATATCTAAAACATCTAGACAACAGGTTATCATTTGAATTTACAAGCTTATACCAATATTGCAATATCCTCTCTTGGCGTATAACATATAATGGCACTTTGCCAAGTTCACCATCAACAGTAGCATTAGTGGTTTGACATCTAACATTTAGTAATTGTTTTAAAAAATTCAAATAAACCCTTTCTATATCGGGAGCAGAATGGAATCCCCATATTTCACAACCATATGTTAATATTGGTAAAACCATTGAATCACATAATTTAAGTTATTCATGTATATTTAAGGGTATCTTTTCAAACAAAGAATTTAACGAAAACATTGCACGTAATGCTTGTTCAGATAAAGCTTTCTGGGCCACTGAGCATTTTCCATTGGATGATAACATTACTCCCAAATAGCAAAATTTATTAACAATATCCAGTTTAACTTTGTTATAAATTGGTTCAATAAGGTTAAGAACCTTCTCACCAGATATGGCTTTTATGATGTATGGTGTAATGATACACAGCTAAACGAAAACCAGTTCATTTGTATTTTTAAACAGCGTCTGATAGACGAATATTTACAACAATGGCATGGAAGTGTTAATGAAAATGGTGTCTTAATAGTTTATAGAGTACTTAAAACTGCATTCGAGTTTGAATCCTATTTAGACAATATTGTGTCAAGAAATCTTAGAATTGCTATCACAAAAATACGTATATGTTCGCATAATTTAAGAGTTCATACTGGCAGATATGATAGATTAGAACGCCACTTACGTCTTTGTCAAGTATGTGACTCGAACGAAGTAGAAGACGAATTTCATTTTATATTTAAGTGTACACCTTATGTCCAATTAAGACAAACTTATATTAAAGGTTATTATAGAATAAGACCTAGTATGTTTAAACTTGTGCAACTTCTTAATACACAAAATACATCTGAAACATTTAGGTTAAGCAAATATATATCGGAAGCATTTAAGGTGCGTTCTACTTTATTAATGAATCAATAATTATAAGCCTTGATACACATTTTTATCTCAAGCAGTGGTATGCTTTGTTAACATTTGTAACCATTGGTTACTATTTATGTTGATATATACTATGTGAGTCTGTTTTATTGTTAGAAATTGATCAATTGTATCATTTGTTCCAACATATACTAGTATATAAAAAGCAAACTATTGGTTATTGTATTGTATACTATTATAGTTTGATTGATTCGTGTTTTCTATTCCAGTTCATCCTTAAAAATAGATTAATTATAATATTTATTTAATATTTCACACTACATTGTATAATTGTAATTGTAATTTATAAAATATGTATATGAAACACAAAAAACTGTATAGTTTACGTGTAATAAAAATTCTGTTCTGTTCTGTTCTGTTCTGTTATAAAATAGACTGACATTTTCTTTCCGTGTACCTTTCTTGCATATCATAGCAACAGTTTTATTAGTATTTACAGTGATATTCCATTTAAACAATAATCAGGTAATTTATTTAATAACAGAGTAACAACCATGACAGCAAAAAGTGTGAAAACATTTATTGATGTCGACGCGGGTCTATAATTGACACTCAACCTATAATTAGCCTTCAAAAACATGGGGTTTATGTGCAGTGTTTAAAACATTTGAAAGAAAGATCGATATGAGACACTAACACACAATCCTAGAAGGGTGGTCGAGAAAGACAAAGGGTACCTGATATAACGCGAGATCATCCAATTTCATCGCCCTTGTAAGGGTTTCCAAATGTATACAAAAGAACCCGCCAAGGGGCGTGATTTTGGCTTGACTAATTGAATAATTGGGGTTATTTTTTAGTGCATCGTTTAAGACTTATGAAGATGAAAATTGAGTTTAAATTGCTTGCTTCCGTTTTACCTTTTTATATAATCTTCGACTAGGAAACTGTTTGATCGACGTAATTAACGGTCCAATATCATATATTCTTTTTTTATGTAATCTACATGATATTTACCGAAATTAAATAGTCTTTTTCGGTGCTAATGAAAAATGACATTTGGCAATAAAAACGCAATATATGTTAAAAACCTTGTTTAATTATTATCCTATGCACTGGATAGTAAAACAATGTTCCACTGTAAAAACTATTGATGCTTTATCGGAATATGCTTTATCAAAACTCTATATATTATCTCGTTATTCTTACTGGCGGATCCAGGGGTGGATCCGCCCCCCCCCCTTCCAAACGGAAGTAGGAAATTAAAATATTCCAAGTTTACTTTTAATTTTAATATGGGATAAAAAAGCAAGTCACAAGGTTGCGCCCCTACGTTACACCCCACTAACGTCAAATCCTCAGCACGCCCACGATTTTATAACCTTATGCAAAAAATCATGGAAACACAAATTCACATTTTCAAAAAAAAAATTGTAGTTAGCCCCCAACTCTTTTTTCGCATATGAATATGTGCTGGATTGTTAAAACGGCGAAAAGTCAGTCTTCTCGAATATCGTTGTAATGTACTGCTTTATTGCAGTTAATAAGTACGCACAAAACATGGCAAGTTTAAGTAAAATATCCCCCACCCAGCCCTACATGCTTTGATTTCAGGTAGCATACATTTACTGTGAGCAGTGATATCCCAAATATTTTAAAATCAATGTTATTGTCCAGTTTTGGTTCTTGTCATCATCTAAGACGGTTCGCTGTACATACTGTGTCTTGCAGTAATCCAATTTCCATATTACATTTGGCAAAGCACGATTCGATTCTTGTGTCCTTTGTTTTCGAAACAGCAAATCAACACAGTAAACCAAAACCATCTAAACAGAATGAAATCAGAGTCATTCTATCAGAGTCATTGGTTGAGCTTGACAACAACTTCAAAATACATTTATGAATGTTGTAACGAATCATTGTTAGTGTATGCGTTCTACAACTATAATACAAAAGAATGTACAGGAAAAAATATTTTATCAAAATTAAGAAAGAAACATTTCACACATTGTTAATTGTATTTCTTTCGGTTCTTTTATACAGGTCTTTTGACGTCGTGACTTTATGCATCAAAGTCCGAATCTGCCCGTTGAATATATGACAGCCAATGCAATATAGAATAAATAATGATCACATTTCAATAACAACTTTTTGAGGTTAGTATATGACCACTTGCATGCCTGCTTACCCCATTGTTAAAATGTATTTAATGTAACGGCCTTTGGAACTTTACTTATAAGGGGAACATTAAAACTAATGTTGATTTTACTGTTGATTGTGTTGTTCGTACTAAGGCAATGTTAGGACAATGAATGATCATACAGAATATTAATACATTTCTCCATAAACACTTATTGTAATACAATGACAGAACAAGAACAAACGGATCAGTGCAAGAAAGAGTTTTGTTTAGGAATTCTAAACAACACTTCGGGACTATCATTTACAACAATATACTAGCTAAAATGCTACATAAACCGAATTACAAATCAAGAGTAATCCCAGGACACACAAAAAATTTTTACTCGGATTTTCACTTAAAAAAGATAGAGGATTGCTTTATATGCAATTCTTCTCAGACAAACGATAATTATTCAGTTTTTTTTAAAAATATTTCTCTTTTAATGATTGAAAGGGTGCATTTGCGTCTGATTGTAAGACGACAAAACTTCTGCATAATTGATGTTAATCCACATACAAAGATGTATGAGAGATATTGCTCTGGGCTTTCCAAGTCCCTTAACTTTATAGTCAGGTTTAATCTGTTCCGACCAAATTGAAATTCAGTGTCTTTAAATGACAATTGTAGGGAAGTATAATTATCTTTAAATCTTGAAAATTAACCCAGAAGACGGTTTGAGCAATAAATGAATGCAAATTAAGTCAGATTTGCAAGCCTTAATTCTTTGAAATTGCACATTTACTGCAAGAGCCCTGCTAAGGGAATTTTACACATATTTCAATAAGAAATGAAGTGAAATTGCGTGCTTTTACGAAAGGAAATCAAAAAAGAAATATCAGTATTCTAAAAAAATGCTCAGATATTCAGAAAAGACCATGCAAACTTTACATCAAGTTTCAAGTTTCAAGTTTATTGGCAATATCGGCAATACATAAGCCTTTGGCCATGAACATGCACATAGGATGAGATGTACACAAATTGAAAAGATGACAAATACAAAATAAACTAAACACACACACACACACACACACACACACACACGTACATATTATAAAGAACACAATCGTTATTTACTTTATTGTAACTAAGAAGCAACTACATCAATGCTGATAGAACGTCGTTGAAAAGCATTGTAGATGTATTTATATACAATTCTTATATTGTTTGTGTTTTTTGAAGACATTAAAACCCTAAATGTATTCAAGGTATTCCATGAATTGGAAATATGGAATTGTTGACATAAATCATAATAAAAGGACAAACAAGCAAAAAATGGAATTCAGACTCAACCATATTTGTATCAGGCTGATCCAAATTACAATGTTCAAACTATGAGTGTTGTGCTGGTCCAACACAACGCCTTCGACTTGTCGAGCTGACTCGACAGCAGGATATAAACGTCACACTTGCCCGACATACAACACTAAGAATAAGAATTGTGTGCTGGAACATTTACAAATCAATTAGTATATGAATGTCGTGCTTGCATGACCTACAGCACTCAGAAAATGAATGTCGCGCTGGCCCGATTTGCACACCAGTAAGAATATGAATGTTGTACTGGACCGACATACACGCATTACATAACCAGTTTATGTCGTGTTCTACATTTTGTTATTGCTTTGGAAAGTTTTATATTTATGTTCGGATTTTCTGAGACAATTAAAATTTGAATGAAATCGGGTTCGAGGGGATGACATTTCAGTGTCTAGATTTGGTAACGCACAATTTATAATCAAACTTGTTTGGCAGCATTTGTAAAGACCTCTTACTTTGCAAGACCAAGCATGTTTAAATTTATTCAATTATTAAACTCGGGAAATCCTGGATGTCTAAGAAAACTAGCTTTGTATTGCAAACATGCTTTTAAGCTCCGATATAATGCTTTGAATAATAATGCTTAACTTTATTGATTTTAACATGTTGAAATCAGTGATAATTTATATATGTATATATGTATAATGCACTCTCGCATTTATCAACTATTGCTATACTATGTGTTATGTTATTGTAATCTCGATGAACTGTATATGTTCAAGTTAACAATAAAAGTTCTGTTCTTATTCCTGAATCTCGCGTTACTGCTGGTTTGGCGATGTTATCTCCGTATCGAATTATCATTAGAACTACTTGCATTAGGTTTTATCTGGGCATTATTTAAGGACACTATATTTTTATGTATTCAAGTATTTCCTTATTCATCTTAAACGTGATTGTTCTGTACTATTTGCATTCGTTGTAACACTTGTTTTAACGCATTGTTGGTTGATCTTTATTTTTGTAATTTAAGATAATTCAATATCACTTTAATCAATGATTAACTTCCAATAAAGAGTATCTAATTGCTTCCAGGGAGATTGTAACCATTTCGTTGGAAACGTTATAGTCGCGAACAGGCGCAAAGCAACAGAATCAACACAGATGAGAGCTAGTGAATAAATATGCCTCTTCGCGCGACGTAGAACTGATACATGGCCATTTTGACAATTACCTTATTTCATTTCAATATATGTAAGGCCTTATTAATCATAAACACAGCAATATATTAAATTCCTTATTGACCGATTGATCGACGGACAGATTTACTTTCTGATCAACTTAATATGTATAAGTTGATTGATTCCTTACACGTTTTTAAATAAATTACTATACTGACATATTGACAGACTGTCTGAATATGTAGATTAAATAATTGATTTTTTTTTATTTATTAGACTGATACGTTCTTTCGCTGATTGATTGATAACTAATTGTTTGTCTCACTCACTCAGTCACTCACTCACCCGCTCACCCACTCACTCGCCCACTTACTCACTCACTCACCGTGCACATGTTCGCTTATAAAATATGGAATCAGAGAAAAATAGGAAATTAATAGATTTTATTCAGTTCATATCATTTTTTTAAACAATAAATTATATCAAGATTAAAAATGATGATATATTTCCAGTGTACACAATACATCTAATAGGCCTTGTGTTTCAATTGTATTGTATGATGAATGTGTAGCGACATATGGGCTGTAATTGATTGATATTGCATCTAAACAGGAATATCTCATCTCGATCATTAACAATTTATGCAACTGTTACTGTTTAAAATGAAAAAAAAAAACATAACTTACCTGTTTGTATTGTAAATAATCCATTCAAGAGTTCAAACCAAGGCATATGTTTTTGTAATCCGGCTCCTTTTCAATTTGTTAAATAAAGCTTTGATCACTTATTCCACCTATCTGAACTGTTCAAAATCCAGTTAAAAGCAATACTACGGAGTCTATATGATTAAAAGAGAATCCAGCGATCCATTGTTCTTGTCGTAATTGTTCTTTCATAAACCTCAGCCCGTTGATACTTTCACTTGATATCGTATACTTATAAGATCAGAAGGACAAACATCAACGCCATAAAGAATTCAAACCAATCGCCAACTGATCGGATAAGAGCGTCTATTGCTTCTTAAATTCCACAAGATAGTCAGCTACTCTGTACGCATCACTGTTAAATACATCAATACCAGTTTCAGCGGCTGGACAATAGAAAATCAGTGTTTATTAGATTCAAACATGCTTAACTGATATTTGCTATCTAAAATAAACATTTAATCACAAACTTGCTGGTCATTATTTGTCTTTTGTCGTCTGTAGAGAAGGTTGCTCTATGTAATTCGAGTTTAAAATTATTTTTAATAATTTGGGATAGACAAGAAAGATTTTGTATGAAAATAGAGGCTGATTAATGGCATTCCGCACGTTTACCGCAAGAAAGCATTCTTAAATAATACAAGCAAAGAACGTGTATATTTAAAATACACATCTTAAGCATCTAATACATTTAGTTGCCTAGTAAAGTTATCTATAACGTTCAAATTCTTTGTAAGTGTCAAAGTTTATTGAATCCGAAAACAGCGGAGAACAAACAAACTGTGAAGAAGACAGCAAACTGTTGAATTTGAATAAAATTAATAATACACTTTCATTGACAACTTTGCGCGACTAACATTTAAATCACAAATAAGCCTCAAAGTATTTTTCTTATTCTTTTCATGATGCTCAGTTTTAAATGATAAGATTGTGGTTCAGGTATTTTGGTGGGCAGATATTTTATATATCAAATAAATAAGGTAGTGAAAGGGTGGTCTGCCTCGTGTTAAAAGAATTTAGAGGTTGGGATGAAGATAAGATTTACATGTTTATGAAATAACAACTTTAACCTGTACCACAATTGTGTCGTCAATGCAAGATAATTAAAAACGTACAATCAGTATGCGTTTAAACTAACAAATGTCATACATTATGTAAATCGTTTTGTGTCAAAGAAAATCCTAAACTTGAGTGCCTGTATTTATTCGTTAATCTGTAAACATCACATGCAAAATTACAGAATACATAAAGACCGAACGAAGTAATAAATACCAATTCATGTAGTAATAGGATTTGAAAGCAATGCGAATGAAGCCCTATTTTATAACATAATTTAGCATCAGATATCTTGAAACTGTTGTTAAATTGACTTTAATCCTAATTCCAAACAACCAAATCCACTAGGATACGTGTCTACATCTGAAAAGATGTGTATTTCCTAGCGAAAATTTATGTTCAGATAATAATAGAGATCATCGAAATGAATCGTTATCTAACTGAACACGGACAGTGAAAGTGTGCTAAACAATACTGTCCAGACATTTCGATATATTTTTCAAGCCACATTCCCTACTACTTTTGAAGGAATTTACCAAGATATTCGTCTCTTTCAGACGCCTTCATCCGAACGTGAAGTAATATAATTTAGTTGTCTTACAGAAAAATCAAGCCGATTTAGAAGAGCATTCACCATATTTCCTCTGTCCATGTCTCAGACAATCGCCCAGTACTTCTGTACTATTTAGCATTAGGATATTGAACATATTAAACTGCGATAAAGGTGGAGATTCTTAAAGTATTCTACCTTGATAACATCAAATCTGCACTGAAGCACCAGTGGTTTGTGCTTCACTGTTTGTATTCTAAGAAATTGACGATCACATTGAGCGGGACAATTAAAATGAAGCTATTTACGCTTGTTAACCGTAGAAATGATTGTCAAAATTGTCGAATAACTTATAGTTAAAGTCATGCTTCTACATTTCGGTTACTAAGGAAACAAGCAAATGGTTTACTTTCGATTCAATCGGAATAAGAAACAAATTTACCAAAATATTTAGTAAAAATATATCATATATTGATTGATATTCAATTGCTTAATATCTAGCGGAATTCGTTCAATTTGTTTCCATTCCGATTTAATAGGAAGCAAATCATTTGCTTGAATGATGATCACTCCATAGTATTTTCTAACACTTTTATTTGATCTTTAAAGAAGTAAAAATTGAATGATTATTTTTGTACATTGAAGAATTTCATGTGTTTAACTAATCTATGAAGTTTAGTCTTCTTATTTGTATCCAACAAAAGATCGTCCCTGTTCATATCTCAACCGCGTCTCTTTTATCACAGAGTAACAACTATGAAAGCAAGAAGTGTGAAAACCCGCTGTCTGTCCGACTCCGTTGATTAAAACCATGACATAAAATCACAACATACCGGTACGCATTCAAGAAACCTGAGAATTTTGTCCAAAGATAAAGCCGTAATAAAGACTAATGGCACAGCATTTTGTGGACCATTCTTGTTTTCGAAACAGCAAATCAATTTAGAAACACAACACCAAATAATCAGAAAGCTTTCTTTTTATATCAAGGTCATTGATCGATCTTGAAAGGAATACTTTAATATTCCGCTGAACAATCTAGTGGAAGTAAAATAAAGATGGGACGATTTAAGTTAGCTCTTTGATGTATGTGCGCTTATCAGGAAATAAGTATTTGCAGACAAAACAAATTACATCAGGAACAACGTTGATTTATTTCTAAAGGGATTGTAAGCATATTATTTGTCGGCCAGCATGCATAAAACACGCAGCGTCAGATTAATGTGTCAGCCAAGAGTCAATTGGAACGAAGCGTTTCGGACACTGGACAAATGTATGATATATTCCAGACAATACAGTTGTGACATGTTTTGCACAGAAATAGCAACTCGTCGTAAAAACCATAACTATCAAATTGTTCCCATGATACGTTTATCAATGTTTAAACGAATCCTATGATAGTGTATGTTTTCTACAACTATGATATAAAAGAATGTACAGGAACAAAGATTCTATAAAACTGAAGAAATATATATATCAAACATTGATGATTGTATTATTATTTTCGGATAATAATGCATGTTTTCTGACGTCGTGAATGTACACCAAAGGCCCGCACTGCCCAAAGAATTAGTTCAAGTCAATGCAGTATCGAATAAATTATAATCACATTAAACAAAAACTTGTTTTGATGTAAATTTAGAACCATTTGCATGCCTGCTTACCCCATTGTTGAAATGCTTTTAATATAACGACCTTTGGGATTTTATTTATAATTGGAACACTACCAAATAAATGCTGTTTTACTGTTGATTCTGTTGTTTTACTATAGCAATGTTAGGACAATAAAGATGATACAGAACATTAATACATTTCTCCATAAACACTCTTAGGAAAACAGTTATAAAACAAGAAGAAAAGGATCATTACAAGAAAGAGTTTTGTCAAGGAATGAAAAGCAGGCACTTTGGGACTATCAATTGCAACAATAGACCGGCTAACATGTTAAATAAACCGCCTAACAAATTAGGAGTAATCCCACGATAAAAAAAAAAAAAACGTTTACTCGGATTTTCTCGTCAAAAAGATAGGGGATTAAATTATTTGCACTTCTTTTCAGACATACGATTTTTATACAATTATTTTTCTAAATTATTTCTCTTTTGATGTTTTGTGCCATGTCTGATTGAAAGGGTGTATTTGCGTCTGCTTGTAAAACTTTTGCATAATTGATGCTTATCCACGTACAAATGAGATATTGCTCCGGGCTTTCCAAGTCCCTTAACAGTAAAGTCCGATTTAATCTGTTAAGACTTAATTGAAATCCAGTGTCTTTAAATGACAATTGTAATGATGTGTTATTGTCTTTATATCTTGAAAATTAGTCTTGAAGACGTATTGGTCTACAAATGAATGCAATTTTAGTTAGATTAACAAGCCTTATTTTTTTAAACTGCACTTTTACTGTTAGTGCACTGCTTAGAGAATGGAAATAATTTACTAATATTTAAATAAGAAATGATGGTAACAAATTGTGTACTTTTCCGAAAAGCAAACTATAAAGTTACATATGAACTCGGAAAAAATACCCTGATATTCAGAAAATGATAATACAAACTTGTCAGGCTGATCCGACATACGACTTTTGAACTATGAATTGGTTCAACACAAAGCCTTCGACTAGTCCTGCTTACTCGACATCAGAATAAAAACGTCGTGCATGCCTGATTAACAGCACTAAGGATATGAATTTCCTTCTAGCCCAACTTAAACATCGGACGAGATGGTCCGAAATGCACATCACTTAGCCTGATGGCCCAACATTCACACCACTTAGCGTGGAAGCCCGACATACACATCACCTAGGGTGATGGCTCGACATACACATCACTAAACCTGATGACCCAATATTCACACCACTCAGCATGAACCCGACATTCACACCACTTAGCGTGAAGGCCCTACTTACACATCGCTTAGTGTGATGGCCCGACATATAAACTCGCTTAGCGTGAAGGCCCGACATATACATCGCTTAGCGTGATGGCCCGACATACACATCGCTTAGCGTGATGGCCCGACATATACATCGCTCAGTGTGATGGGCCGACATATACACCATTAAGCGTGAAGGCCCGACATTCACACCACTAAGCGTGAAGGCCCGACATATACATCGCTTAGCGTGATGGCCCGACATATACATCGCTTAGCGTGAAGCCCCGACATATACATAACTAAGCGTGAAGGCCCGACATACACACCATTAAGCGTGAAGACCCGACAAACACATCACTTAGCGTGATAGACCGACATACACATCACTAAGTGTGATGGCCTGACATACACATCACTAAGTGTGATGGCCTGACATATACATGACTATGTGTGATGGCCTGACATACACACACCTTAGCGTGATAGACCGACTTACACATCACTAAGTGTGATGGCCTGACATACACATCACTATGTGTGATGGCCTGACATACACATCACTAAGTGTGATGGCCTGACATACACATCACTTAGCGTGATAGACCGACATACACATCACTAAGTGTGATGGCCTGACATACACATCACTAAGCGTGAAGGTCCGACATACTCATCACTAAGTGTGATGGCCTGAAATACACATCACTTAGAATGAAGGCCTGACTTACACATCACTAAGTGTGATGGCCTGACATACACACCACTTAACGTGAAGGCCCTACTTACACATCACTAAGTGTGATGGCCTGACATACACACCACTTAGCGTGATAGACCGACATGCACATTACTACGTGTGATGGCCTGACATACACACCACTTAGCCTGATACACCGACATACACATCACTAAGTGTGAAGACCCGACAAACACGTCACTTAGCGTGATTGGCCGACATACACATCAATAAGCGCGAAGGCCCGACATACACATAACTAAGCGTGAAGGCCCGACACACACACCACTAAGCGTGTTGGGCCGACAAACACATCAATAAGCGTGATGGGCCGACAAACACATCACTTAGTGTGAAGGCCCGACTTACACATCTATAAGCGTGAAGGGCGACTAAAACGTCGCTTAGCATGATAGCCCGACTTCAATCACAAAGCGTGCAGGCCCGACCTACACATCACGAACTATAAGACTACTGTGATGAATAGACCTGAAACACTAAGAATATGAATGTCGTGCTATTTCAATACACAAAATGAAAACTGCCTCTGTCACTTAATTCACATATGTCTGTTAAGTTCAACAGAAAATGCTTAGTTGCAATGCCGTGCATTTACATACTTGCACACTACTGCGATACTACCTGGTGTGCTTTGTGTGGTTTGCCCTTGAGCGCCCCATTGACAACTGCAACTTTATAGTACGTTGGCAAAGATATATTCGTAGTTCACTGTGTGGAAAATTGTTACTTCGAGGAGAGAGCGCTTTTCAGTGACAATCCGTTGCATCAGAAATCCATTTAAAACAAACAAGGCATTTTTTGGAGGCGTTTCGAGTTGTTTGTATAAGTAAACTAATTATATATTAACAGACGCACTTTTGTACGCAATTTGTACTGGACATATGGCAATGATTTCTTACCATTAATTAGTGCAAAGAATTTCAGTACTTTATAGAGAGCACCCTAAAGCCTTATTATGGTTTTCAAGAACGGATCAAGGAGGACTTAGAGGGGGCGTAACTTAGGGGCACAACCTTTTGACATGCGCCTTTTCCTTAGAACCGAATGTTTATGGCATAAACTGTTTGCATGTGTATTTGGGGTTACTCTTTTAAGAAATTTTAACAATTTGCAGTCGGAAATGATGCTTTATGAGCGTTATAATCATTATTATTGTTTCCCCGATATTGACATAAAAAGTGAACCTTGGCGATTTTAGAGGGGGCGCTCACCTGGTGCGCCCCCTCTAAGACCGCTAGTGGTTCTTGCTAGCGTCACGGATACAGACATTAAAATTTGCCTACACACAAGAACAGCGTGTATTTTATCGAGTCCATCTTTCTTTAATTCAATGAAAGACTAATTGATAATGACTGTAGCTGTAATGTGAATGGCTATATACACTGTCATTATGACTATCTTCTAGCTTCCTTTAAAACCTAAAACACTAAGATTTCGATGAATAAACGGAGTGGAACATTTATTCGACTTAAGCATAAACTGCTCATCGAACACAACATTATGTAAAGAAACAAAGACATGGCATGTGACCATTTTAACACAAGCTTAATTAATTGATTATTTATATATTAACACAAATATTGTGAGAATGTGTATAAAGATATCAAGAATGTTGTCAATATTTAAGTGTAATATGTAAATGAAATGAATACTAATTTTGGTAATTTGAAGGACTTATCACAGTAGAGCGCTAATTAAAAATATATCATATTGGAATAGAACTTTTGTTTATCGAGAACGCTAACACAGCAAAAAAGGGGACAATAAAGATGTGTTTTCAAAATTCTGTTTAAGCATGAGACAAATATTGAAAATGATATTTCTAAATAACCATTTATACGCATTTTACGTATGTATAAAACGTATATTGTACACAAAAGAACTAGAATTAATATGAATAATTACTATTCGAATATGATTCAAATCCAGATTGTTGATTTTTCATATTTAAATAGATAGATACCTTTTTTTAAATCAGAACAACAAAACAAAAAAAGAGAAATCGTTTTTAATGCAGACAAGCAATACATTTTTTTTCAAGAACAAAGTAGTCCATAAATTTTCTATCGAGTGGGCGAATAACAAATGTTTGCTTCATAAATCAGTTAAGCACTTTAATTTATTATTAATTTTATACAACAATAGCAATCCCAGTAAGGAGCCAACACTATCTTTTTCATGAACAAACCACAAACGGTTCTATTTGTCAAAGGTTTTTTGTAGTGTTGACTTGTTTATATGTTTAAAGTTAAATTTACAACACCCAGCGGCTAAAAAAACAATTCCTATGCGGAATATTTGCACATGAAATACATTAGTAAATAATTCAGATTCCTAAGTATAGTTCTAAATTGTCATGGAGCCTCAAATGTATGGCGTTCGGAACGGCTCAAATATTACAATACGACCAAACTAACCTTAATAGTTTAAGCTATGTAATAACTGACTAATATGTAGTCTAAAGAATAGCTATACATCATTAACTTGACTGAACTTGAAACAATTTGTACGCACAATCAATAATTCATAGTTTTAACCATGCAAACACAAACACGATGTTGTATGTTTTGTTGATGCATCAATTTTGAATTAAAAAAATCCGATGTATGATAAATCTATGTGAAGAGGATAACTTGGCGGTTAGGATTACAAGTGTATGATTTGAAGGCATAAAGAGCATTATTGTCGGTAAGGATTACCTATCACATAATACATTAAAGTGAAGAGGCTTACTTGGAAGTAAGGAATATCCATGTTTGATCCCAAGGCGTGAAGAGGATTACTTGCGGAAGGGGGACTCCCAATGTATGATAAATTTGAGTGAAGAGGATTACATGGCGGGAAGGACTACCAATGTTTGATACACCTGTATGAAGGGGATTAATTTTCGGGGAGGACTACCAATGAATAATACATCTGCGTGAAGAGGATTACTTGGGGGAAAGACTACCGATGTATGATACACCTGCGTAAAGAGGATAACATTGGGGGAGGTCTACCAATGTATGATACACCTGCGTGAAGAGAATAACATTGGGGGAGGTCTACCAATGTATGATACACCTGCGTGAAGAAGATTACTTGGCGGGGAGGACTACCAATGTATGATGCACCTGCGTGATAAAGATTACCTGGCGTGAGGACTACCAATGTATGATACACCTGCGTGAAGAAATTACTTGACGGGGAGGACTACCAACGTTTCATACACCTTCGGGAAGAAGATTACTTGGGGGGAGGACTACCAATGTATGACACAACTGCGTAAAGAGAATAACATTGGTGAAGGACTACCAATGTATGATACACCTGCGTGAAGAGAATAACATTGGAGGAGAACTACCAATGTCTGATACACCTGCGTGAAGAGAATAACATTGGAGGAGGACTACCAATGTATGATACACCTGCGTGAAGAGAATAACTTTGGGGGAGGACTACCAATGTCTGATACACTTGCGTGAAGAGAATAACATTGGAGGAGGACTACCAATGTATGATACACCTGCGTGAAGAAGATTACTTGGCGGGGAGGACTACCAATGTATGATACACCTGCGTGAAGAAGATAACTTGGCGGGGAGGACTACCAATGTATGATACACCTGCGTGAAGAAGATTACTTGGCGGGGAGGACTACCAATGTATGATACACCTGCGTGAAGAGAATAACATTGGGGGAGGACTATCAATGTATGATACACCTGCGTGAAGAAGATTACTTGGCGGGGCGGACTACCAATGTATGATACACTTGCGTGATAAAGATTACCTGGCGTGAGGACTACCAATGTATGATACACCTGCGTGAAGAGAATAACATTGGGGGAGGACTATCAATGTATGATACACCTGCGTGGAGAAGATTACTTGGCGGTGAGGACTACCAATGTCTGATACACCTGCGTGAAAAAGATTACTTGGCGGGGAGAACTACCAATGTCTGATACACATGCGTGAAGAATATTACTTTGGGGAGGACTACCAATATCTGATACACCTGCGCGAAGAAGATTACTTGGCGGTGTTGACTACAAATGTATGATACACCTGCGTGAAGAAGATTACTTGGGGGAGGACTACCAATATATGATACACCTGCGTGAAGAATATTACTTGGGGGAGGACTACCAATGTCTGATACACCTGCGTGAAGAAGATTACTTGGGGGAGGACTACCAATGTCTGATACACCTGCGTGAAGAATATTACTTGGGGGAGGACTACCAATGTATGATACACCTGCGTGAAGAAGATTACTTGGCGGTGATGACTACCAATGTATGATACACCTGCGTGATGAATATTACTTAGGGGAGGACTACCAATGTCTGATACACCTGCGCGAAGAAGATTACTTTGGGGAGGACTACCAATGTCTGGTACACCTGCGTGAAGAAGATTAATTGGCGGTGATGACTACCAATGTATGATACACCTAAATAAAGAGGATTACTTGGCGCGGAGGAGTGTTTTGAGTATACACCAAAACTGATGTCGATTTTGAGGGGCCAAAATAATGTGGTGCACCTGAAAGGGCTCAAACGCATGACCTCATTGATAGAAGGCGGTCATTCATTCCACTTGGCCATTTTTGAGGGTTTGCCATTTAAACCATATGTTTTACGCATCGTGTGTATACAAGTCTTGTTACCGTTTCAAACATAAACACCTAGTTCTTATTTCAATTTAAATACCGCTCTTAATAAAACTTACTTCCATTTTTGCAACCTTAATTTATTTTGAAGTAGCTTGTTCCAAATTCAGCATGTCGATCTCGAAAGAGAATCAGTGCGAAGTTAACAATAATTAGCGCTATTTGTGAGCGATCTTAATGGTAAAAAACAGTCAATATTTATACGAAAGCTTAAGAAACAACCTCAGTAGCCAAATGTTTAAACATATACCCCGTTTAGTGGCGGGGTTAACGCCAAAGACAGAGAACACAAAAAACAAAACATCACAAACAAGAAACACGGAACAATAGCACAAAACTCCACAAACAACACAGAGCATATTTATTATATAATAATGTGTGTTTATCAAGGATTGTCAGGTACCGCCTTGGAATGGTCAGTAAAAAAAATACTGGGAATTTAAACCAGTCTGCGTGCACAACCTCACTCTTATCCAAACGATCCTGAATAAAGTAAAAACGCGAGAGTTAATCAAAGTATGCATTATTACGAGGATCTTAAAGCGACAGTCCGCAAATCGGGCAAATTAGCCATGAAAAAAAAAAAATTCATCTATGTGTTGATAAGCATTCCTGACTGACGAATCCAAAAAAAATTTGGTTCAAATCGACCTAGAAATGAGTTTTTCGTGTCATTTTCAATATCTCTTCTTAACTATCGGCCCCCGAGAGTTAACGGTTATATAAATAGAAAAAACAGTGGGATTCCAAAGTTCTTGCGCATGCGCAGGGCGATACTATTTCCCGGTCTCTCCTCGTAAAATCCGGTCTCATCCGGTCTCATAATTCCCGGTTCATAACTTATGGCCCCAGGCAACGGATTGTGTTGCTGATGTTTATAACACGATTTTGACAATCTTATTTGTTTTTATATGTAACAAAATGGTATAAAATATATAAACATTATGTCTTAATTTATGCAATTTGTTATAGGTATACACTATTTATGCAATTCGTGTTAAAGGTGTAGAGAAAGATGCGATGCAGTACAAATGCTCATGTTTTTTGCATAAAAGATTGAGGACGGCTAGAGTATGAAGTAACTTAGAATTGCACCTTTTAAATTATGTTATGTTATGTTATTGTTCTTCCTTTTATGTTCCCCCCCCCCGACATAATTTTTTTTAAGCATAAATGATTACAATTGAAAAATTCCATGTTTGCATATCCGACTCATATCGATACGATACGATATGTTTATTGCGTAAAACATTATACAATGTTCATCGCATGTAAACAAGTAAATCAATGAATGGAGAAAAAGTACACAAACACATTTTCTGGAGCTAAAAGTTGCAATGTTATAACATCCTATTATAGTAATTATGCGTGTGCTTAGACATTAAAGCTACTAGATGAAGAGTGTTTCTTTGAAGTTGCGCCATTCTGAAGTAATCAACACATTATGTCTCCATTTTTCGTTTATAATTTTGTGCTATTCGCTAATGCTAGGTTTATATTAGGCCACGATTACCACGATGTCCCCGATTCCAGAGCATCGTGGCGAACGTAACAGAGCGTGGAGTCGAATCGGGGTGATCGTGGGGGAGCGTAACGGAACGTGGTTGAATCGGGGACATCTTGGGCATCGGGACAGATTTTAAATCAAACTTAAATTTCACCACGATTGCCCCGATTCATTTTCTAATCGTGACATAGCGTGGCCTTCGTAACAAAACGTAACGGAACGTAACGAAGCGTAACAGAACGTGGAATACAATCGCAATAGATCGGGACCAGCGTGGACACATTTTTTCATCCCGCTTCGCTGCGACGTCTCACGATAGCTCCACGCTCTGCTACGATCTAACACGATCTGTTACGATATACACTTTTCTACCATTTATTGCTCCACGTTGCGTCACGCTCTCCTACGGTATCCCCGATTGTCGTTCACGTTCTGATACGCTCTGACACGCTCCAACACGTTTCCTCACGATAGCCACGATTTCCACGCAAGCTGCATATACATAACAGCTTTATCTACTGGTACTCTATCGTTTAAGATTCCACATGAAATGCGTCGGCATAAAAATTAAAATTAGACGATCAGTTGGCAGAAATACATAAGGCAACTGGTCGTGGAAGCGCATCTGCTGCAACAAAATCAATAGTTAAACAAAAGAAGGATAATAGAATTCCTGAAGTACTGAGATAACTTACAAATTTGATTTACATGTAGTCAAGCATTGTTATTTTTTGTATTACTATTATCAATAGTATACTTATAACTGAATTTAATATGAAAAAAACACACACTCAATGTGTTTGTTATTCATGACATTAATTTCAGTACATGTGCATATTTCATGTTTTTATCTTTGCCTAAATTTATTTTATGTTTTATTGATATAAAATTTGAAATAAATAGTGACATAATTATCATCAAATATCTAATGTTTTAATCAACTGTAATCTTTTGTAATCCTATTACCCCCCGCGGTCATTAACACCTTTTTGATCACGCCCGATAGCTACTATAAAACAGAGACCGGAGGAGACCGGATGAGACCGGGACCGGGAAATAGTATCGCCCCCAAGAGTAGTCGGAAAAACCGTAGACCTACTTTCTCTTTTGCCGTCTAAAAATAGCAACTTTCGGCAATTTTCAATTTGTTAAATCTAAGTTATTAAAGCGATTTTTTAAAAAATAATTGCGGTTCAGTCGGTCTGAAACAATGTGGAACTTATTAAAAACTTTTGAAATACGGTTACTTTTGCGGACTGTCGCTTTAACTACATAGATCATTTGATTATGATGAAACAATGATACAATCAATGAAATGGCAGCGTGGATTCTCTGAATTGCTTTCCATTAGAAAACGTGAAATGCAGCAAGTAAGGATACAACCGAATGAAATGATCGCAAATGCCTTTTGCTTAAGCCTTAAGATTAGACTTTACCAAATCATTTCAACTTGATTGGGAAAGACATCTTCACGCTAATACGAACCACTCTCAAAACTGTGTCCTGGGTAGAATCGAGAAGTTTTGTCATACTTGAGAAGGCTTGAGATCGTAAACCTTGTCTTGGGCCGACCTCTTAAGTGAGAGGCGGGCACCTCTGCCACTAGATTAATCTTATCCTAGGCATTATCTAGTTTAGTTAAGAATTTTGTACCATGTCACTACAATTTAATTCATGGGTGGTTGTAAAAGCCACAAAATTGTGACGTGTTCAACAATTCTGCATGACAACTTTAAGTTAAAAACGGTCAGGACGCGTTAGCCTTGTTTACAATACATGTTAAACAAAAATCTTATATGTATACATTTCTATGTCGCATTGCATAATGCACCAGTCAATTGTAACTAAGCCCCCCCCTCCAGGTCCGGGGTATACCAGGGATACCCGGGGAAATGGGCCGTGTTTTTACCTTCAAAGTTGCCCCGCAGTGCCATATGAATGCGGTGGATTTTGTCTTCGCGCCAAAATTAGCGGGTAATGGGCCTTATCTAGGGTCCCTTGGGTGCGAGGGAATTTGGTGGATTTTACCAGCAGTTCGTTCCCGAAGGGCGTGAATTTTACCGGGGCTTGGCTAGGCCGAAAATCAAAGTCCCCGCTACTCCCCGAACCGGAGGACCGTGGTTACAATTAACTAGTGCGTAAACAAGATACTTGAGCATACATTACACATGCACTACATTATTCAAAATGGAAACATGCAACAACGCAACTAACACCACTTAATCGACGCCAAAGCAGCAACAACAGAAGCAGGGGTGAAAATAATCAAAATTCCAGAGGATTGTGGTCCATTGTAACCATACAAGTTAATTCCTTTCTGACAGAATACAGAACACTACGTATCTTTTGGCATCGGCCGTCATTCACACCGACTGGTCTGTATGTAAATTGCTTCATACCTAATAATTATCTCCGCAGACAATCAGGATCGTAAAATGAAATCGGCCGATGTGAAAAAAGGCGATGACTTATTCATGTTGATGAAATAATGTGGATATAAATGGTGACAGAAGCCATATCATGAACACAATATATCAGATTAAGGAGTCTTTTGAGAATTGAAGGTCTTTTATTTTGCCAATATAACTAATGATGCTTCACTAATTACGTCTTTGATCAGTGCTTGTTGGGTTTAAGGTGAAATCATGCACAGAGGTGGACAAGTACAGTGTCGATAATGTATCAGAAAAGTTGCCAACTAAAAAAGTGCATTTGTTGTATGGAAAGGCTTAGAAGAAGAAACTGTTATTTTTGATGGGACTGAAATTTTGATGCTAGATAAACAACACCGATTTCGAATTTTGAAGCAACAAAACATGTTACTGACGGATGTCAGAATGAAATAATATCTCAATAAAGGAATCAATGGAATGGCGACGATTTCCAAAAGTTACATAGCTCTCAACACTCTGGAAACACTTAAAATAAATACCACATGCGGCCGCCAACGTTCATTCTTGTTTTTCTTATTTGATTGAAGGGTATTTTCAAACGCCTATTGAATTATGGGTGTTGCTATACATATGAATTATAAGATATGTTATGTGTTTCAAGTGTTTGATTTTACAGCCAATAATTAAGGTTTTTGCATAACAAAACGATACAAACATCAGCAATGCCGTCAAAAACAAGGTTTTTACAGTAACTCGACATCTTTCATCGAAAAAAAGATGATCTTAAGATAAAGCATACGCTTTAGTTCACGCACACACACACACACACACGCACACGCACACACACACACACGCACACTCGCACGCACGCACGCAGGCTCGCACGCACGCACACATGCACGCACGCACGCACGCTCGCACGCACGCACACACAACACTGTCGATTGAACTAATATGAGACATTAATGTACCGCTGATAATTTTGATTACATATAAGAACTTAATTAGGGTTTTCTTTTGCAGAATAATTACAAATACTTTATGTAGAGCGTCTGGCTCATATGAGGAGAAATTTGCCAGCAAAAAATGCAAAATGCCTTTAATAAAACACATTAACATAATCAAATAATGCATTACCTACAAGTGTATGTTATTTATAGTTATTAATAATATTAAATTAGAGTAAGAACTCATCTTCGCTAAACTGGGCTTGCTTATAAATCAAAGTGATGAAACATCAGAAAATTAATAAACAAAATGTAAACAAATCACGCTATTAGTTTTCAATTTGAATAAACGTATTTTCAATAATTCAATTTATAGTTTTCCTGTGTTACACATTTTAAAATAGATAGTATATTATTCATTCGCGGAACACATCCTTAACATGTTTAAATACAAAATAAGTATGTGTGATGTTATTTATCATAAAATCACATTTAGAAAGTTTTATTAATGCTTGCGTTACAAATATTTACTGTTTGATTAATCAGCGTATTAATCATGTTAACTGATCATAAAAATGTTTTCTCAATAGCTTATAAAGTAATAAAATGCGAATTATTCACTGAAGTAGTTTTGTACATTTTCAGGTCAAATATATTAAGGGTATGATTAACTCGCATGTTTGAAACAAATATCGTACAATTATCCTGTTTTTATATTTACGAGTCACTCTAAGACTTCCAATCCTATAAATGTTCCAGTCAGAACAATCTAACACGCCTGTATTCGCTAGAATACCAATACAAAAAATAGCCTTTTTAATTTATGTGCGGTAAATGAAATAGTTCCCTGAATCAGCGGTTAACTTCTTAAATGAACCAGTAATGTGGCAAAAAAAGATGATTACACGAATGTTTAACTAGAATGATGATAGAGTTTTCAAGGTATCTCAATATAAACGAGCCATTTTTGTCTTGGATCACGAATCAAACAGATCTTTGATTGGAATTCGTAATGTATATTCTTATTGTGCTTGAAAATCGGACGAATAATAGGGTAAAAGATCTCAAATCATCTGACCATGCGTGCCAAATACGTATACATTTTTATGTTGGCATAAGATTAGCCATTGTGCTAATGACCAGCGTTCAAACTCACTGCCTCTGAGTAAGACATTTGTTTTGTTCATTGCTAACTCTAATTTCAAACAAACACGTCAAACGCAGTAATCCGAAACGTTCATAAATAATACTATGAAGACTATGTCTAGCCGATTGTGTAATAAATAGTAATTATTTTACATTTTATTCAATGAATAATGGTGAAACTGGGATAACAACTAACGTATGACCAAAACCAAATAAAAGAAATAGGGAAATTTCACGATAAATTAAAGGTGTAAGAGGTAAGTTTGTAACATAAATATAGCCATAAAGTTGGATATTTGGCAAACAAAATGCACATATCCAACACTATCCGTTCTTTGTATACATCTCAAGCCGTTATAGATGGATATAATCAAGTTTATTAAAGTCTCATCAATTCAGTATGTAAGTGTGAGTGCTTATACAATTTCATCCAACACAAACAATCCCTACTGAGTCCCACAGATAGCCGACGCAGCTTATTAGCACACCGAGGTGGTCATAACGAGGCTACAGCGCAACGAGAACGGTCAGCGAAACACACAATTAAAAGAAGAAAAAACTATTAGAATGTTTTCCCTATTACGTTACTTGATCATTATACAGGTAGTTTTAATTTTTATTAAGCAATACAGAGTTCACACTGTGACGTAGTATAACTGTTTTTTGATACGATTGAGAAAAGTTTTGAATAAAAACAATAAGGATCCTTTAAGATACACATATGTTTCACCTGATGTGTGCTCAATTTGGTGTCAACCTGGCTATATTGTACTATGTGTAATGTCATGCACATGTAAGGCTTGAAATACTAAAGACCTCAAGCTTATTGAAGCCTTTTTGACATATATAACAACTTTTTTGGCAAAATGGTTGATACAAGTGCAACTTTTAAGTACAAAGATATTATACATCGGACGAATTTTAATAATATCGTTAAAAGCCGTTTCGTTCTGTCATCACTTTGTCAGGTAAGGCAGTAAAGAATGTGCCTGATAAAACATTTATTAGAAATTAGTCACTTTGAAACTTTTATGCATGGACTGAATTCTGCACTCTTTAAAACAAAGCATTTACAATGTGTTTGTTTCTGTCCGTTTTCTTATACAGCATAGCCATACCACTTGGTTTGCAACGACATTTATGTTTTTCAATACATTTTTTATGCAATTAAATGTAAAGTCCTAATCATGGAAACATTGGTTGTGGTGTGCCGGAATGTTTCAAAAGCTGTAACACACTTAAAGTACTATACCAGGGGACCCGATTAAACATTAAATGTGAATTCCATACGGTTATGTGCTGAGTATGTCCGCTTTTTCATGGTAAAGTACTATGATGTGACTGTATACAAACGCAGATCTGCAAACTATTGACACAGTTTCTGAGCGAGGCATCGACCTTCAGAACTTCCGTAAGGCCATGCCCTTGGTAGATTCAAAGGTTTCATCGTACGAAATTGGAAATTACTGTTAGTTGTAATATTGCAAAAGTCAGAACGTGGAGCCAACCATTGCCACAGTTACCTCTGGAGATACAGAAGCATATTCATAAGTTAGTACCAATAAGCAAAGAAGAGGAGAACTACACCTCAAGTTATATAATTATTTCACACTTACATGCGAAACGTTGACCATGGTCATTAAGGCACGGACATAGGGTATTTACAAACGATAACGTTTGGATCATGAATATATATATATATATATATGTACCAGACGAAATCATGCTACTGACAACTAGTTGTATTTGATGCGCGTCTCATATGAAAGACAATGCATATCAAATATTAATGAAGCGCCTCCACATATTGTTTGCTTTAGCCTTACGAACGATATACATTCATTTTCTACCAATAAAAATAGCTAGCAACTGTCAAGTATCTGTGCGCTTTTGGAATATCTCACTGCACAATAATGCATAATTCATTACAAAATGACATCAATTTGAATATATATTTTTCCGATCGCGCCTCCCAAGGGCCTATATCATGCAACTATGATATATGCCATTATTTACTTAAAATCGTCATCAAATATAGTGATTCACAACGCTGGAAATATCGTTGCTATATCATCGATAAAACGAGTACTTGATTATGGAATTTGGAACATCTTATCAAGTATCGCATTGTGAGATCAAATGCACGAATCAAGTATTATTGGTTGTAACGAAATATGTTTTAAAACAGTTTTGCTGGAGAAATTAAGCTCTACCAATCTAGATTCACAAGTTAAATCTAAAATTTGATTCTTAACACTAGCTTCAGTTGAAAACCGTTATTTAACGATATTTTGTCATATGCTGGTTGATAAAATGGCTCCATTCTTCATAAGTCAAGTAATTACACCTAATACAATATGATATTTCTGTTCATAACATCCATAAAATATATTCAGTTTTACAAGCACCCTTATCATTCTCGAAACTAGCAAACACAAAACTCAAGTTTTGAGCAATAAAGTAATAATGAATTGTGTGTTTTGATAATGCTGTATTAATTGCCAGATGCACCAGTTCCTGTTGTATTATCTATTACAGCAATTTAAGTGGTTACAATTTGACAATGGTCCAGCAGGCCTAGCCAAATTGAATAAACATGAATGGCTAACTTCTGACATTTCGTGTTTTGACCATTTCTTAGGCGACAAAAAAGTAATATATTTTAGCCCTTTTGGGGCTGCCACGCAAAAAGATACAACAGTGTAATTTAGTTTATTCGGCATCAATTATCATTTCGGAGGCGAAAAAAGAAACACTTTGCTGTATTTTTGCCTATTCACGGCCGCCACGCAAAAACACGAAAAGGTGCCAACTATATTGCAAAAAAAATGTAATTTCGTCTTTTTGTCATCAATTTCGTGACTTTTCTACTTAGTTAGGTGGATTTTCGATCGGCAGGTTTCGTATTTCGTCACAAGAAGACGACATTACGAAGTGGCAGAAAACAGCCACCATACTGACCAGTGATTTCAGTTATCATTGTCGGATTGTTCTTCCGAACGACTGATATCGTTATCAGAAAGTAGATAAATTAAGGATAACATTTCTCGACATTAGTTCGGGAAGGGAAGTAGATTTTGATATTTGAACCAAACGCTAAAATCAATAAGCTGTGCCAAGTACAAAAGCTCCTGAAGCGCAAGTTGTTAAACAAATAAAAATAATATACACAGGTTTTTGTTCAAGTGCTACCGGGAAATAGTTAAACGTCGTTTAAGAAAATATTGATGAGTTCTGGTAATTTGAAGTTTAAACAAGACCTACTCTTTATCTTAATGATGAAAATGGAGCACTTGTAATGGGGCAATAACGAACTGAACTCGTGCACAAAAAATGGGCTTTATTGCCATTTGAATGAGCTTCGCAGTGGAAGTCTATTTGTAATGTTTCACATGAGCCATGTTTCTCATTTGTATAACAAGGTACTGATGTTTCATACAAAGTTGCCTTACGAATTTTAACACAGCATCGGGGCTCTCTTTAAAGTAATATTTTGTTATATGTATCTTTAAGCATTCGATATTCAAAATATATCTGCGATTTATAGTATTGACCGCTTAAATTGACATAATCAAAATGGGCTATGTCTCTCAAGCCAATCATTTACTTTTCTGTTCTTTCCAAACGAAAGTGTATACACAATCACCCGGAAGCACATATGTATGCATTGGAGACTTGCAAAACACTGTGCCTTTATGCTCGCTTTAATCAAATTTAGCCCTGAAGTAGTCCTTAGGAATGATTCTGATTATTAATGCTAATCAAATCAAAACCAATAAAACAAAATGTACGAGTCTCTAACAAACATCTAAACAATTCACATTGCATTACGTCATCCATTAACACGTGAAATGCATAAAGACTTCTAACGTATCAACATAATACGAAGAATTCTCGTTTATACGTACGTTTTCAAGACATGTTTTTGTACACTCTTCTGCTAAACTTCTTCTTACTATAGAAGAAAAAAAATCGAAATAAACTTCTATAATATTAAGTCAAACTAGAGCAATCACAGTCTAAATGAATAATCCAAGACACCACCTGGACGCCGGGGAATGGTTAACTGTCGAGTTGTGGACCACCTGGACGCCGGGGAATGGTTAACTGTCGAGTTGTGGACCACCTGGACGCCGGGGAATGGTTAACTGTCGAGTTGTGGACCACCTGGACGCCGGGGAATGGTTAACTGTCGAGTTGTGGACCACCTGGACGCCGGGGAATGGTTAACTGTCGAGTTGTGGACCACCTGGACGCCGGGGAATGGTTAACTGTCGAGTTGTGGATTTAACGAGTGAAATGTTAAAGAAATGACAAAAAGAAACAGCCAATGTTAACGAACAATCCTATAATATTTCATGAGTGTAGGTGCAAAACATATAAAGCTAGATGCGATTCAAGGTTTTCCAAACAATGTTGCCCTAATTTAAAGGCCATTTATCTGGTTGGACCAAGTGAAATGTTAATGTGGCAAGTTCGTAACAGCCCATACGGACTTATATTTAATGAGGAGTGTTATGAGTTAATGTAAAAACTGTTTGTGCTGCAAGCTACACAAACAATTTAAGCTCATCGTGTAAAACTAGGAACATGTGAACAAAATGGCAGAACCCAATGCTTACCAACATGAATGTTAAGTAACTTGAAGGTATGTGCAAAATTGTAGTTGCTACATGAGACACAAACTATTCGAAACCATTTTACGTAGTCAAAAGACATCATTCGAGCTGTCTTTTTAATTCATGAGTGTATTTGCCATACTAAATGCGAGGGGAAAATCAGATCATTATTACTCAAATGGTGGCCGGTACAGAACAATCCATGCTGACCAACACACCTATGAAGTTGTTTGTGTGTAGGTGCATTAATCCTCGAGCTACAGGCGAGGCGATAAACGCACTTTCTGTATAGTTTCCATGTACATTTATCGACGGGTATAATTTAACAAACTCACCATTAATGTATGATAATCAATAGTTTATACGCTATTTCTAGTAACATAAAACATTTAAATGCCGGACGTAACTGGAAATAAACACAAATACATATTGCAACATTCCTAACATAATCATAGTAATGTTACTATTAAACTGTTACGTTCCAAAAAGACAGCACGAAATCCCGCAATTGTTTTTGTTTAGTTGGAATTTGGTGCTCTGCAAGTGGTGTCTGAGCATTATACCACGAATTTCGTTATACGCACGTTTTTGCCATGAGACCAATGCACAACGGTGATATATATATATAAGGGAAATAAATGTCATTTCAACGTGTGAAAACCGTAAGGTAGTAATTTGATCACAACTTTCCAATAGCCTATTATTTCATAATAACAATAATAGGTTGACACATGTCACACATATTCACGCTTTTGCATAACACTGAGTAGGATTTTCAAACGATGTGTTTATGTCCTACATATCCAATCCCAATCAGTTATATCACGGGAGTACATCATACAATACAATGTACTTTTGTCTTCAGGGACACGATGTAGCGTTCAATTGTTTGCCTTTAACATGCTGAGCTAAAGAAGATAAAAGACAATTCTATCACGTAAATGTTCCACCTGTTCGTGTCGACCATCAATCTATTTATTTGAGCAGGTACTTGTTACATCCCAATGCTTAGATCCTATGGAATGTTTGAATATTTTATTATTATGTTTTACATACACTCGTTTTCCAATGATTTAATTCTGAAAATAAAATGCTATCTCAAACAAATTTCCTGAAACTCAAAGAACGTATACGTGCAATCATAGGTCAGCGCTTTTATTACAAAAAGGCTTGAATGATGAGGAATTGTTTTGCGTGTCACAAAAAAGATGGCTCTATAAACAGATCACTCTGAAGTTGAAGTTGACACTCAATAAACCTACCTGTATGATATGTATGTATTTGCTGAAGACTACTTTATAAATGGTCACACAAAATTAACGCCTTGCAGCTGAAATTCTCACTAGAGAAGGTAAAACCCATGGTTGCAATATGTGCTGCGTTATTTATGGGATTTAATTAATACCATTGGCCCCGCGGTCAACGAATCTGTTGGCCACTTGGGATGTGTAAAGGAATCCATTTGAAAACCTTATGAAAATAGTCAGAGATGTCAGAGAGTATTGTCAATGTTATGCTGTGTGTGTTTTTTGTTAATACATTAAAAAGTTTACTTAAAAAAGAATTGTTCAGAGTTTAAGTTTAATTATCGCGTACATGCCTTTAGCATACCCCCACAGGAGCGTCAACATTGCACGCATTTTTATTGCGACATCAATGGCAATTATATATAAAGCAAAGTTTACGGTCCTCATTCTGGTACTCTTATTTCAATTAACAATAATGCACTTAAATGCCCTCAACCTATTGAACTCGAAGTATGGAGTTAATGAGTGAATACAATAACTTTAGACGATACGTCATCAGGTATCACGTGTTTTAAAGAAAATACCGGGAATAGTCAAGGAAGTCGTGACCAGCCCAAAATCAATGTATGTAGACAATTTGATACATGTCAGATATTCTTTCAATGACAAAATGCCAATGTTACAACTATGGAAATGGATAAATTATTGTCCGTAAAAATAACGTTACTATAACGTTCCGCTATAGAACGTTGATGTACTTGGTTTGTAATATGCACATTGGCATAACCAGGTCCTCCGTGTGGAGGTTTTGCGCCTTTGTACATAAAGACCAGTGGACCCCTCCCGGGCTGAGCATGTTTTTCTCTGAAGGGATCTGTGCGTCTTTAGCCTCGCACGTTACAAATGGTGGAAGCGGTGGGATGAAGATAACTGCCGGATCTGAGCTGCATATCCCATGAGTTCCATGGATACCATTCTATAACCTCTTATAGAAAACAACAAAATCGGTACTTGTCAATGGTATTTTGTTTGAAGTCTCAGTGAAGCACTTGGGAAACCGATTAACATGTACAGCAATAACTTGCAACGTGAGCAAAGTAGGTCTAGGTAACAACAAGCTTGACAACAAATTGAGCTTACAGACGTGGTCGACTGGACGAAGAAAAACTGAGATAATACCCTCCTTCTGGGGAAACTCAGAAAAGTCTGCCCGTTTGTCATCCAGATTTACAGGATGTGTCTCGTTCCACTAGATGTCGGGCCTCATCACCCATAAGCTACTTAACAAAAATGTAAAGAAATTATATCATTTTCATGATTCATGTATACGTACTTTATCAAGTTGTACAAATGTACATAATATCGCTATGTTCTTTGAAGACAAATGAAAACAAATTGATCATTCATATGCTGAAATTGCATAGTAACAGAAAAAATTCACAATAAACATGTTCTTGTAAAATTTAACAATCTATAGAATCGATGTGAACGTATCAGTTCCCCCAAGCTGAAGGCCTTTACAATCATATGCGCACGAAACCACTCGTGCTTATAAATCACCACCTGGCAGTGAACTCATTATAAACAAGGGAAAATAATTTCCTATTTATTCGTTTTTCCCAAACGTAGAAAATTATATTTTCCAAGGCCAAGACTCTGGACGAGTCTTCTCGGAGGAGAAAGTAATGTAAGGTCCACTGTAGGCTGAAGTGAATTCATAGTATGTTCATGTACTTGGTTGGTAATATGCATATTGGCATAACCAGTTCTTCGTGTGGAGTTTTAGGGCCTATGGATATAAAGACCAGTCGACCCCTTCAGGGCTGAACATGCTTTTCTCTGAAGGGATCTGTTGCGTCTTTGGTCTCACACGTTACATTACAAAGACAGGGCACTGGTTACTGGTTACTGGTTTTTGTTATTAATAACTAGCCGTGCTTACCGGAATTAATATTCTATTTCAATTATTAATCAAATCCGAGCTGCATATGCACTTTATACTGAATACCAATTAAACTAACTGATAAACAAACAAGTTTAGTCATCTTATCCACTAGGTTCTGTTCATCCATTGACTCAATTAAACAAAGCGGTGTACAACGCACACAATCTGACCAGCATCCATTATGGAAATGCTGGTCCCCCGTTTTCTCTATCCCTGATCTCGGTTGTGTAATGTTTTATAATCATATATCGTAGCAATACAACAACTTTTGGGATGTTGGATAGTTCTTTCGACTTGATCCAACACTGTTTTTGTTTCGTTTTCGGATCGAGCTTAATATGTCGCAGTGAGTGCTATTAACATCTCTATAATTAAAATACTAATAAATATATCAGAATTGAGTAAAAGGTTGTCCCTGTCTTTCAACTCAATCCGTTTTGAAATGCAGTTTAAGTTGCCTCTCCGTTGACGTGAACGTCGTGACTATATCAATGTATGTCCCATACGTATACCAATATGTCAATTTTCAAAGAACGTTCAATCCATCTATTGTATCAGACGCATTGCACTAACAGAAAGGGGTTTTACTTTTGAAGCTTATTTTCCCTTTGCTTTGTGCTGTCAAAACATTTAAATTAACCAAGTATATGTAGTAAGATATATGTATGTAATGGTTGGAAAAGTTTTCTCCAACATACGCTGATTGAACACCCTTTAAATACACCTTCCCCTTGGGGCCCACTTATGCACGTTTTGAAACCAGATAATGCTTATTTCAATGACCATAAATTTCAGATCATGGCTTTAGTAGTACTTGAAAAGTGATCGAATTGTTCAGCATAGTTGACAGGTCACGAATTATTCTATATGTCTAGCTTCTGTTTCAAATGCACCGATTGAACGGTTATAGTCCAGATTACATAATATTCTTCTTCTTCTATACTAAGCCTCTAGTTCAGATAGAAAAGCAATTATCAAAGCCAGAAAATTATGAAAATAGAGCCATTCTGACACGAATAACATTAGTCTGATATAAACTAAGTTACAATGGTCTCTATCAATATAAATCTAACTTCAGTGCACAATATCCCAACAGTTAAGATTAAATATGCTAAATTGTAATTAAATTAACTTTATCAATGTCCCCGTCTGAAAATAAGCACACTTTTAGTGTTCTTGTCATTAAAGAACAAACTGAAGTTTGTATTTAATAGAATGGAGTTTAAAAGGCTTGTATGGATTTGCAGTTTTATGATAACTGTAATTAACCAGGTACATAATAAAAAGTTTTTCCTTTTTAATAAGTTATTAAAGAGGTTACTTGTGAAAGAACACTTTATCATATCTATGAACAGCAAATAAATATAGATATAGTGACCGACGACCTTTAAATGTTAAATACATCCCTGCTGTGTTCGAAATTTTATCATTACCCTTGACAGTTATACAGTGAAACTGCGTTCCCTCAAACAAGCGGTCATTCGAGAACCGGCGTTCCCTCGAGGTCGGGGCTTGGTCCCGAACTTTTTTCCTTCTATTTTCATATAAAGTATACCCACACTGCATCGAAACCTAATTATGTCGAGCAATATCCTCGGTCCCAAGTACACAAATCGTGCACAAAACCTTATGGCTCCCTCGAGGACATAATTTTACACCTTTTCCCGAACGCGTGTTCCAAAATAAACAAACAATTGCTAGGTGTTAAAATTTTTGCAAGTTGCAAAAATTTCAATGACAGTTGAAAGGCAATTGTATAAGGTGTGAAAAACCGTTTTTCACTGTTAACGCATGACCGATATTAGTTGATATGGGCATTTGAGATAATAATTATGAGAAGTTAATGACGAGAAGTTAACGCTTTAGATGTGGTCAGAAGGTTCTTTGAATTCACTGCCGATGCTGACCGTGATCTTCAGACGCTCTGTACGCTGTCACGTCACATTACGATTGAACAGTTTCGCGAAACCGACAAGATGCGCCAATCAACAATCCTTGATTTTGCGAAACTTAAATCTGACTAATGCTACAATATATACTGTCTTTCAAATGTTGCTTTTTACGAAAATATGCTTTTTTGTTAAAATAAACATTTCTATTTATTGTTTTTTCTTTTGCGTTTTATATTTAGTTTACGTCAACAATTGAACATATTAGCGATTTCCACAACGCAACACATAATCGGTGTCTAAGTAAACAGTCTGTTTGACGACTTCAAACTTAAAATACACTGAAAGATATTTCATATCAAATTGGAAAATTGAAAATCGGGTCGTTCGAAACATCGGTTCCCTCGAGGTCTTGGCTCGGTCCTTTTACTGTACATTAATGGTCGAACGGAATTTGAATGAAATCAGTTTCTACAGGCCGATGTTTTAGACTCTATGGTTGCGCTCAACTTATACTCAAAATCCATTTGGTGTGCATTTGTAAAGGACTCCTATTCCTAAATCGCGGCGCTTCAGGCTTATTGTACGATGTCATCTCGGATTTTAATGCTCAGTACACTACATGTAGTTGTTGTTCTCTGGACATTCGGTATAGACAATCTATTTTAATGTTGCAAAGCTTTTCCTTACCTTTTTTATCGTGATTGTTCTATTTTTTAATTAATTAAACTTCGATATGTGTATACTGACAGCTTAATTATGACATGTATAGTATACAGTTCGCAAGCTGATGCACATCACCTGACTCTGCACAGTTTCGAGCAAGTGAATCAATATGGTTCTCTGCGGGACTCAAAACTAATAAACGGTAATTTTAACAATTCCCTTATCCTATTTTATCATCTGAGAGGCTTTTTGGATATTATCTTCAAATTATCAAGACATATGAGAGTTAACTCCTAGTTTTGTTTGTTAAGTGAATTAATATTGTCATGTTGAAAGGATTTTAAAACTGTATTAGATAAACTGTCATGCTTTGAAGGAAATCGCAGGCATGACCCGTGGATTACAAACCGGCTGAAGAGTTAATCCATGTCATTGATAGTGTCAACTTCGGATTCTTAAACAATAATAAATTGCACAGAAACGTGATAAGATATAAGAATTAAAACGTTCATTTTAAGACTGTGATGTTGAGATTAGAATTAAAATAATAATCTTAATAAACTTATTCTATTACATTCATTTATTAATTCATCAATGTATTCATCCATCCATCCATCCATCCATCCATCCATCCATCCATTCATCCATTCATCAATTCATTCATTCATTCTCATTCATTCATTCATTCATTCATTCATACATCCATCCATCCATCCATCCATCCATCCATTCATTCATTCATTCATTCATTTATATATTCGTTCATTTATTCCAGCATGCCGTATCGGAAGAAGTGATATATATTAAGTTATCTATAACTTTAAGATTCCTCGTATGTGTCAAAGTGTATACAATCAAGACTGTTGAGAACAAATACTGCGAAAAGGAGACCAAAATCTTAAAATTGATAATAAATCTTAAAATCTCACCCTAGACAATAACGCACGAAATACCTTAAAATTACGAAGCATTTGTGAAGTCTTTTTCGAATTCATTTCCTGGTGTGATGCTGTTTTAAACTGATAAGATTATCGTTGAGGTATTTTGGTTGGTGATGTTTTAATATTAGATCAACAAAGTGGTGTTGTGGTGTTCTGCCTCGCGTTGAAAGAATTCAAAGGCTTGGTTGAGATGAAGATTGGACTAAATGTTTTTTAAAATAACCAACTTCAACCTTTACCGTACATTTATCGTCTTTAGACAAAATTTCAGAAATTAAAATGAAATATTTCTTTATGGACAAACATGACATGCCATGTGATGATCAAATAACTTTATACCAGTACTAAATAGTTGTGTCACAGAGAAACCTATGTATGTTTGTTAATTTGTAAAACTTACATGCATAATTACTGGGAAAAAGCCAAACGAAGTTATTAAGACGAACTTTTGTTCTAGGGTGAGTAATAGGATTTGAAAGCATAGAAAAGAAACCTTATTATAGAAAACGAATCAGCATCATACATCTTGAAAAGGTCTTAAGATTGTCTTTAATCCTATTTCGTAGACACAGAAACCATTTAGAATGACGTGTTTCCCATAGATCTAGATAAGATGTGTATTTCGGTGTGACAATTTTCGTCTGTATTATTCATACTGTAATAGGTTATCCCCGCATTAATCGTTATCAAATTTAGCATTGTCAGGGAAAACGTGAAAGTAGCCAAACATTTCGATACATTTTTCTAGTCACCTTCAACCCCCTGGCTATGTGTTCTTTTAAGAAATGCACTGAGATATTCATCCAGTGCTTTCATCCGATGGTAAAGTAGTATAATTGACTTGTCTTATAGGGAAAAATGAAGTCGATTATTAAGAGAAAAAATCGCTACATTTCCTTCGTCCTTGTCACAGACAATTCCACAACATCCGTCGTCCGGAGAAGATTTCCGAAACTTGCTTTTCACTTTTTATCACGTGACATAAATCTTACCAAGATGTAATGAGCTATGTACCAAATGATAAAATAATATGATATCAAGACGGATGATAGATCAACATACAAATACTGAGGATGATTTCATTTCTGTGAAAGCGCTTATCAAATGATTTCATTTCTGTGAAAGCGCTTATCAAATGATTTCATTTCTGTGAAAGCGCTTATCAAATTATTAAATATGAAAAATCGTTTATATGAACGGATTTTTTTAAAAATCAGAAATGTATATATGTGAAATAAAGATAGGTCTGTGCTAATAAGCATTAGGGTATCAAACAGCGGGTTTGATGGGCACTTTTAAAGGATCTCTACTCTGATAACATCAAATTAACTACGAAGCAAGTGCTTTTCGTGCTTGGAGATTTAAAAACACATGTTTGTACCCGAAGCCATTGATGACCTCATGCAGCGGGAGAGTCAAAATGAAGCTAGTTGGCTATTTATTCGCGGTAAGGCTGTCTACATGTCTAATTAGTATTAGGTATAAATCATATTTCTGATTTTCCGGATTCTACAGAAACGATCAAATGGTTTAACTACTTATTAAATTGAAAGTATCGGAAAAATGAAATAGGAACATTCTGCTCGATATTTAGCAAATCTAATTTAGTATAATTATATTAAGTCTTATATACAGCTGAGCTAATTTAAAAAAAAAACAAAAAAAAAACAATAACAACAAAAGAATGCCATATCCCGAAAGGGATTGCTTATCAAATCTACTGTAATTTCTAATAATTTTGTTATGTTGTTTTAAGGAGTTGATTTGAAATAGATTCGTTTTTGAACACTGAATAATTTCAAATGTTTACATAAGTGCAAACACATTATTCTATGAATATACGTGGGTATAACGAGCAGCGTTGTAACGTTTAAAGAGAAACAAAAAGTAGTCAATATAACGCTGCATAAATCTCCTCCTAGGTCAATTGTACCGGAGCACTAGAATTTTAAATGTATGATGCTGTCAGGCTAGTCAAAATTTGAATTCTAAATGACAACATATAGAAAAAAGTCATTAGGACTAGTTGGCTCGAAAAGTTCTTTACAATACATTTTCAACAAATAGCTTATAACTATACACTTCACTATCAATATCCCATTGCCGTGATCATAACTTTTCAGACAAACACTATCTTTTTGAAAGATTTATTGTTCTCAATTGTGATAAGAACACCAGAAGTGAGGATGAAATTTAACGAAATTGCAAAAGCAAAAGGCAATACCTCAAGACATTATAAATGGGATATTGGCCTGTGGCAAACTTACAAGTTAATATTTCTCTGACAGAAAACAGCAAACTTGGCATCTTTGGGCATCGGCCGTCATTCACACCGACTAGTCTGTATGCAAATTGCTTTATACCAAACAATTATCTCCTCAGACAATCACGAGCATATCACGAAATCGGCCGATGAGCAGAAGGGCGATGATTTATTCATGTTGATGAAATAATTTGCATATGAATGGTGACAGAAGCCTTATCATGACTACAGCAGCAGACTAATGAATCTTTTGAGAATTGCAGATCTCTTGTTTTGCCAATGTAAAGTGCATTCTTTGATAAGCTTGCTTTAAATCGTAATTATGCACAGCGATTGACAGATATACCATCAGTTATGTTTAAGAAAAGGTTGCGAACTAAAACTGTTTTGAAGAGGAAACATAACACATATATTGACTGAACTAAAATTTCGATTCTCGATGTTATTTCGAAATTTAAGCAAATAAACAGGTAGCAGGCGGAAATCAGAATGTAATAACATCTTAAATGAGAATCACCGGCATGGCGACTGTTTCTATACTTATATAGCTCTCAACACTCCAAAACTGTTGTTCATAACAAAGCTCTGCAATCTGGCGACAACGTTCGTTCCTGTTATTCTCAGTTGACTAAAGGGTAGGTCAAATAGCAGTAGTTTCGAACTGCAAAGAATATGCAAATGTGGGCAATGCCGTCAAAGCCAAGGCTATACTATACCCTTTTTTTCAAAGCAGATGATCCAACGGTGTATAATAGAGTCATTATATCTACATTTATGCGATAATCTTCACAAATTTATATTTCTAAACAGTGCCATTTTTGATGTTCTACAAACAGAACCCTAAGCACTGTCGATTCAACCAAAAACATCTAATTGTGATAACATATCAGAACTGGATAAGTTTTTGAATTTCTGTCGAATGATAACAAAAATGTCGTAAAGCTTCTGTCTTATATGAGAAGAATTCTGCAAGAAAAAATACTAGATGTCTTCAACAAAATATATCTAAATAATCAAATCATGTTTTATCGAATAATATATGTTTTTTGTTGTTATGAATAAAAAAACATTAGAAACAGATCATCTTTACCTTCGGATATGAATAGATGTTTAACAATTCAGGCTATTAGCATTCATTGAGGGCTTTAGATAAATAATTACCGAATGCACATTTTGATTTATAATATCCATGCTTATACTTGTTGTAAAATATTTAAAGTAGATGTTCTTTAGCTGCTTAACATCCTTAACATGTTCGATCACAAAAGATATCGATAATATCACATTTTGACTAAATAATATGTTTGTTTAAGCAAGCGTATCAACGTTTTAACTGATCATAAAACTGTTTTCTCCATAGCTAATAAAGTAATACAAACTTGATTGTTTCAATTCAATATTTTGCTACACTTCCAAACGAAATATATTAAGTGTATATATTATGTCATGCAAATTTTAGATTTTAATCGCTAAAACCTTGCAAAGTGATATGTACCTTCAGAGTCTTCGATCATGCTTTTAGTTTGTCAGAATCTGAACGCAATTGGAAGTTACTGTTGTAATAATGCAAAAGTCAACCAGTGGAGCCAATCAAAGGAACAGTGGCTTCTTGAGATACAGACGAATATTCATAAATGACTACTTAAAAGCAAAGAAGGATATAACCTTGCGTCAAGGGATATAATAATTTTCCATCTTACATGGTAACCGCAGACCGTAGACATTTAGGCATGAACCTAGGGTGTTCACAAAGGAAAACGTTTGGATGATGAAAATATATGTGTACCAGAAGAAATCACGCCAAAGTCAACAAGTTGTATTTGATGCGCGTCTCATATGAAAGTCAAAACAAGAATATGGCAAATTATGATATATTAATGATACGCAGTTACAAATAATTCACTTTCACCTATTTCGAACGACTCATATTCATGTTCTTCCAATAAAAATAGCTAGCATTTAGCAAACATTGAAATATTGGTTCGCTGTTGAACGTCTAACCGCAAGCAAATGCATTATCTATTTAAATGCCAAAACTCTGGATCGATCTTTTTTTAGATCGCTTCTCGCAAGGGCCTATATCGTGCAACTAAATATGCCGTTTTTTACCTACAATCGACATTCAAATCAGTGAATCACGACTGGAAGCTCACGTATTTACAAAAAAATATAATTAATATGACATCGACAATACGTGTATATGTACTAAATTATAAATATCATTTGTAAATCAAGTAATAATAAGTTATACTGTAACATATCTGGCTATCTTTATGTCTCTGTTAGGATGGCGTATACATTCACCGATGTGGATGTGGAACACGGAAAAACAAAGTATAATTATCATTTCAGTAAGTTTCTGTTGATATTTCCGAACTTCAATAAAACAGAACAAACTTTAAGCAACAGTGGCTTCTAGATAACAATGTATCTGTTTTTATTTTCTGTTGTTACATAATTTAATGGCAACTCATTTCAAGAGATTTACTTTACTTTACATAGTCATTGTGTGTTTCGAAAAGTAGCAAAAGAGATCTAATCTCGTTACTCATAAGAATTGCAGATTTGAAAAATGTGCTGCGTAAATACCCAACAGTCGGCTAGCAATTTAGGAATAAGGAATTCTGACCAAAGAAATCAGCAAACGGAAGTCGAAAAATTCCTAATTCCAAAAGATAGTACTACGGTCGAGGGAATAAACGTTAGACATCAGATGAAACGTACTATTATGAGCAAAGGGCAGTAACTGTAGTCATGGTGATTTCAATTAACTGCCATTTAATCTTGAAGCCTTTGCAATTATCACACCACAACTACTTAACATAACCCTAGGATTCCAAATCTAGTACGTGTGGATGTTACAAATAGTGCAATGACGTGAAGTTAACTGTAGCAACTAGCAAGTAATTAATGTATTACTTGAATACATATGTAGTAGAAATAGAACATGACAAGTAATTATTAAATGAAAAACGCTTGATATAACATTCAAATGCATCTATGAAATTTCCAACCTATACCATACGACGAAAATGACAGTCTCTTGACAATTTAAGTAGAACTCAAGTCGGTAATAAACAGTTAACAAGCATTTCTTTAAAATATATTTAGTTAATGATTACTTTTGAACTTATGAACACGTATGCACGATTGGAATGAAAGTTAACATCACAATGATAATGCAATTACGAATGTCAACAAAAGCATATATTACAATACAAAACGATATTGCTGTTTATATCACCTATAAAATACCTTCAATATTATGTTGATCAACTGTTTGACAATTTTCCTGCCTTGACTGCTTGTATTAAAAGCATGTTTATTATTCTGGAAACTTTAAAAAAAATCAAGATGTTAACGATAAAGCAATAATTAATTGTGTGTTTTTATAATGCTGTGTTAAATGCCTGATACAACAATTCCTGTTTAATGATATTTTGTAGCAATTTTAGGAATTACACTCCAGCAGGTCTAGCCAAATTAAATATATGGCTGATTTCTAAAATTTCGTGTTTGCACTATTTTCTAAGAAAGGAAGAAGTAGCACTTTGATTTGTTTTAGCCCTTTTTGGGCCGCCATGCGACAACACAACTGTTGCACTAAAAGACGCCACAGTTTATTTTTGTCTTTTCGCAATTAATTTGGTGACTTTTCTATTATGTTTTGTGGGTGGAAGGTGTTCGTATTTCGTAAGCCGAAAATACGAAATAGCAGAAATCAGCCACCATAATGACCTGTGAGTATAAATTTATTTTTCAGTTTAACATTCATTCGCCGGATTGTTCTTCCGAACGACTGATATCTACATCAAAACAGGATAAGTTAATGATTACACGCATTCGCATTTCTCGACATTACTTTGTTTTTTTTCCTGTTTGGAAGGTAGATTTTCATATTCGAACCTGACGCTTAACATAGAATCAATTAGCTGTGATTTTGTCTGGTACAAAAGTTCCTGAAGCGCAAGTTGTTAAACAAATCAAAACATTATACAGAGGTTTTTGTACAACCGGGAAATAGTTTAACTTTGCTGTAGAAAATGTTTATGTGTACGGATAATTTGAAGACGAAACAAGACCTACGCCTCAACTTGATGATGGAAAGGAAGCAATAACGCACTTGAAATGGGGAAATAACGAACTGAACTTGTGCACAAGAAATTGGCTTGTATTGCTGTTTGAATAAGTTTCGCAGTAAAAGTATGTTTGTAATGTTTTACATGAGCCATATTACTCATGTGTTTAACAACGAACTTATGTTTCAGACAATTTGTATTAACGAATCTAAACAGTCTCCCATACCCAAATACGTTTTATACTGGTACCGTAAACACAATTATCCAGTAGCACATATTTATGTTATGAATACTGGCAAAATTCTGTGACCTGATGCTTGCGGTATTCAGAACCAGCATTGAGTTGGTCCTTAGGAAGGATTCTAGTTGGTAATGCTAATCAAGTCAAGGGGGAAAAATACAAATGTACGAGTTTCTGACAAAAATCTTAAAAACAATTGACATTACATTCCGCAATCCATTAACACGTGACATGCATGAAGCTTCTAATTTACCAAGAGAATGGGTAGAATTCCCGGTTATACATACGTTTTTAAGACATCAATATGTTTTAGTACACTCATCTTCTAAAACAAAAAAGAAAGAATTCGAAATGAACTTCTATAAATATGATTCAAACTACAGCTATCACAGTCTTGATGAATACCCCCGATACCGCCTGGACTCAGGAATGAACTTGTGAAATGTAAAGGAAAGGTGAACAACAGCCAATGTTAACAAACATTTCGATTAATTTTGATTATCAAACAATTGTGTATCAAATCAAGTGCCATTTAACTGGTTGGACCGAGTGAAATGTGAATTAAATGGCATATGCACGACATCCCATGCTGGCAAATAGTCATATGAAGTTTATGTTAATCTGTTGGTGCTTTATACGACACAAACAATTTCAGAGCATTTGTTTACTAATTGATGGATCATAGCTCTTGTAATACTAAGTGGCATGATAACGAAATGACAGGTGCGCAACTGCTCATGCTGACCAAGTTCCATGAGTGAAGGTGCAATACTTCTCGAGCTACAGCATTTATGTAGGATCCCCAATAGTTTACAACAATGTACTATGTTTGTCTGAAAATATCTTTAGTCAAGAAAGCAAATAGTTTCAAATTGATAATGCAACAAATATACCGATTGAATATACATTGAAAAATGAAGTGCCGATACACTGATGAATGCTGGAGTTTCGTATTTTATCGGCATTATATTATAGCTGCAAATGTTTTAAATTTTTAAATAACGACATTCCGCTTTTTCTAGTGACAGACAACATTCAAATGAATTACATAATTGGTAATACAGTTACAAACTGCAATATTCTTTACATCATAGTAGTAATGGTTCCGTTAAAACTGTTACGTTGCAAAATGAAATCACGAAATCCCGCAAAAGTTTTTTACAATCTGGGAAGTTTGTGCTTTGCAAGTGGTTTCTGCGGATGATACCACAGATATCGTATTACACAGGTTTTCCTATGGGCCTTATGTACAATGGTGATATATATAGAGGACACTTGTTTGTTTCAGTAATAACTCCATATCAATCACCAGTAGCATATAATAATAATAATAATAATAATAATAATAATAATAATAATAATAATAATATAATAAAATAATAATAATAATAATAATAAAAATAATAATAATAATAATAATAATAATAATGATAAAAAATAAAAAATAAAAATAATAATAATAATAATGATAATAAAATAATAATAATTATAATAATTATATTAATAATAATAATAATAATAATAATAATAATAATAATAATAATAATAATAACGATAATGAAGGTTGACACCTATTTCATACATACGTGATGTTGTTTACACCCACTAATTAAGATTTCCTATGATCGTTTTCCTTATGTTATACATATCAAGTTCCAGTTGAGATGTACGACAGAGTACAACATATAATACAATTGTTGTATTCAGGGACACAATGTAACGTACAGTTGTCTGCCTTAAGCATATTATACTACAAAGATAAAAGACAGTTTCAACATTAACATGTTTCGCCAGTTCGTGCCAATCATCAATCTATCCATTTGGGCATTTACTTATTACATCTTAATGTTTAGACCATATGGAAGGTTTGAATACTGATTATGATAGTTCCAATACAAGACATTTGCATTGACCAAATTTTGAAAATAAAATGCTACTTCTTACAGATTTCCCGCATATTGAAAGACATGCATGCATGGGTCGACGCTGTTTAATTTAAGATTTGTATGATTAGGAATTGTTTTGTATATCACAAAAAGGACTCTCGTAACAGACCATTCAGAAGTTCAAGTTGACAACCGATATACCTACCTATATTACATTACTGAATGACTTTTCCGAGGTCTGTTTTTAAATAAACATGCATAATTAACGCCTTGCAGCTAGCAATTGACGGTAAAGTAAGTAAAACGCATGGTTGCAATGCAAGCTACGGTGTTTATGGCCTTAATTTTCACCATTGATCCCGGGGGTCAACGAATATGTTGGCCACTTGGGATGTGTGAGGAAATCTATGTGAAGACCTAATGAAAAATGTCAGAAAATTTGAAAGAATGAAAATGTTTTCTTAACAAAGAATTGTACTGAAACGGAGGTTAATTATCGCTTAAATCCCAATAACAAACCCTCATAAGAGCGTCCATTGCATACAGTTTTGTGACATCAATAAAATTATATTTTGGTGCAAAGCTTGCGGTTCCCATTCTAGTTATCTGATTTTGGCTTAAAATAATGCACTTTTATGCTTCTTATCCTTATGGAGTTTATGACTGAAAATAATATATTTTGACTATAGGAAAATACCCTAACAAGTCTTGACCGGCAAAAAAATAATGTTTGTAGACAATATAATAATTGCCAAATAATCTTTCCATGACTAAATATCAAAATTTCAACTATGAAAAAAGACAAATTCATGTCCGCAAAATAATGTTACAAAAGTGCTGTAGGCCACCTTTGCTGGTATAAAGTGCACCAGTGTAAATCATTATTGTACTGGCGTTTTCAATAAATTGCTAGATAGGTTTACCGGAAATATAAATCCATCTCAAGTATTAATCAAAATCGAGCTGCAGATAAACTAAATACGTAATGCCCATCTAAATAACTATTTGCAATTAGTTAAGTCATCTTATCCATTGGGTTTCGATAATATCCTGTTGATGAAACACTGAACCAAGGCGGTGGACACCACCGCACACGTTCTGACCAACATTTTATCGGAAAGAGTGGTCCCCCTTGTTTCTCTGTTCTCGGTTGTGTAACGTTTACAACACCTATTTGGATTCTGGATTGTTTGTTCGACTTCATCCAGCACACTGTTTTTGTTTTGTTTTCGGATCCAGCTGAACACAGCGCAAGTGATGCTATAAACTTCACTTTAACTCATAACTGATAAATAAGTCAGAATTGATCGAAAGATACACCGGAACTTTGTTTTGCTAGATGAACGTTTTTCTTTTTTTTTCAGTGCACGTTCTTGTAAGCCTCCGTATTTAAATTCAACCTGCGTTAAAATGCAGTCTAAATGGCCTATTTATTGGTGTAAACGTATAACATACACTTGCAAAACAGGTTTGTCTCAGACAAATTAAAAGCCTAAACCTCTTACTTGTGATTTACAAGATATTTTTCTCAACAGACACCTGAGATAAGCAATAAAATGTAACGCAGGAGAGGAATCCGAAACTGCAAATCAAGCACGGCTTTCGTCACTGTTTAGTATAATCGTCAGCCTGCATCGTAACTTATGCCATAAAGAGTTTGTTTTTATTAAAGGATGTCAGCTACGTATAAAACTATGTTTATTTTCAAAGAATCTTAAATTTTTAATCATTTATTGGCGCCCACTCATTGCTTTTACAGAAATGAATGAATTCCATCGAAACATTTTTTTCATTGTGTTTTCAATTAATTTTGATTAACAAAGGATAGGTAGTAAGATATATGTATTTATATGGGACAAACGCATGCTATGGATAGAACTATATTTTCAAACATACACTTATTGAAATCTACCTTCGGCTGTCAGAAAGACCTTCGGGTTCATTTATACTCGTTTGGAAACCGAATAATGTTAATTTCAATGAACATAAACCTTAGATCTTGGCATTGGGAGTTCTTGAAAAGTGAATAATTCAGCAGCATTGACAGGCCATGATTTTTGATGTAGGTTTAGTTTCTGTTTTAAATGCATTGATAGAACTGTTTAAACCCTGAATACATATATTAATAATAATATTCCTCTTCTCTATTAAGCCTCTAGTTCAGATAGATAAGCTATTAGCCAAGCCAGCAAATCATGAAAATTGAGCCATTCTGACAGGAACACCATCCGTCTTATATCAATGATGTAACAAAGTACCTTGTTCACTATCTATATGCCTTTACCTATATATCAGTGCACAATATTCCATTATTGAAGATGAAATGTGGTCAACTGACATTTATCGATTGTTACCGTCTGTATATAAGCGCATTTGTTAATGTTCTTATCATTCAAGAACAACCTTTAATTTGAATTTAATACGATGTAGTTGAGAGGGCAAGTATTGATTCTCATAACTCAGTAACTGGGGTTTTGCAACTGAGAAGAGTTGTACATGGCAATGAAACGTTAAACGGATTTGAGGCTATCCCCCTTGCGGCAAACATATATTTTCTCAAATACGTGTTGAATATAATACACTTCAAATAAATCCTTTTTTGTTGCACATGGGGGAACAATCAAATTCATATAATTATTTCAGATAGTAATACTTTTATCCATTGAAATATCTGAATGTTTCATTTACTGTTTTATTGTAAAAGGCCTAGTTTAAGTAGTATTTGATATGACAATACCCTGCTATGCATCTCCTGCTAATTGCACTGATGTCACAGTAAGGGCCAATTTCGTGTTTATTTGTTAATTGGCTCAGGGCCATTTAGGGTCCATTTCTATAATAAAACCTCCAAAACTGCACAGCAGGATATTCAGATCGGAGATATGATAAGACAATTAAGCATTTATATTTTGATCAATTGTGTACAATACACGTTTTTGTTCTTGTTTTTTTTTGGGGGGGGGGGGGGGGTAGAAGGATTAAATTAGGCTTTTAAGCTTTTAAACATATGTAATTAAAAAGTATGACTTTGAAAGTCATCGTTACTCTTGACAGTTATCCATTGATAGTCGAAAGGAATTTGAATGAAATCGGGCTGCACGGGGTCTTGATTTGATTACGCCCTATATAATCAATAATGTGATTTTGAGCGCATATGTAAAGTACTCATATTCCTGAATCGCGTTGTTAAGGTCATCTCGGTATAAAATAAGCAACATAACTGAATATTTTCGGTGTTCACTGAATATTACATGAAGACAAATTACGTTAATGTTGGAAAGCGACTCAGTTCGCTTCATTATTGTTATTATGTTATTTGTTTAATACAGTTAATTGAAATAAAATGAGCATCTGTTGTGATTGCTGTTAATTGCTATTAACTGTCATTTAATATGATTCAATATCACCTCAATGAATAATTAACTTTCAATTAAGATAGCTTATTGATATCATGGAAACTATTACATTACATATAAGTGGAAAACTATAGTTTGTGAGCAGATGCTGAGCACCTGACTCTACACAGATTAGAGCAAGGGAATAAGTATGGTTCTCTGCGGGATCTAGAACTGATAAATAGTAATTATTTTTTTACAATTTTACAATCATTATCCCATATCAACATCTGAGGGGCTTCTTAGTTATCACTTTCAAATTAATTCGATATGTAAGAGTAAACTCCTACTTTTGTTTGTTACGAGAATTGGCATGCTGAAAGGTTTTTTAGTGTATTAGATAAACTGTCATATTTTTGGAAATCGGAGTCGTGACCCATGCATTCCAAAACGGTCAGAAAATTAATCCATGCCATTGATAATGTCAACATTGGATTCTTAAACAATAATAAATTGCACAGAAACGTGATAAGATGTAAGAATTAAAACCCGACGAAGTATAAGCACGAATTTTGATTTATAAGTAAATAAGTTTTAATGTACTTTCTTCGTTAATTTTGAAAATGAGAAGTTGACTTTTGAATAACAACAAAAGTATTCAAAATAAGATCCACTGTACTTTATTCCATACAAACAGTTGGGCGTAGTCATAAACAAAAAACAACAACAATAAATCAAATTTAAAACGAACTGATTGATTGGCTGGCTAACTGACTGATATACTGATCGACTGACTTATCAGACGATTGCTTGATTTATGTAATTAATTAATGTATTAATAACTCCATTACTTGATTCGTGAATCCCCTCAATCATTTGTTCGTTTGTGTGTGTTCGTTAGTCATTCATTCATTCGTTCGTTCGGTTATTCATTCATTTATTCATTCATTCATTCATTCATTCATTCATTCATTCATTCATTCATTCATTCTTTCTTTCTTTCACTCACTCACTCACTCACTCACTCACTCACTCACTCACTCACTCACTCACTCACTCACTCACTCACTCACTCACTCACTCACTCACTCACTCACTCACTCACTCACTCACTCACTCACTCACTCACTCACTCACTCACTCACTCACTCACTCACTCACTCACTCACTCACTCACTCACTCACTCACTCACTCACTCACTCACTCACTCACTCACTCACTCACTCACTCACTCACTCACTCACTCACTCACTCACTCACTCACTCACTCACTCACTCACTCACTCACTCACTCACTCACTCACTCATTCATTCATTCATTCATTCATTATTTCATTCATCCATTCATTCGTTAAATATGTATTACTACATTCACTCACTAAAAAAGTTCAGTTTGTTTATCATTATGTTTAAAAATGTTTATTGACATAGATTTGTATTCTAGTGCCTTTGTAACTTTAAAATATTTAAAAGCCATTGGAAAACATTATTGCTGAATCAGTATGATAAATAGACAATCAGGAGATCAAATAATAAACGGTTTTTTTTTTCGCTCTTCTATACTATCACTTGATGTCGTATACAGTCCAGGTCTGAATGACAACAATGAATGCCATTTAGTATTTAAACCAGCAGCCAATTGATTGGATAAGAGCGTCTGTTGCGTCTAAACCAACTCTCAATAATCTGCGACACTGTACGCACCACTATCAGATTCATCAATACCAGTTTCAGAGATGAAATATAATTCGTTTAGCAATTCGTAAAATGATAAACCATGTTGTTGGCCTTCAAACTTAAAATGGTTAATTCATATATGATATTTAAAATAATCATGAATACAAAACATGTAGAGTGAAGTTTAGCATCTTTTGCGCAACAATACTCTTATTTTTCAATTATACAAACAAAATTTATATTTAAAATTCACATCTTTAAGCATCCATTTAGTTGGCTAGACTAGTCAATGCTGTCCTCGCACAAACGATGTATACTCAGTTCAGTTATCTATGACTTTAAGAGTCCTTTAAAGTACATTAAATCAGAAGGCAATTGAGAACAAATATTGCGAAGAAGAGATCAAAGATCTTAAAATTGATTATAAATTAATAATGGTTCCCTCGTTGACAACTATGCACGAGCTACCTTACAATCACAAAGAAGTCTTTTTCTAATTCATTTCAAGGTTTGATGCTGTTTTAAACTGATAAGAAAACTTTCTGTGAGGTATGTTGGTGGGCAGATGATTTAATATAAAATAAACAAAGTGGTGAAAGGGTAGTCTGCCTCGTGTTTAAAGAATTCACAGGCTTGGTTGAAATGAACATAAGACTAATATGTTTTTGAAATAAATAATTTTAGCCTCTACCGTAAATTTATCGCCGATAAACAAAGCAAGGAAATCAAAAGTATTTCTTGGTGGAAAAACGAAAGATGCGTTGGAACGATCAAAATAACTTTAATCCAGTACGAAACTGGTATGTCTCAGAGATTCCTAAACTGGAGTTCATATTTCTTTGACAATTTGTAAAAAATAATCATTCATGATTACGGAAAACTTAAAAGCCTAACGTTGTAACTAATAACATGTACTAGGGTGGGTAATAGGATTTGAAAACATTGAAATGAAGCCGTATTTTAGAAAATCAGCATCATACCTGTTTAAACCTGTTTTCGTAGACACCGAAACCCCTTCCAATAACGTGTTTCCCATAAGTCTGGATAAAATGTGTATTTCGGGGGGACAATTTTCGTCTGTAGTCTTCATACTATAATAGGGGTTCTCGAAAATAATCGTTATCAAATTAAGCTTTGGTAGAAAAAACGTGCAAACCATCTTTGGCCAGACATTGGTTCTCGGAATTCGTGTTGTATAATGAATTTACTGAGATATCTATCTGTGTCCAATGTTTTCATCCGATGGAAAAGAAGTATAATTGACTTGTCTTATAGGCAAAATGCAGCCGATTTAGAGGAACATTCACAACATTTCTTTCGTCTCAGACGATTCCAATACATCCATCGTCTGGAGAAGATTCCCGAAACTTGCTTTTCACTATATATCCGATGACATAAATCTTACCCTGAAATGACGGGTGTTTTGGGCCGTGTACCAAGTGATATTGATGATATCAAGCGATGTGATAGATCCAGAGAATGATACAAATACCGAGGCTGATTTTGTTTCTGTGACAGCGCTGATGAATTTCTCAAAAATGGTAAACCGTTTATATAATACAGGAATTACGTCAAATCAAAAATATATATGTGATATACAGATAGGTCGGTGCTTATTCACATTAGGATATTAAACAGCGGTAATGGTGGATCTCTACCCTGATAACATCGAATCTGCGCAGAAGCACGTGTTTTTCGTGCTTAAGGATTTAAAAACACATGTTTGTACTCTAAATCATTGATGATTTGAGTTTCAATCAAGCTATTTGCGCTCGTTAATCCTTGTAATGCCTGTTACGAATTGTCTTGTTATGTTATTTGAAATAAATCAAATCTTTCTGACCCTAAATATAAGAGGAAATTATTTACTTCTTTATAAATTGATATCATCTGAAACATGAAATAGCAACTTCCCTGAGATATTTAGCATAGGATAAGTTTCTTATATACAGATTGATTTTCAAATCCATAGAATTTTCTAATACTTTGATATAATCACTTTAAGCAATCAAATATGAATAAACTGTTTTTGAACATTGCAGAATTTCAGATGTTTACATAGCCCATTATATTTCGCTTGTTGTTCTTCCAACAAGAGCTAAGAGTGACAACAATGACAGAGAAATGTGTGAACACATTTATCGAAGTCCATGCGGTTCGATAATTTACACTTAGCCTATGATATAGTATTAACTTTTCAAACACATGGGTATTACGTGCAGCCTTGTATTTCTTTGAGAGACAAAATGTGGTCGATATAACGCTTCATCATCAAATGGCAACTACATGTGAACGTATTCAAAATTATACCGATCGGGTGACCGTGATTGTGGTTGAACTTAATTCATAAATGGGTGTATAAGCACAATTGTTGTTTTTTTTTACTTCAGTGGTTTACTTTCACTTTAACAACGGTGAAGGTCAAACGAGTATAATTTACTGGATTTAAGTATACATTTTAAAGGTGTGGCAATTTATGAACAACATTATTTGCCAATAACATATTCATCCTTAATTACCAATTGAGACTGTAACTAAAACAAACAATGGACGGGGAGGGTGCAGGCGGGGTGTCCCCTCATGCCTGGCAACACATTGACTGTTTGAGAGATATTCAGAAAGATTGAAGTGAAGAGTGTTGTAGGGTGTCCTCTTCCTGCCAACCAACATGGATGATTGAGCGATTGCAATTCATTGACACAAAATATGTAAATATAAGCATTAATTCGTATTATTTGAACGTTTATGCAGTATATGTACGATTGTTTCTTGAGAACGAGAGTAACCGAGCAATTTAAGCTATTTATATTTGCAAAAATATGTTTTTATTTAATACACATACAATACAAAGGGTACGGCCCCCACAAACCGTCGTATTGAACTCATAGATTAGAGCTTGGTCGTTTACAAAAACGTTACTTTCAGAAAAAGTACAAGTCTGTTTAAGGTATGGTCGTAAATCTTAGTCAATACGCTTCCAGTGACAATCTCCACATATGTGCTAGTCTCATAACATGAGTTTGAGTTGGGATCGCTCTGAATAATTTCAAAAGAATTCAAATGCGGGTGTATAACTAAGTACTTTCCAGGGAGAGCACGTTCAATGTAGTGCCTTACTTAATATAATTTTTGTAAAGACAAAACCCCTTCCTCGTCTAAAAATGTACTGGACCGTAAAACGACAATGTGTCTTTAGTACTTGTATTACATTATAAAATGCTTTCTTTGAATATTATATTCAAATTTTACGACATAATATCAGATTACTACTAAAGTCAAGATTGCCAAGATTTGATAAAACTTTCCATCTAAACACGCATGCCTTGTAAGGTCAATTACATGTAAAGCTTGCGTGTCTCTTAAAAGCGATTCATCTCATATGTTATAAAATCTATATGGAGAGCTATTGTCCCGATTAGGCTCTCATCGCCATCTACATTGTATAATTTATATTGTGTCAGAAAAACAAACCTTGCAGCAATCCAATATCCATATAATATTTGGCAAAGTACGTTCATTTTTATTTCCGTCGCCGTTGTAAATGCCAAACTCCTTGTCTGTCCGATGTCTTTGATTAAAACCATGACATAAAATAAGAACATACGTATTCAAGAAGCCCGACAATTTTGTCCAAAAATATCGCCGTAATAAAGACTAATGATACAGCACGGCTCAATTTGAAGTAAGGCTGCATAAATAATGCGGACCTGTCCCTAACTTCCAAATATCTATTCATCACAAGAAAACAAATTCGTAGATTCGCAAAACGCTATTACTTTTTTCTATCAGAGTCATGCTGAAATTTATATGAAAAAAGGCAATACGCACTTTTATGAAATTCCGCTGATGAACCAATTGAAAGAGATGAATGGCTTCTAACATTGTTAGTTAATAAATACGCTTAACAAAAAAAACCTAATATGGACTAAAGTGATAACATTTGCTCTATCAACATGGGGATCGTCGTAATGACACTACTTATGACAATCTTTATCAAATAGATTTGAAAATGCATTTATTAAAGTATACGCAGGTATAAACTGAAAAGATAGACGCCATTATCCGTCAGTTTTCTACTCAGTTATTTGGTAGTCGTGAAATCAAAAGCCCGCTTTGCCATTTTTGTTCGTAAGCATGACATTCGAGTAAACTGATAAATTAAATATGTATTTTAAAGATTGAAAACTCTGTGTTCGGACCACGTGCATGTAAGCCCCATTGTTTAAAAGCATTTAACTTATCAACCTTTGGAACTAATAAAAGGTTAATGATGAATGGAACACTATAATAATATGCTTCCTTACTGTTAATACTGTTGTGTGTTTCTAGCAATTTTAAGACAATAAAATATCATAAAGCATGATCGCACATTCCTCCACAAACACTCTAAGGACAACGATTTTAGAACGAGAACAAGTTGTTCAGTACAAAAACGTCTTTTTCAAGGAATGCAAAACCAGGCACGTAGGGACTATTAATTACAACAATAAACCAAGGGAAATCCAATCACGCAAACCTCTTTTACTCGGATTGTAACTTAATAAAAAGATGACGGATAATTTATTTTCCTTTCTTCTAGCATATACGTCTAGAGTCAGAGGCATGGATTTTGATATTTTCGACTACTGGACTTATCTCTGTAGTTTTCAATGTATTACATGATGCTTATACATTTCGTCAATATTTTTATTTTGATATTTGGTGTCATTTCGGATTGAGAAGCATGTAAACCAAATCAACTTGCCCTGAATTTAAAGTTATCCACTTAAAATGACATATTGATACTGGTTTTCCAAGTCCCTTAGCTGTACAGATAGATTTGATATTTTCAGACTTAATTGTTTTCATGAGTCCTTAAATGACAATTTAAAGGATTTATAATTGTCTTTAAATCTTGAAAATTAATCCTTTAGGCGTAATTGTTGACTAATAAATGCGAAATTTATTTAGATTTACAAGACGTAATACTCCCAAATTGCACCTTGACGGCAAAAGCCCTGCTCAGAGAATTTAAATAGTGTACAGTTCTTTGAAGGAGAAATGAAGTCAACATATTTGGTGCTAAAACGAAAAGAGAAAAATGTATTCGTGGAAAGTAATACTCCAACATTAACATATCTGCTTCACAAATATATGCTGACACAGAATATACGTTTATAAGGAATATGAGAGAAAGGTCAACAAACATTTGATTGTCTTGCTGGATCGACAAACAGAATTTAGAAATATGAAAAACATGCAGGACATACAATTTTCAGAATGTCGTTTGACTCTACATGCAATATTAAGGATCTAAATATACGACGTGATGATACAGAAATTAAAGGACGTGGTTCTTGACAATTTCAAATGTCGTGCTGCTTGACAACAGTCAATGTCGTGCTGTTGGACAATCTTTAATGTATGGCTGCATGAAAAATACGTAATGTCGGGCTGATCCGAAATTCATCGTTGAACATATGAATGCCGTGCACACAACATTCTACATTTCGGGCTCACCCGACATGATACGGGAATAAGAATATGAACGTCTTGCGCACTTGACATGCGAACATTAACATCAAGAAAAACTGATTTGGCTTGAATGCTGTGAAGGACGACACACTAGTGTGATGCTACCTGGCGTGTATTGCTTATGCTGTAATCTCTAGATCGATCAAAAGCTAATTCATATGCAACGGAACGTTACAACTGAGCGATTCGTAGTTCCCAGGACTGCGCTTTTCAAAACCATATTGTTAAATAGAAAATATCACCCTCTATAAACTGTTAAAGCTACGGTAACACTAAAGTTGCGACTGCGATGTGACCTTATCGCGACGAATTTAATTGCGATAGAATATCGGTGCAACCTTTCATTTCATATTTAGAATTTGGGTATGATCTCCGATCTCTGGCAATAACTTTCGCAACTTGTCAAGAAGTGATTGGCAACATATCGCATATACGGCCATAGTCTTGAAACTGGTTTAAGCCAGTCGGTGACTTTTCCGTCAATCTTCTTCAACCTATTACACAACTAAACGAAAACTGATCGGCGACTATATGTCGATCGATCACCGATAAAAAAAATGCATAGCAAAACGTTATTTTCAGAATCAAATAACTTATTTGCAAATTGTCATTATGTTAACATAAGAACAGTTGCATGTTGCTGCTGGTTCAAAGCTTAAATAAAATGATACAGACGGTGCCCTCTTGGTGAACCTCCTCTTCTTAATAAGTGAAAATATTGATGAAATAAAATAAAAGCAGATTGTGTGAATTTTATGAACAATCGTAAATAAATGATGCTTTTATTCGCAGATAAGTCTTTATTTTATAGATGATGCCTTATTACAAACGCAATGCCGAATGATCTGCGCACGCTTGGAAACCACTCGAACCAAATCGAACTATTCGTGCTAGTTAAATTTTAACAGTGATTCGAAGGAATGGTGGTTGCTGAGGTAAGGTAAATAGGGCTCTTTTGCGGTCCTGCCGATTAGCTTTCAGACTTTGTATTTCATCCCTGACGTATGTCCTTACCTAACCCAGACTACCGAACAGTACAAGAAATCCAACGTTTTGTTGAAATTACGCCCAGGGTGCATTGCAGTTTATTGTTAGCAAAGATAATGACATGGAATGTAGCCGACACGCGTGAACAGAAAGGAGTAACCAAGCATATTCACTCGCCTTATAATTCATTGATTTTTTTAATGGAAGGTCAGTTGATAATTTCCTTAACGGCTACAAAACCCTTAAAATCGCGTTCCCATTCGTTTACAATATAACCAAAATGTATATGTTTAGTTGATTAAAGGTTTGCTATATGGAAATAAAGCTCATATTTATAGAAAGTGCCAAACATAAAGCGTCCTCCAAAACAATCATATTGTTGAATTAAAATGTTTTATAACTCCTTTTCGTAATTATTCACTAAACCACACATTTTTATCATAAAACAGAAATTTGATACATGTATACAAGATAGTGTCTAAATAAACATTTGTGTATGTTTATTACATATTAACATAACTTATAAAGTATATTTACGAAACAAACCTTTATTATGAATAAAAATAATTATATCCGTTTGTTCTAAAATGATACTCTAGAAATGAACCGAATTTAGTTTGTTGATATATCCTATTGATATAGAATTTTTTTTCAGCGAAGTAATCAATAAAACAAAAATTGCTTTTCTGTAGAAGCCTTTTTTAATCAAGACAATAAGTGAAAACAATTAAAAAACAATGCAGTCAATAAAATTAACATCTACGGAAAAACAACTGCTTCGTAAATCACATGAGCAAGTTAGTTTACGACTATAACAACAATAGCATTCCCAGTAGGGGGGCAACATGATCATTTTCAACAACACAACACAGCTTTTTAAACTGTCAAAGGTCTTTTGATATTGACTTGTTTATAACTTTTCAATAAAATTAACATTACACTAAGGATGAAATAATAAAAATGAATGCGGTGTTTTCACATAAAAGCATTAGTAAATCATTCAGGATCTCAAATATATTCCCAGTCGGACAAAATACAGCACACTAGGCATCTTTGAGCATAGCCCGTCATTATCACCGACTTGGCTGTATATAAAGTGCTTCATATCCAAACATTTGTCTCCGAAGACATTCACGAGCGTATAACGAAATTGGCCGTTGTGCAAAACGGCGATGATTTATTCATGTTGATAAAATTATGAGGCCATGAAAGGTGACAGAAGACTTACCATGAACACAATAGCAGACTAAGGAATCTTTAAATAATTGAAGGTCTTTTGCTTTGCCAATATAATGTTGCTTAACGTATTCAGTCGTTGATCAGTGTGTGTGTGTGTGTGTGTGTGTGCGTGTGTGTGTGTGTGTGTGTGTGTGTGTGTGTGCGTGCGCATGTGTGTGCGTGTGTGCGTGTGCGTGTGTTTGTGTGTGCTTTAAGATGAAAGCATGCACAGAAAGGAAATAATAATAATGATAGTTACATATAAGAAAATCTTACAAACTATAAAAGGACATTTGTTTCATGAAAAACTTTATGAGGAAGATACACTTTTATCTATTCATCTGATACTTAGGTGAAAGATGAAGTAAAACCGATTTCAAATTTTAAAGCTTGATAAACACATTACTGACGAATGTCAAAACAAAATAATATCTTATATTAGGATCGACGGCATGGCGAAAATTTCCAAACATAAATATCTCTCAAAACTTTGTATAAATCCAATAGTTCATGGTTTTAAATTTTAAAATAACAAAGCACCAAAAGCGAACGCTAAATTTGATCAGTTGATTAAGGGTGAACCGAAAAGCCCATTGCCCGGGTTATGAATAGTCGTGTTAATGTGAGTTAATTAAAGGGTAAATTGAAAAGCTCATTGCCTGAGTTATGTATTTTCGTATTTTTGTCAGTTGAATGAAGGGTAAACAGAAACGCATATTGCCCGAGTTATGGATCTTTCTATACAAATGAGTATTGCCACTGTTGAGATGTGTAATATGTTTCAAGTAAATATCTTGAGAGGGTTTTGAGTTATAGCCAACATTAAAGGTTTTTGCACTACAAACACGATGCATACATCAGGAATGTCGTCAAAACCAATAGAACATAGATGATCTAAATGATGTATAACAGGATCATATATGCATCATCTACAAAAGGCCTACTCCATCATACACTATATAAAGTATAAAGGACAATTTGACCTGTTCATAAATCAAGAGTATATCAAAACAATATATTATATGTTCGACATAAAAAACACATGAGTTTGATAGCTTGTACGAACTCCTAAAACCATTTCTATTTGTATATATGATTAACATTCTATTAACCTTACCTTATTAAAATTGTAGATGGAATTGATATGGTATATTAATACACCGCTGATAATTTTAATTTTCTGTCGAATAGTTACAAATAGATAATGAAGAGTGTCTGACTTATATGAGATGAAATCTGCTACAAAGAAATACTAGATGCGTTCAATAAAATATTTTTACATAATCTAATCTTGTTCTTCCCGAATAGTGAATGTTATTTATTGTTAATAATAATATTTCATTCGAATTACCTGTCATCTTTCTTTTGTATATTTGGCTTTGTTAAAATGAAAATTCGATGGTTTTAACATTGAAGGTATACTACTTTATTTTAATAAATCATTTTAATTTAAATATGTAAATGGTCTTAATATCTAAACTCACCCTTCTAACTGAATATCATATAATAATCCCGTTTTATTAAATACAAGTACTTTTAAGGGTCTTAACATTTAAACTTACCCTTCGGATTGAATATCGTAGAATATAATCCAATTTTATTTTGTACAAGTCACTATTAAGCGTCCAATACTATGAATGTTTCAGTCAGAACTATCTAACACGAATGAACGCAGTAGAACATCAAAACCAAAATAGCCTTTTAAATGTCTGCTAAATGAAACAGTTCCTTGTATCAGCGTTTTACTTCTTAAACGAACCAGTCTTGTGGCAAAAAAGATAATTACAAGAATGTTGCAAGGAGATTGGATAATAGCGTATTCGCGGTATCTCAGGGTGAACGCGCCAGTTCCTGTCTTAGATCGCAAATCATACAGATCTTTGACTTGAGATCGAAGCACATATTCTTCTTTCGCCGGAAAATCAGTACTGTCGGGCGAATAATAGTGTACAATAATTTAATTTATCTGGCTAAACGATCCAAACCCAGTTTAGATACTAATAAAAACTTGTCGTTGGCATTACTTAAGCAAATTTGCTGATGGCCAGAATTTCAAACAAACGCGTATGACGAAGTAGTCTGAATCGGACAGAAACAATACTTATGATGAAATTTCAAGACATATTGTCTTATACATTTGCCTTTTGGAAGGATTTACGTGTAGAAATTCATTTCTACAGCAGTTATTATTTATTTAAAAAAAAACTCTCGGCATTTCAGCTTAAATCAAAGAGAATAAGTAGGAGATTTTTTACTATAGGGTGAAGACCGAGAGAGATAATCATCTTACAAACATATATCAATTCGTTTGGATTTCCGGCACAAAGAATGCGCACATCAAGCAAAAACCGTTCTTAATATAATATCCATCTCAAACCGTCAAAGATGGATGAAAACCAATTTATTAAAGGCCCATTCAGTCAGTAAAGAAATTTGCAAATAAAATTACAGAAAAACGTGCTGACAATCGAAGTTTTTAAAGAGCTTTAACTATTATTACCAAACAGTGTCTAGTTCAAATTAAATATGCAAATTATTATAGTGAATTGTGTAATATGATAGTGTTGTGTTTATTGGCTGTTGCACCAGTTCCTATTGTATGTTTTTTTGCAGCAATGTTAGCAGTTGCGATTTGACGGAGTTTCTCCAGCAGGCTACGCTAAAGACTCACATGGTACTGGATCTTGTCTGGTACAAAAGTTCCTGAACCGCAAGATGTTAAACAAATAAAAAACATTATTATATCTGTTTTTGTTCCACTGGGAAAAGTTTAACGTTAAGCTAGAAAATATAATGTGGGCTGGTAATTTTACGAAACAAGACTACTACATCTCATCTTGATGATAGAATTGGAGCAATAACGCAGTTGAAATTGAAATTTACGATCTGAACTCGTGCAAAAAATGGGCCACACTGTCGTTTGAATGAATTTCGAAATGGAAATATGTTTGTAAGGTTACACATGAGATATGTCACTCGTGTGTTTAACAGCGAACTGATAATTCAGAAAAGTTGTTGTTCCTATCTAAACAGAGCCTCAACACTGTCTTAGAAGTAATATGTATTTTGAAGCGAATAACGCAATCATTAACCATATTTAAAATATGTTAACTACTTTCATGAAGTATATTGATTATATCATAGTATGTGGAGCTTACATTGATATTTTAAGACGGGACTATGTCTCACGAACCAATGATTAAATTTTCTGTACTTAAGTCTTCTAGCCGGATTGTACTGTAATCACATTTATCCGGTTGCATCGAATACTTGCAAAACACTGTGACAATGTACTTGCGTTACTCAAGGCCAGCACATAAGAGGTCTTTAGGGACAACTCTGATTGAAAATGCTTATTAAGTCGGATGAAAAATGCACCAGTCCCTGACAAACATCAATACAAATTGGCATTGGACTCCTTTATCCATTAACACGTGATATGAAGAAAGACTACTAACTTACCAACATAATGAGTAGAGTTCCTGGTTTAATCACGTTCAAGACATCAATATGTCGTCAAGACACCACCCGTTCCAGGAATGGTTAACTGTCCAGCTGTGGAATAAACGAATGAAATGTTTAAGACATGGCAAGAGAACAACTTCCTATGTTCACGAATATTTTTTGGAACGGCAAGTGCACAAAAGCCAGAACTGACCAATATTCCTATGACGTTCTCTGAGTGTATCTTAATTATATCGGTGCTTCATGCAAGCAAACAATTTCAGACAGTTTTTACTAATTCAAGGGTCATAACTGTAGTAAGACTGAGTGAAATCTCAAAGAAATGGCAGGTGTGCAAGCCCATGCTTACCAACATTCCTTTAATGTGCAGTGTACATACAATACTGTAAGAGCTTCATGAGAATCAAACCTTTTCAGATTATTTTACTAAGTCAAGGGTCATATGTTACGTTAAACCAATTAGGTGAAACGGAAATGGCAGGCGCACAACAATTCATACTGACCAACATACCTGAGGGTATTTGCAATACTGTCGGTGCGACCTTTTCAGGCCGTTTTCTATTAATTTAATAATATTTTATTGCATGAGAACACATTTCACAATGACAATATCAATACAAATTTAACACAATATTTAGACCGACATTATAAAATCAAGCGTGCAAAGGGATTGGGCCACGAGTATTGCCAACATCAGTTACGGCCCTCTCCCGAAACATTCTATACCAAGCAAAGGTGTTTTATAAGCAAAAAAACAACAACAATAAGAGTAATATCTAATGTATATTGCATTGTTTAAGTGAAAAAAAAACACATGATACTATAATAGAAGTTGTAGAGAAAGACGTGTGAGAGAAAGAGAGATCGAGAGAAGATGAGCTCCTGATACCGATTGTTAAATTAGCTAAAACGTTGGGAAGACTTAATAAAACGTTGAACTTCACTAAAGATCAGGACGTTGTCCTCTTCTGAAAGGTTGTTTCAATCAAATAGCAGTTTATCTGTACTGAGCGGATGGAATTTTCGAGTATTTCTGAAGAGATTTAATCGCTGGTTGGTGAATAGTAAACACCGAAATAAGAAGTGTTCAGCATCTTCTTCTACATTGCAATTAATACATAGTGGAGAGTCTCGAAGGTTGTTGTTAAACAAGTCGGAATTTAGGTCACTGCAAAAGTTTCTAAGTCGTGCATGATATACAGAGAAGCGACGTTCTCCACAAGTATAATAAGGTGGGATGGGGTTTTGTTTAAATTGATCTATTAATTGACGCTTAAACATTGAGAGAGTTGGTGTGTGTCTTGTTTCTATATCTAGTGAATTCCACAATGACAAGGATGACGGTATCGTTGAACGATTATATATTTCGAGGCGTCTATTCATTGTATTAAAATTTTCATTGTTTCTCAGATTATAAGGATTAGAATCATTGACTGTTTGTGGAAAGTGTGCTGATAAATACGACGGCAGTTCACCGTGGATATATTTGTAAACTAAAATTAACTTTTGCATTTTTCTTTTATCCGACAATGAAATCCAGCCGATTTCCTTAATTAATCTAGTGATTGAAACTGAACGTGTGAGACCAGTAACAATTCTTGCTGCTTCGTATTGCAGTTTTTCCAAGGTCTCCTTTTCATAAATTGTACAACTATCCCAGACAACTGAGGCGTACTCTGGAATTGGTCGTAAATATGATATATAAATTTGATGAAGGGTTTTACGATAAAGTTTATATTTTAGGGCTTGCATAGAACCAAGAATTTTCCGGGCAGAACTAACGATTGAATCTATATGATGGTGCCATGTACCATCTGGACTCAACGTGACTCCTAAATGTTTGTGACAATCGCTAAGTATTAGCAGCGTAGTATCAAACATGAGAGATGGCTGTTGCTGGTTAGTAAGTGAACAAAATATAGCTTCTGTTTTAAGGGGTTGAATAGTACCAGCCATTGTCTAGACCAGTCGGAGATTTTTCTGTAGATCGGTATTAATAGTAGTTTCTATGTCAGCTGTGTTAGAAGATGAAACGGCGAGAGAGCTGTCATCAGCAAAAGCCTAGTTGTGCTCTCAAGGGTATCAGCTATATCGTTCACGTAAAGAAGAAAGAGAAATGGACCTAGAACAGAGCCGTGTGGGACCCCAGCTGTGACGGGCTTAAAATTAGAGAAGGATGTACCTATGAACACTCTTTGAGACCTATTCAGTAGATAATGAGACAGCCATCTTAGAACATAGCCTGAAATTCCATATTCTTTGAGTTTAAAAATAAGGCCCCTGTGCCAAACCCTGTCAAAAGCATTCGATATGTCGCAAAAAACAATGCTTGTAGATTGTTTGTCGTTGAAAGATTTACAGATTTGGTAATATATATCTATTAGTTGATGAACCGTTGAGTGTCCGGGGATAAAACCCGATTGGTGCTTATAAATAAGATTGTTTTGATGCATATAATTGTAAATGTGTTTGAAAAGAATGCGTTCCATTACCTTTCCAACACAACTTATCAAAGATATCGGTCTATACTTGGACAAGGATGTCCGATCACCCTTTTTATGCAATGGCATAACGTTTGCGAGTTTCCATTTTGTAGGATATATACATTCTCGATTCGATCTATTAAAAAAAATGCAGAGTGGAATACAAACGGAAGATGAGGTATTCTTTAGCATTCTATGACCAATTTCGTCAGGTCCACTAGCTTTATTAATATCAAGATTATCGAGGATGTCTCTTACTTCGGTTTCAATAATGTTGATGTGGCTTAGTACACTATTTGTCCTTATGTTTAAGTCTGGTAAAGGCACATTATCATCGTCGATACTCGAAATTGAAACGAAATAGTCATTCAGGGAATTCGCCTTCTCTGTATCAGTGAAGGAGTAAGAATTATCAAAATTTTGCAATGGAGGTATTGCATTGCTCTTGTTGCTGTTCTGTTTCACAAGCATTTGAACAGTTTTCCAATATAGTCGAGGATTGGATGAATTAAACTCAATTATTTTGTCCTCTAGGTTACTAAAACATATTTCCTTTGCATGTTTAGTCATATTTGATACTTTATTTCTTACTTTTTTTATATTCAATCCAATCACACACATTGCCATATCGTGTCGCTTTGATTTTTAGTTTGTCGCGTTCGTTTGATAATTTTCTAATTTCGGAGTTATACCAAGGCTTATCAGAATAGCGAATAGATGCATAGAAAGTAAGGATACACTTTTCGGTTATCTCAATAAATGTTTTTGTAAAAAGATTGGTCGCTTGGTCGATATCTCCTTTATTTAAGCGGTTCCAATTGGTATTTCTAATTAGTTCGTTCATTTTATTGAAATCTGCTCGTTTGTTGTTCCATACCTTTCTTATTATGGTAGAGCTTGACAAAAAGCTACTTTTGATACAAGTATGAGCACAATAATGATCACTTATATGTTGAGGAGTTTCAAATACACCAGAATTTAATCCGTTTATGTGCTGTGAAACGGCAATTGGATCTAACAAGGTTCGCGTTGAGCGTGTTATTCTAGTTGGGGTGTTTATAACATTTCGCAAATTATTAATTGTCATAATATCTCGAAATTTACGATTTGATTGGTTAAGTTGGTCTTCGTTTATATCGCCAAGAATAACTATATTGTTACATAAATCGTGTGCCTTTTCTAGGCAAATGTTCACTCTATCCCAGAAATCAACTGTTAGATGAGGATTACGATACATCGTGCCTATTAGAAAACTTTCGTTTTTATATTTCAATGCAGCCCATAAAGATTCAGGTAAATAATTTTCTAAGTCATAATTGCGAACCGGTCGGAGGTATTCTGATACGTACATTAAAAAACCACCAGAGTGGGACGAATTATCTTTTCTAAACATAAATTCATGACCATCAATGTGCAGAAAATCGTCGTTCACTTCGTTTGATAGGTGTGTTTCTGTAAAACACAAAACGTCAAAGTCGATGAAATGACTTTTTATATAGTCCATTTTTTGATCGAATACTTCGAATGTTTTGATGTAACATTGAAATACACGAAGCCTGGTCTGAGTCGGGTCCAGGATTTGATTCTATATTACCTGACAACATCAATAAGATTGGCATAATAATATTAAAATATGCCAGATTCAAACTAATATGAAAATGAAATAACAGACTGTTCAGCAAATATATATCCTGTGCCAAACCAGCTAAACATGTAGCCATGTTCGGTAACGTTGTATTTAAAATTATCATTAAGACACGTACGTATTTCAAAAAATAAATTAGCATAACACGTAAGCTAGCGATTGTGTCCTTGAATGGAGTTATACGGAATGTACATGTACTAGAAGTTCTAAAGAGTCTTGCGTGGTATACCCCTATGGCAATTCTATAAGAGGTTATGTCAGACGCCATACTGTTGACTACTTAATGACGTCAACTATCAAAAGCGGTTGCAATAGGGATAAACATATGTGCAGAACAGTAAACAGGAGCAAAGAGAAATATGAAATAAATCGAAGAAAGATAGAAGAATGAGAAAAAAAACCATGCAAGTGAAACCATTTTCGCACTTGCAAGTAAAAGTGAACTGAGATGCCCGCTAGTATTTACTTGAATTCACGAAAACGAATAATTATTGATCGGTTAGTAACATATTATGTATCTGAGGAAAAATGCTTACATATCTTAAGAAAAATACTGTTGTAAAATTAATATATACAATGAAATATATACATTGAAATATTAATTTAACAGACTATTGTCCAAGGTAAGCAACTAGTAGGTTTGACCTAAACAAATGTAAAACATGGTCTCCTATTGTCATCTTATAATCAGATCAAACAGAACGATGTATAATAAACGTCATAGTGGTGTAGAGGTGCTAAAATAAGATGCACTGGGTTGTGACAACAAAATTTATCAGTAATTGACAAATACATTCAGCACAAGGGCTTAACCGTGATAAGTTACACTACACTGGTTAGTAAGTATGATCATTTCACTGCATAAGGTAATCCAGCAATCTCTATTAAGAATAAGAAAAAAAAAAAAAAATGCTACTGGTAATGTTTTATTTTAAAATAACCACATGATGGATGGCTTACCTTAATCAGTGGTGGTAAAATGTCCTGATATTGATCGATTTATAGTAAGGGATAGTATTTAAACGGGATTATAAATTTAGGTCAGTAAACAATAATATTTACAGCCCTGAAATATATGTAACAGTTATTATAGTAAAGATTTATAGAAAGTATATTATTACAATCAGCTCCGTTGACTCTAAAGAACGAGACCATCTTAACTGGCGACCAGGGGTGCGTTCGGCAGTGAGCGTCCATCGCGTATGGCTTCGATCTGTTCCATAGAGCTGACCACCCGGCCCCGGGACTCTTTGTTCAGAAGGACAAGCACACGGCATCGGCTCGCTTTAACTTACGGGCTTCGAAACTTAGTTTTTCACGCAGCGGTGTCAAATTTTCTTGTACGAAAACACGATCGCCGAAAGACTTTTTATTGTCATATACTCGCTGTCTAGCCTTAGAGATTGTAAATTTGATAATAACCTTTCTTTGGCTGTTAACTTCAGGTCAAAATCTACCTTTACGGTGGCATCTGTCGATGTCAGTAGCCTTGAGTTCGACACCTGCTTTGACACAACAGTCAATTATTTTCTTTTCTACATTCTCGTCTGGGGAACCGGTATCGCCGAGGATGCCGCATACGTCTAGGCACATCCGCCTACCATATTGGGCGAGTTCATCGTGCTCTGAGCGAGCTACTTGGAGTTCATTGTGAAGTTTGGAGTTTTCCTTCTTTAAGGAGTCAATCTCGTTTTTCAGAGGTTGTGTAGTATTGTCGATCGTAGCTGCGATTTCCTCTCTGATTTCCGTCAGGACCTCGTGTTCAAGTTCAGCTCGAATATCTTGGACAATAAGAGGTGCAAGCAGGGCACTCAAAGCTTTCATGTCCTCCGTGGATAATTTGGTCATGTTTGGAGCGACGGGTGGGGTAGGGTCAGGTGTACTCACAGTTTTTTTATCAATCTCTTTCACGAACTCGTTTTCTATTAGCCATGGGCTATAACTGTATTGAAATGGGTCAGTAAAGGCAGGTAAACAACAGCCTATAAAGACGAACACACCTATTAAATTGTATGTTTTGTAGGTACAATACCTCTTGAGTTGTAAAAAAACGAGTTCTCGGGCGCGACAGGACACAATGCTACGCGGTCGCTGAATACTTTGAATTATATTTAATGTTATTGCTCGTAAACCTTCAAGTAGTTATTTGATCTCACTAATAACTTTCAGTAAATCACCATAAGCATAATATGAAAAAAACAATTCTGATAAAAGAAGACAGTTCACTCAAACATGTTACTCCAGTTCGTGTCAACAATCAAACTATTCATTTAAGCAGGTACTAATTACCTCCAAATGCTAAGATCCTTTCCTAATGAATGCTGCTCAGACTGTGTGCAATGTAAACCGCGAAATGTATGAATATTTCATAACCATGGTTCAGATACAGCGCATTTGTGATTGATCTAATTTGGAATATACTTCAAACGAATTTCGTGCAAACGGAAGGAACGTAAACGTTCAAACACTAGTCAAGGCTTTTATTTAAAGGTTAAAATGATGAGAAATGCCTTTGCATGTCACAAAACAACATCACTTTATTAACAGATCGCCCCTCTTAAGTCGCAATAAACAACCTAAGAAACCCATCGTTAGTCCATAATTGCATGCATTGGCTTAGGTGAGTAAGTAAAACCAGAGGTTTACTGGCCTATGAACATCATTGGTCCCGGAGGTCAACGAATAGCTTGGCCGCTCGGGATATGTCGGAAATCCATATAAAAAAAATGTATTGAAAATTACAATAGCAAGAATACAGTGATTTTTATGTGTTGCTGTTTGTGTAATTTATGAACTAATGGTAATGCTTATAATACAAACATCAGAATTAAACGTTAAATTATTGTATAAATGCCATTTACATACGCTCATAGGAACATCTAGATTGTACACAGAGTGAGATCAATGAAAATTAGATCTTTTTGCAAAGCTTGTTGTCTATTATCTGATTTCAGCTTAAAGAATGCACTTAAATGTTTTTAACCTTACTCATGCGTGGTATGGAGTGTATGCGTGAATATAATAATTTAAGACGATACGACATAAGGTATCAAGTGTTCTTAAGAAAAAACATTGAATGTTAAGGAAGTCGTGACCAGCCAGAAAAATGCAATGTATGTTGAGAATAAAAACAAGTCAGATAATCTTTCAATTTATTTTTTTTTCATTTCAGCTATGAACATGGATAAATTATTATCTGCAAAAATAACGCTTCAAAAGATTTGAATAACAATTTTGATGGGTATATAGGGGACCAGCAAAAGACATCACTGTAATGGCTTTTCGTTATTAAATTAATTGCCCGTTCTGTTTATGGGAAACATTATACGTATCTTCCATGGCCGTTCGTGTAAGAAAGGTTCATCCCAATCTGAGCGTTGGGTTGGGATGAACCATGATCTTCCATGAGCGGCCAAGGTATGCTTTTTTTTATCTCACCTCAGTATGAAAAAATAAAGTTAAAATGTATTTTTATCGCTGGAACTCTTTTGAGTAAAAATAATACGCGAATAGTCCTGTGATAATTTGTGGTTATCAATGATATGTGAACAGTGATATAAAATATGCAAATACTCAAAGCGTACTTTAAATAGTTCTTAGGAGATTGTAGCATTATTTATTGAATTCAGTGTGAAACCTTTGTTGATGTCATTTGAAGGAAAAAATGATTAATTTGGATTTAAAATAAGTCCATATTGCGTGATGATAATTAAAAACAGTTCCATACGGGTACTTTTTTATATTGGCCCGTGGACATGATAAGAAAATCCAGAATTGCCAAACATTTGGATCTACTTGGGGTAGGATTTAAATCTATCTTAAAATGAATGAAAACCGAGCTGCATGTGCACTTTATATCGCAAACATAGTTCAATAATCTTGTCTATTGAGTTCTGATCACCCCTTGATAATGAATCACTATATCAAGGCAGTGTTCACCGAACACAGTCTGACCAGCATTTAATAGCAAAGGCTGGTCCCCCTTGTTTCTCTGTTCTCGATTTTGTTAAGTTAAATAGCCATTTATCGTAGCAATACGGCAACCTGTGGGCTTCTGTATAGTTCCTTAGGCTTCATCCCACGCACAATATTTTTATTTCGTTTCCGGACCTAGCTTAACATGGCATAGGGGATGCTATAAAATATATTTGACTTAAATACCGATGAATATGTCAAAACTGATCGGAAACGTCTCTGGAGCTCTATCTTGCATTTAAAGGGGCTAGACACCAGATGGTCCAATAATCGGAAAAAATATTATTTTCACAAGACAAGCCTAAACTGTCAATACGATATGAGGCCGATAATACATCACTTTACGTGATTAAAAATAGCATGTACTTATTTCGCTCTCTCAGCTGTGTTAACTCATTACAATTTAGCTTATAATGGTTTCCCCGTTTATAGTTTGTATATATACCATGTGAAAGTCACGTGATTAGTACAGATACATATACCGATGCTATTTTTAAATGAACTGGATTTTACGCTGTAAATAACCCTAGTAAATTTTGAATCGGAAACATACGCAAGATTCATGTGTCGTAAGCGATGTGATTCTTCAGTGAATAAGATGCAATGCGTTGTTTACAACGATATCAGTTTTATGTAAGTGTTTGACATTTGTTTTCTTGCAATTGTATCATCTGGTGTCTAGTTCTTTAAAGACACACGCGTTTCTTTCAGTATACGTTCTTGTAAGCCCCTGTCTTTCAATTAAATCCGCGGTGATATGCAGTTTGAATTGCCTCTCTATTCGTGTTAAGGTGCTGCGCGCACTAACACAAAACAGACTTGTCTGAATTTAATTCAAGGCCTATATCTATTTGTAATTTACTATATATCTTTCTCCACAGACACCTGAGATAAGCAATAAAATGCAACGCAGGAGAGGAATCTGGAACTGCAGATCAAACATGGCTTTCGTCACTGTTTGTTATACTCGTCGGACTACATCGTTTACATGTATACTACATATATTATTGTCTTTATTTTCAAATGTTTTTTAAATCAAATCATTAAAGCACGCGCATTGCATTAACAGCAACGAATAAATTTTATTGAAACCTTTTTGATTGCCCTGTGTTGTCCATGAATCTAAATTATCAAAGTATTTGGTAGGGTATACACATGATATATGTATGAAAATGGATAAACATATTTTATGGAGTAAACAACATTTTCCAACATACACTGATTGAACACCTCTGAAATCTACCTTCAACGGCCAATAAGGCTTATGTGCGATTTGGTACCAAGTAATGCTTATTGTAATGTCCATCAGCCTTACATCATGGCTTTGGTAGTTCTTGAAAAATGGTTTTAAAATTCAGAAGCGTTAACAGGCAATAAGCCTCCATGAAAATTGAGCCATTCTGACGCGAACACCCACAGTATGTTATAAATAATGAAACAAAGTACCTAAAAAGTACTAAATATATGTACGTATACAGATGGCTTATTGATATCATGGATACTGATACAAATTCAAATGGAAAACTATAGTTCTCAAGTAGGCGCACAGCACCTGACTCAACACAGTTTAGAGCAAATGAAAAAATATGGTTCTCAATGGGATTCAAAACTGATACAAGGCAATTTTGACGATTATCTTATCCCATTTCAACATCTGAGAGGCCTTAAAGATATCATCTTCAAATTATTCCGCTATGTTAGAGTTAACCCCTTGTTTTTGCTCGTTTAGTGAATTGCCATGTTGAAAGGGCTGTTAAGTGCATGAGATAAAATTGTAATATTTTGAGAGAAATCGGAGGCATGACCCATTGCTTCCAAACCGGTTCAAGAGTAAATACATGCCATTAATAATGCGATCTTTGGATTCTTAATATATAATAATTTTACAGAAACATGATGAGATGTAAGAATTAAAACCCGACTAAGCATTAGCAGGACTTATGTTATATGGTAAATAAGTTTTAACGTACTACCGTCATCCATATTCAGACCATGAAGTTGACATTAAAATTACCAGAATAATATTCAAAATGAGATAAACAGTGCTTATTAAATTCCATACTTAGAGGAATGCGTAGTCATATCAGAAACAAAACGATATATTAAAATCCTTTGTGACTGATAACTTGATTGATTGACTTATCAGTTGATTGATTGAATATTTAATAGATTCGTTCAACCAGCCTGCCTTTCATTCATTTATGAATTAATTTATTAGTTCATTGATTCATTGATTCTTTCGTTCGTCTGTTCGTTCCTCCGTTCGTTCGTTCGTTCGTTCGTTTGTTCATTAATTCATTCCTTCATTTGTCTCATTCAAGCTCAATATCATTTATGCACAGACAATTTCGCTTAAAAAACAAAACCTGTAGAATGGAATTCGTCACCTTTTACAAACAATACTTGCAATCTTGAATGAAACAAACAAATTGGATAATTAAAAAACACATTTTAAAGCAAATAATCCTCTTATTGCCAATACTATTTTTTTGCATAAACGATGTTTATTGCGTTATCCATAACTTTTAAAATCCATGTATCTGACAAAATATATTTAATCAGAACAGAAAGCAAAGATAGAGACCATAATCTTTAAATTGATTAAAAAGGATTAATGCCATAATCTTTGACAAATACGAACGAACACTTAAAATCACGAATATGTTGCATAGTCCATTCATTTCATAGTAAACTATGATGCTGTTTTGAGCTGATAAGTTTGTCGTTGATGTATTTTGGTTGGCAGATGTAATAATATAAAATAAATAAAATGGTGAAAGGGTGTTCTGCCTCGCGTCGAAAGCATTGAAAGGCTTGGTTGAGATGAAGATTGGACTAATCGGTTTTTGAAAATAACGAACTTTAACCCTGCCTTAAACTTAGCGTCTTTTTGTAAATATAAGCAATTAAAAGTTTGCTAGTTAACACGACATGCAAAGGAACGATAAACAACCTAAATCCAGTACAAAACGGTTGTGTCACAGAGAAATCTCTTTATGTTTGTTAATTTGTAAGCATTACATGTGTGATTACGGTAACGAAAATGCCTAACCAACACGAACTTTTGTACTAGGGTGGGTAATAGGATTTGAATGCAATGCAATGAAGCCATATTATAGAAAATGAATCAGCATTATACATCATGAAAAGATCTTTAGATTGTCTTTAATCCTATTTCTGTTGACACAGAACCCCTTTAGAATGACGTGTTTTCCATAAGTCTGGATAAGATGTGTATTTCGGGGTGACAATTTTCGTCTGTAGACTTCATACTATAATTAATCGTTATCAAATTAAGCATTGGCAGGGACATCGTGCAAACCATCCTTGGCCAGACATTTCGATGTATTGTTCTAGTTGCCTTTGTGCTTTATAAGTATTTTACTGAGTTTCAGTGTCCAGTGCTTTCATCTGATGGTTCAGTAGTATTATTGACTTGTCTAATAGTAAAAATGAAGCTGAAGGAACAATTCACGACATTGTCCAATACATCAATCTCCGGAGAAGATTCCCGAAACTTGCTTTTCACTTTATATCCCGTGATTTAAATCTTACCCTGAAATGACGAATGTTATGAGCATAAACATAATGGTATTTAACATCAGTAATAGTTGACTTTTTTAAATAAGCTCTACCCTGATAACATCATAACTGAGCAGAAACTGGTGTTGATCGTCCTTAAGGATTTAAAAACACATGTTTAACTCTTAGTCATTGATGATCCTGCGCAGCGGGACTGTTTAAATGAAGCTATTTGCGTTCGTTAATCCTGATAATGCTTGTAAAACTTGTTTTATTTTCTAAGCATTTGGTATAAATCTTGTTTCTGTTTGTTTTCCAGTTACTGTAGATACGAGTAAATAGTTCATTGCTTATTCTTCAGACAAAAGATTGACCCTGTTATCTCAAACGCGTTAAGTGATTTTCTCTCAGTGTTACAACTATGACGGCAAAAAGTGTGAAAACATTTATCCAATTTGACGCGGGTCTACAGTTTACATTCTATAATTAGCATTCCAACACGTTGATATTACGTGCAGGGTTGTTGGGAGAAACAAAAAGAGGTCGATTAAACGCTGCATAATCCAAAGTCAACTCCATGTGAACGATTTCAAAATTATATAAGCTAACCCATCGAGGGATACGACTGAATGAATAAATGGTAATGTTACAATTGCAACTGTTTTCATACTTCAGTGTTTCAATTTCCTAAATGTTTGCAAATTTCCATGAACACGCGTACTTGCTTAGCAAATTAGTAAAATCACCCAAAATCGTTAACACATCAAAACAAAAGTTGAAATAAAAATGATAATAATTATAGTCCAAACTCGTAAAGTTTTAGAACGCCTTTGCTATTCAAATTGCCTTTCACACTTAGTGTCTTTATAACAATTTTTGGAGTACAATTTGATACGAAACAAACGAGCAATTACAGATATTTATATTCGCATAAAAAGATAATTTAGTGCACATGTTTAAACAAAACAAAAGATAGGGCAACCACAACTAGTCTAATTGAGCTTAACATAAATCTCTTTGATCGTTTTCAGCAATTGTTACTTGCATCAGATCTTACAAATAGTACAAATATAAATCAAGGCATGGACATGATACATATTAAATACGCTACTAGTGGCATAACCCACATAACAGTTTGGGTTGTGACTGGTATACATAATTTTAAGAGAAACAAACAAGTGAAATACGTTGTGATCAGAAACAAATGCGGGTGAATGACTAAGAACTGTCCAAACAGAGAGCCCACGTTAAAGGCAGTGCATAATTTCATATTAATTTTGAACCCTTTTGTCGCTTAGAAATGTACTGGACAGAAAAAAACTGTCTTAATTCTCGAATAACATTTTAATGTATTGAAATTTATATGAGTAGTCTATTTCAAGTTTACGACATAATTTCAATGTATTACTAAACTTCAGCATGGCATGATTTAATAAGACTAACAATCATGACACGCATGCCTTGCTATGTCACCTTCATTTAAAGCTTGCTTGTCTTCTAAAACGTAATGATATCTTAGCAAATGTTATCAAATACATATTGAAAACGATTGTTCAGATTTGACTGCCATTGCCAGCCTAAACGGTACATTGTTGATATTGTTCCAGGTAAACAAACCTTGCAAACCAGCAATTCAATATTCATAAAATATATGGCAAAACACGTTCATGTCATTTCCGACGCCTTGTACAAAAGACCAATGACCCGCGTTGTTTATGCAAAACTTACTGTTTGTCCGACGTCATGGTTTAATACCATGACATAAAATCACAACATAGTTATTCAGGAAACGCTACAGTTTTGTCCAACAATATCGCCATATAAGACTAATGATACAGCACGACTTCATTTCAGGGAAGGCTGCATCAACAATGCGGACCTGTCCCTAACTTCCTAATACCAATTCATCACAAGAAAGCACATATGTAGAATCGCAATGCCTTTATCATTTTTTCTATCCTGGAGCTTGCATTTCATTTATAAACAAAAGCAATATGCATTATTTGATATTCCGCTGATAAGCCAAGTGAAAGAGAAATGAAGATGAGTGGATCTTTACATTCCTCGTTCATAGATGTACGCTTAACAAAAAAAAACTAGAAGTATTTGCAGATAAAACATAATTTATCAAAAAAACAGATCTAGGTTATATAAAAATTGTAAGCTAATTCCTGTACCAGCCAGGAGTCAATTGGAACGCTAGGTTATAAATCTTCACATTTGAACAGTATTTACCAGACAAAACAGTGGTGACATATACTCTTCAAAAGTGGTTTATCGTCGGAATTACAATCCTAATGACAAACTGTAACACATATCTCCAAACATGCATACACAAAAGTATATGTAAGTACCAAGATTGCAATAAAACTGAAGAAAGGTGAAAAGCATTTTTTTCGTCATTTTTTTATTGAGATTTCTTGTCGTCGTGAACTTTAAACAAGAGCCCGATGTAACCATGACAATCGAATACAATGATAATATACTTTTCAAATGATATTGTTAGCGTCTGGAAATATTTCTGATATGCAAACTTAATTGTTTGAATGCTTTCAACTAAACAACCTTTGGATGATGAAAGTTAAATGTAGACTTGTAAACTAAATCACATGGTGTTTTACTGTTATGAGTGTTGTGTGTATTTTTCAATTAACTTTCTTATGACAAAGATTGTGAACCAAGCACAAAAGGTTAATTACAATGAAATTTAGGTAAAGGATTGCATAAAAGGCGCTTGTCCATCAATTGCAACACTGAAACGACTTACATACCAAGAGTATTTCAAAATCACGAACAACATTTACTCTGATTTATATTCAAAAAGATGGTGTATTATTCTTATGTTTTTCCTAAGACATATACCTTATGCATCTAGATAGGTTTTTTATTATAATTGCGGCGACTACTGGGCTTATCTCTGTAGTTAAATAAAGTTAGTATTAAATACATTTCTAAAATAGTTTTCTTTTGATGTTTTATGCCATATCTGATTGAAAGGTTACATTTGATTCCGCTTGTAAAACGACAAAAATGCACATAACTGATGTTTGTCCACTTTGACGTAGTGATAATGACTTTCACATTTCCTTATCTGTATAGTCATGATTAGTATTTCAAATTTAATTTAAATCCAGTTTCCTTAAATGGAATTTGTATGGATGTATTAGTGTCCACAAATCTTGGAAATTATTCCTTAAGACATACTGGCGACAAATAAATGCAAATTTAGTAACGTTTATAATACTTAATTCTTACAAGTTAAACGTATAATGTAAGATCAAAGCTTGTAGAATGGAAATAGTCAACATATATTTGAATAACGAATAAGGTCAACACAATTTGTGGTATCATGACAAAGAGAAGAAAGAAGAAACTAGTACTCGTATATTTCATTGAGACTAAAAAATTAACATATCTTAGAGAGTTCACACAGAACACACGTTTGCTAAGAATGTGAGAAAATGTTCAACAAACATGGCTCTACATTTGAATTTCTTCCCGGCTCGACATACAGCGTTAAGAAATATGAATGACATTCATGAAATAACATTGTCAGAATGCCATTTTGGCTCCACATTCGATTTTCAGAATCTCAATCTACGACATGTGGATAAGGAATCTGAATGAGTTGTTGCTTGATAGCTTCTAAATTCATATTGCTTGATAACTTCAAATGTTGTGCTGTTTGACAACTTCAAATGGCGCTCGGCTTAACAACGTTCAATGTCGTGCTGTTTGACAACGTTCATTGTCTTCCTGATTTACAAATATGTAATGTAGTTCTGATTCGACAAACAACATTAACAAAACGATTGATGTGCTGCTCGATAGTTGTTAATGTCGTACTGGCTTAACACAGACAATTCTACATTTCGTGCCGACCCGACATACAGTTATACGAATATGAACGTCGTAGGTACTTGACCTTCGAAGGTCAAATTAAACAGTACTGCTTTGGCTTGAATGCTTTTCAGCACGACACACACTATTGTGATACTTCCTGGCGTAAACTCATCCCTGCCTTATAGCCATTAACCTATCTCGAATAAAAGATTACCAACGTGCTTTTGAAAGCACCCCAAGTTGCATTAAAGTGTCTTGGTAGCATCACATATAATGACATTAGCAAGAACAGAATGAAATAGCCACTCAGACTCACTCTGCGTGTAATCTATTGAGTTCCTGTTCAATGAAAGATTAATTGAGAATAACTGTAACTGTGGGATATGTGAATGGCTACAAAAACCTTCACATAGATTTTCCATTAGTTTCCAATAATGTTTTTATCAATGTGTTTGGTTGATTAACCGTCTGTTATATTGGAATAAAACGTATATTTATAGGGAAAGCCAACTCATTAATCGTCGTCAAAATATTGCATGCTGTTCAATAAAGATATTTTAAAATTGACTTTTGTAATATTGACTCAACATTAATGAATAAAAATGTTGCATATGAATTTAAACATGAGAGCCATGAAAGCCCTAAATCGCTCACTTTAGATATGCGAAAGAAATACTGCTTATATACATTAGCTATGTAGTACGCCCAAGTGACATGTAATATATCATTTACCAGTGTTGTCGGACTTAACATTTTCATTTTGGGGTTCATGCATCCTTCTATAAACGATTAATTGCGGCTATGAAACCGGTACAGTAAATGCCAAATATTGACTAGCATAAATCCGTGTGTGGGGGGGGGTGGTGGAAGCCAATGATTTTGTTATATCTTTTGAATAAAATGTCGATGGCGACTGTAACCAGTCTAAAACTGAATTGTATCCTGGACTGTCAAGCTATGGTAAGTAGATCTTCTTTTATATATTAAGGACAGGAAGAGAAGATCAAAAATATATGTGAGGTGTTCAATAATTCATGTTCTGATATAAGGCAGTGTTAGCTGCGTACGACAATATAAGCATAATCATTGATGATTTAGGTAAAATTTTATTAAGTATTTTGTCACATGCTATATCAAATAATAAATGTACAGGTTTTAAAGAAGGGGGTCTATAACATGTGATAGGTCAATGTATGGCGTACAAAGATGCTCAAACGTCACTATACAGCAACAACAAATATCAATTAACAGTTATAGCGATACATCTACAGCTTAATCTGTATTGTAAAGCTGTAGTTATACATTACACACAACAACAGCTGTACCATATAGTTGAAGTTTTACTTTGGTGTCAAAATACAACTACAGCAATACCTTATAAGGATACAGGTATGTTAAAGAAAGAGCTTTAAAAAGCTACTGCTGTACTTAATTACCTTTGATACCAATACTGTTATCACATGATACAAATTTGTTGAGAGCAGAATACATTATTCTTCATGGTGAACCGAACTTGATTGCCTTTTATTAAAAAGTTCCGACTTTTTATATTGTATTCGGAAGTCAAATGATTTTTAATGTAAGAATAAAATCTTCTCCAAAACCATGATTTACGTTTTGTTGGCGTATACAACTTAACAACGTATAATACAACTGCGTGGAGGGGATGCTTTTCAACTTATTTTGGATCGACTATGAATTATTGCTTTGAGTAAATTTTCTTGAAATGATCCGGAATTAATGTAGCATGTAATGGCCCCGGTTTGGCTCAGACCATTGACCTCTTTAACGAAAATCGGACATTAGAGCATCGGAATATTATCTAAAGAAATGATGAGAAATTAAGGCATTCAACTACAAAGCAAGAAGATATAAAATGCAGGAAATGCATCATGGTGGTTGAATATTTTAATCAAGCATAATACCGTGTTTTACAAGTATGTGTCATTAGTTTAGCCTTAAAACTGCTCTTTATCCAGAATCAAGCTTAGTTACTGTCTGCCGTTCTTTAAGTCAAACTATGAAACCTCTTCCAAATACCGAGGAAATCAGTACGGACATTACCATAATAAACGCAATTTGTGAGTTCATCTTATGGTATGAAACAGACAAAATACGCGGATCATTTGATAATGACGGAGAAATAATGTAATCAATCGAATGGCAACAAACGTAAATACACTATTCGTTTCATGAGAAACAAGAAGTACAATGAATGAGGACACACCATACAAATGAATGTGATAAATATAAGTTGCAGGTATCTTGTTCTTTACTGATATACGCCGAAATTAAATAGTTCCTGAAACCATAGCCCGAGTTATTGGAACTAAAAACGAGCGCTTTAGCAAGAGTAGTGGAGAAGTTACTGTTTTGCACTATTTTATGAAAAACAATATTCAATTACTAGTGTGCACATAAGTGAAACGATTGGAATATAATTACACATTAAACACGGTAGAAATCCGTTCTTTCTGTCGTTTCGATTAATATTTTAATGTATAGGACGGAAAAAATGACAACACTCACAAAAATGAAAGCGATCAAAAGTTCCTCAATTTCTTATTATTTGTACAGTTATTACCAATTGATTTCAGGTATATATCAGTTTAGATAAATTTTCGCAAACAGAATCACTCTAAAACATGTGTCCTATTTAGAAAGAAGCACTGCTGTCATTTTGATTGAGTTGGATTGAGACCGTCCTCCTTGTATATATACGAAATCTTGGATAAAAGGCGGACAATCAAATCACTATATTATGTTAAACCTAGGTCTCGTCGAGTTCATTTCTTTATCATTATCATTTGAACCGGAGCCATGTATTTTCAATGTTTCGTATACTGCTTTTAGGAAAGCCACAAATGTGGATGCTTTATACAAGTCTAAAAAACAATTTATCGAAAAAAAAACGTAAGGACTATTTATGATCTTTACAAACAATACATATTTTAAAAACAACAACATATAACTATGCACTTCACTAGTAATATCGCATTGCCTTGATCATGATTATTTAGAAATACTCTTTATAATTGAAAGATTATTTTTTCTTCATGGTGAAAATCTCAACATAAGTGGCGAAGAAATTCACCGACATTGCACAACAAAACACAATACAACAAGACATTATATAAAGGTTATTATCCTGTGGCAACATTAAATGTTTATTCCTTCCTGAACAAATGCAGCAAACTGGGCATCGTTGTTCGCCCGCCGTCATTCACACCGACTAGTCTGTATGCAAATTGCTTCATGCCCAAATAATTGTCTCCGCAAACAATCACGAGCGTATCACGAAATCGGACGATGTGCAAAAAGGTGGATGTTTTTGTCCTATTGATAAAATTGTGTGGTTTAAGCCTTATCATGAACACAATAAAAAAACTACGGAATCACAGGTCATTTGTTTTGCCAATGTTAAGTTGCCTAATTAATTACGCCTTTATAAGCGTCTGTGGGCTTTAAGGTGTAATCATTCGCAGAGTTGGAAAACATGTAGTATTAATTATGTATAGGAAAAGCTTGCAAAATAAGAAGTGCATTGTTTTATAAAAATGTTTTAAGAAAAACATAACACCTTTATTGATTGGACTTGAATTTCGATGTGAGACGAACTACACCTATTTCAAATTGTATACAAAAACACGTTATTGGCGAGTGTCAGAATCAAGTAATACAATAGCATGGCGACGGCTTCCAAGGTCTCATCACAGAAATACAGAAATTTTGTTGATAAGCTGAAGACATCGTTCGTTGCGTAATTCCAAACTAACGAATAAATGGCATGCACAAACGCCTATTGCCTGGATTTTGCTGCACAGGTGTGTTGTCATTGGTAAGTTGTATAACATATAGTAAACAAACGTTTTTAGCGGGGCTTGCTTAGGCTAATTGTTAACGGTTTTTGCACTACGAAAACAATGAGAACGTCGACAATGTCATCAAAACCAAGGCTATCACAATACCTTTTTTCGACAAATGATGATCTAATGATGTCAAATACAGTAATGTTTTACAATCATATAGATTCATCAACAGCCGAAAACGTCATCTGACTTTGTCATACAAGTATGGCATGGAAGTCTATATGACCTTTTTCATATTTCAATGGCACATATCCACCAATACTTTCCAAAATATGTCTTTTATTATTTAATCGACACATGCAATGAATTGATCTCTAATAGTTCGATATTTTTCTGCAAATTCTAAAACCATTTCTAATTTTAGTATAATGCCATGATTGATATTCTATCAACCAGACCTGTTTTAAATATCAAAGGAACCAATAAAATATATTAATGCACCGTTCATAATTCTGATAACCTATCAGCACTAAAATTGTTCTTGATTTCCTGCCGAAAAATTGCAAAAACGTTATTTACAGCGTCTAGCTTATAAAAGACAATTTCAGCTAGAAATAAATACAAGATGCCTTCAATAAAATATATTTACGTTATCGAAATATGTTTTGCCGAATATTGTATGCAATTTATTGTTATGAAAAAAAAAAATGCTTTAGAAATAGAACTCATCATCTTTATCCATGGATAAGAACAAGATAAAATAGCGTTTAAGCAAATCAATCCATACGTTTTTTATTGAGAGCTTTAGATTTTGTTTTTAATTATTTAAGTACCAAATGCACGTTTATAATGTTCATTTTTACACGTAGCGTAGAATACTGAATGCATGTGTATAAGATATTCTTTAACGGCTTAAAATCTTCAACATCTTCGAGTACAAAAGAGATTTATACGACATCTTTTATTACAAAAACTAATTTTTATAGTTTTATGAATGTTTGCCTTACTTTTATAAACTGTTTGTTTATTCAGCGTATCAAGCGCTTTAACTGATCATAAAATTATTTCCTCAATAGGTTATCAAATAATTTAAATGTGATTGTTGAGTATCAATATTTTGGTACACATTCAAATGAAATGTAAATGGTATTTGATTATAAAATTATGATCTAGTGTAAATGTTAACAAATCAGTACCCAATATTGAATCAAAACTATTTTTACGACTACGCGGTCGAATACCGATAAAACAAATACAAAGCCATTTTGATTACAGCGCGGTTATAAATTATTATATACTTCCCTTCATCAGCGGATTATTTCTTAAATGAACCAGTATTGTGACAAAAAGATAACTACAAAAACGTTGCAAGCAGACTGACATATAGAGTATACACAATGAACGCGCCAGCTTCAGTCTTGGATCGCGATTGCTGACTTGAATTCGTAACAAATATTCTTTTTTTTCGCCGAAAAATTAGTACCGTCAGACAAATTATAGGGTAAAAGATCTCAAATTATCTGATCATGCGCGCCAAACCTAGCTGAAATACGTTATATAACTATCACATTCTCTTGGAGCAATTTTGCTAAAGACCAGCGTTCAATTCTCCCCTCCCTTGATTCAGACATATATTTTGTGCATAGCTGGCCGTTTTTCCAAACAAACATGTCCAACGAAGTAGCTTGAATTGGTGAAAACCAATGAAACCAATGAACGTTCTGGACATATGTTTGTTTTTTTAGAGACTTTGTCTAGCTAAATGTGAACATATCCTTGTCTTGAAGTAATTGTTATATACAGCAGCAATTAATTATTTGAAGAAAATTGGGAAACTGGCTGCGGGATATCAAGTAACGTAAGACCAAAACTGAAGAGAAAAGTAGGAAATATTTAACAAATGCAGAAAGGCAAGTTAGAAATATTATTGTTACAAATTTCTAGCGGTACTTGATAGACATGTCAAACATTGTGTCGCAAACTGTCCGTGAATGATAATTCACCAACACAATATTGAATGAACAACTTAAAATAAACACAAACTCTCATGCACGTGCAGTATTGCTTTGCATGCTGCTCCTAGAAATAGTGTCATAGGTCATAGCAATTAATACATTTTACTATAAATAACTCTTAACAAATATTAACATTCAGTCACTTTTTAATTGCAGTGAACTGTTTATCAAGTATTGGAGTTAAAACGAAGGAAACAGATATTGAAAATGAATGACAATACAATGAGAATGCTAAAGCTAAACAAATGCGATAAATGAAGAACGAATATAATTTCGCTTTAAATTTAATATTTCTTGGTTTTCACTTTGGGAAATTTTGGAACAGAAATGTAAAACAGGCCTTATTTCATTTGAATATGTTGAATTAAGAGCATAAAGATGTATATGAATTACAATTATTGTGAAAAGAGTACATACACTGTTGATTAAAAATAAAGCTAACAGTTAGAAATATTTGATACATATTAAGCATCAATCATGAATACCCTGTTTATGGCCCTGATGACACAGCAAGGTGTCAACTTTCCTGCGATTTGTTCATTCGCTAAATGCGAATTAGGGCTGTGTTCGAAAATATGGTAACACCGGTTATGCTTTGGCAGATTATTATTCATTGAGCCAAGTTCTACAGGAACCGTTTTCGATTTAGATTGAACTCAAATGTAACATATGAAACTGAGAGTTTTGAATGGCCTGTAGGTTAAGCTGACCAATAGGCTTAATGGAATCACTGAGCCATGACTATGCATAAGGATAATATCAATATTGAATATCGCCCCTGGTCAATGAAATCAGATACGAGATTTCAATAATAATTAGGAACAATAGACAACCTAGTCCAATATACCGCAATTAGAGGTGATGGGCAGGGTTCAAGTATAAGAAGGCTTAATCAAGGCTATTAAAATACGTTTTTTAAAAGAAGTTTTGTTTTTTGTTTTATTTTTATTCCATGCACTATGATGGTTGTGTTTTGTAGATTGCTACCTAAACCCCATGCATACTTGAACAACAATTCAGATACAAATGTTTAATCCGGTGATTTGCTTCTTACCTGCCAACACACAACAACATCAGGTACGCCTACTAATAAATGTTCTCTTTACAGACTAAAAATGCAAAACAAATTTATGCAAAAACATAAATAATAGACGATGTTTTAAAAACTCCGTTTCCACGTATGTTTGCATCTCCGATGAAAGCTTTGGAATAAACGAGCCCATTAAATTAGACATGTTATATGTGTATTTCACATCTGCCATCGCGTTTTTATTTATGTATTTTTCAGTGTTTGTCGGTGAGCTACAAGGATGCGTTCTCAGAAAAACAGATTTATTAGAGGATCACTTCAGTTGTGGAATCCTAAATATCGTTGTGGTCTCGATTAGTGAAATTAGTGCAACATTTTCAAAATTAATATCCACAAATTTCTAATTAGAAAACTTGACTTAAATTATCGCTCTTAGCACGCGTCGTGTGTATATTGAATCAACTTATGTGTTCATAATAAGCATAATGTTAGCCTTAATCAAATAGGGATGAAAAAATAGTATTCCCATCAAGAATATAGATTACCTTTATAATCATGTTATAAACACTGCAGAGTTGGTTAAAAAAATAAACATTAATAAATGCAAAATGGATTGCCTTTGTCTAGATATCATATATTTACCATCAGGACACAATACAGGTGACAGTATAGTCTGTTCGATCAAAGTTTCCTTAACCACGATTTCAATGAGTTGTCCGGTTAGCACAGTGCTCTCTTCTCACCTTTCGATTCCAAGCCTTTGGGCATGATGTAAGTTTGGTTTATGCTAGCAAATCCGGATAAGTTGGTTCCATCCACAACATAATACGAACATCGTGTTAACGGGGGTAATTCATGTTATGTTACAATTAATTGTTTAAATGTCCTTGTGAAATACGTGACGTTTAAACTTAACTTAACAACCTGGGTTCGAAACAATTGTATCGTTTCGCTATTTTTCATTTCTAATGAAGAATAATTGAATTAGAACATAATGTCTTTTAGAACATCGCCCACATACATTTTGGACTAAATACGTTTCCTTAGTTTGGTTTGTACCAATATACTGGTATGTCATCAGCACTTAGTCACATGAGCCATCGTTAAACTGCATTACGTTACATTAGCTGTCGTAAGACTATATTACGTCGCATACCCTTTCGTTCGACTGCATAAAAAAACATTAATTTTCGTAAGACATAAACTGTCGTTAGACTGAACTACGTTGAAAAAAATTCGTAGGACTGCAGTGCGTCAAATAAAATGTCGTCAGACTGTATTACGTCGAATAAACTGTTGTTAGACTGCATTTCGTCGCATCATTTGTTTCCATGCTGCAAAACGTCGCATCACTTTTCGTGAGACTGCGTTAAATACTGCATTATGTCACATTGACTGTCTATAGACTTGTTCGGGTCACATCAACTGCCGTAAAACTACATTGCGTATCATCAAATGTCGTAAAACGTTAATATGTCACATCAATCGACTGCATTACGTCGCACAAATTTTCGTTAGAATGCAGAATGTCGCAAAGATACTTGATCTGTTGTGCACTGGTAAAAATAATTGACTATCAACTAAGAAGTCGCATGTTCGAGAACCCGCCAGACCATTAAAACACATTATATATTTTCCAGGAACGACGTTTAATGAGGGTTCCATGTGACAGTGTTATACGTTAGCACACATTAAAGGAGAATGGAAGCTCTTACCAGCTCCCCACCCACAAAGATTTTACGAGAAGGCCTACAGAAGGTTTTACGTACGACTTGTCAGTGCCTACAACATACTTCACTTACTATGTGTCAGAGAAGTACCTTAAACAGCCATCTATATTGCAATAAATGACGGGATTTGAAATGCAAAATGATGGTTATGACATATATGGCGACTAATAAATCTCCTCATAAGTGACCTCATAGGGAAATGAAATGCCAGAAGATACATATTTCCGTACAATTACATCAATCATATCGGGAGACCGATATATTGTTTTTCAGACTTCAACAATTTTTAATTCAATTCAATTGGTACCTAACAATTCTTGATAAACATACCTATTTTTATATATATAGTATATATGCACTGTGCTGTTTGTGGAGTTTGGTGCTGTTCTTTTATGTTTCTTGTCTGTGATATTGTGTTCTATGTCTTTGGCGTTTGCCCAGTGCCACTAAACAGGGTTTATGATTAAAAGTTTTGCTACTGAGCTTGTTTCTGTAGCTTTTTGCATATTCAACATGAGTTTTAATTGCAAATGCCACTCTTACAGAATAATAACAAATTAAGCAAAGTTTAAAAAGCTTTAAGTTTAAAAGCTTTCAAAATAAAAGGGAGCAACGGAGGTTAATAGAAAAGAAAGTATGGTACATTTTCATTTTCGAATTTAAAGTATTTGTTCTTCGACATGTTTTTTGCGAAGACATGTTGCTTATGTACACGGTCGTGACTAGTCTTAAGTTTGTATACATCTGTCATGTGCTTAACATGCATGAAACAAGCTTCGTGAAACACATGACAGAGTTGACCATAATACAAACCAATTGAAATAACTGAAAAGCCAAAACCTATTACAATGAATATTCTTATATGAATGCACTCTGATGATGGTGCAATGCGGATTACTGAATTTAATTAAAACGTAAAGGAACAAACAACGGTTGTAAATCTCAGTAGAATTCAGTTCAGAAACGACATATTATATCTATTCCAGGAAATTTCAAAACGTTTAAATGTAAAATTATTTCGCCAATCAAAAGATAAAAGTTGCTCTTTCTTAAATTTATACCACATTTACCATACAGTATAAATACAAATGGCGCCTTTATTCGCAACAAGACTTAAAGCGGATAGTTTATGGAATCAATTTTTATTGAAGACTATAACAGTTGCAGCTAATAAACAAGCCAAGTACATTAAACTTAAAACATTAATACGAACTATTCCAAATAAGCGTTCAATTGAAATTACGATATGAAATTGTAATAGCATTTATATCGAGGGTTAGGAATGGAACTATATTGTATTTCATATACAGTTATGCTAAATCGAGTCCATGATAAGCGTTAACTGGCTGTAGGCTTTGTATAAATACAGCTGAATTATCTTGATACACGAGGCAAATTAAATGTAACAATTATGGACTATTTACATGTTTGGCATCGGTGATTTATGAGCCTACAACTGTATATTAAAGATAATTGTTTTCCTGTGAAAGACCATACTATATTTCGAGTGAGCACCAAAAGAAATATTTATTTTTGGTGTTCCCGAAAAAGATGAGATCATTTAACCTAACGTTTAAGATCATTATAAAAACTAGCCCCAGAAGATCATTGAAAAAATTTTCCTTTTACATTTTTCAGCTCGATAGCAACGAAAGATGATAGTTTTTAGAATCGCGATTGATTCTGTTTTCTTGGTAGAAACCAGATCTTGTGTAAACAATGAGACAATGTATCTGATTGTGATCGATCCAACAATATCTTTGCTGGGAGGCGGACACCAAAATCACTGTAAATTTCTCCCCCTAGTAGAGATTGAACCCACAACCACATGGTCGAAACACCTACACCACTCGTACCGTGTTGGTGATCGAACCCACACCGTCTTGGGTGAAAGGCGAATAATTTAACCGCAAGACCACTCTCGCCTTGGTGGGGCTCGAACCCAAAACCACTATGGTCCAAGGTGGAAACCGTTACCACAAGATCACTCTCGTCCTGGTTGAGGTCGAACTCAAAACCTCTAAGGTAGAAAGTGGGTATCATTCCCACAAAACCATTCTCAACCTGGTGCGGATCGAACTTACACACACACGGGTGAAAGACGGAGAACATATCCACAAGACCACTACCATTATGGTGGAGATCGAGCCAACAACCTCTAGGGTACAAGACGGACACCTTAACCATTCGACCACTCTCGCCCTGGATAAAACAAAGGCAGACACATATTCCACATGACAACTTTTGCTCTGGTGCAAATCAAACCGGCAACCACTAGGGTGAAAGGCTGATATCAGAACCAAATGACCACTCTCGCTCTATCGTGGATCGAACTCACAACCTTTATGTTAAATGGCGGAAACCTTTATCACAAAAACACTGTAATCCTAGTAGAAATCCAACCCACAGCTTCTAGGGGTAGAGGCCAATATATTTACCACTTACCCATTCCACCCTGTTAGAGAGCGAACTCACAACCTCTAAGGTGAGCGGCGGACAGCTGAACAACCCTCGACCTCGTATGAGCTTTCAAACAAATACATTAACAAAAGCCTACCAACATAAATTGTTCGCAGTTGATCGAACATCAATTTAATTGATTTAAGCTTAAGCGCTAAACGTTTTGGTCCCATGTAACTTACGAAATATACAACATAAACCTTTTTTTTTTTACTTTGCTAATGGTATTTTTCATGTCTGTAAAACACTAACAGTGCACCAAGGTATGCATCCTTTGTCAACTATGTTAAATTTACAAATAATAGAAAAAAAGACCGTGAAAAAAAACTCTCTTCAAGAAATGGCATCTCTTCAATCGCTATGCACAATCAAGTGCATGAAAACCTCCTTCATTACACCATTTACATCTTTCTTTATCTTATTGTTTCTAAAAAAACCTATTTCTTTTTTAAGTGATGGACACGCAAATAACATAATTGTTAACTTTTCGGGCTAGGATAATTTATTTTCCATACGTTTATGCATACGAAAACACTCAAACCTTCAATAAACAATTATCAAATGATACAGAACAATGATTATAATTACATATTTGACCATTTTGTATGTGTTGAAGCATATCTAAGAACAAGATGTGCTTACCACGTGACTTTAGTAGACAGTCTTAAACGCTATGACATTGGTCTGGCTGTTGGGCAAATGATGGACACGCTTTCTTCGTACTCCCTTTTCTATTGTGTGTTACTAAATGCACACAATTCGGTCTGGCTGTTTGGCAAATGATGGACATTATTGCTTCGTACACCCATTTCAATTCTGCACGTGCTAAAACACAGAATTTGGTTGGCTTTTTGGTAAAGCTATTGACAAGCTTCCTTCGTACACAAATGTCCATTCGGTTTGTGCTAAACGCACAAAATTCGGTCTGGCTGTATTGCAATATGACTATAAACACACGTATATACATTTACCCATTTAGACTCGTTATCTATTTGTATCGATATGACAATTAAAGAAAAAAAACACAATGGGTACAATTATATGACTATGTCATTGCTTGTGTTACTTGGATCTTTCCCTTTTGATGTTGTAATCCAATCAGTCAGATTGCTAGAGTATACGGAATTACGTCATTCTTTACATCATATTGACATTCAATGACCCATTCCAGGTTTACAGACAGTTAGTGATCCCTTTGGTAGACTACCGGGCAAACATTAAATGAAAGAATTGAAGATATGCATGGATTGAATTATTGAAAAGATTACACACTAATTGGGGAATGTTTGTCAAAATATGATGACGTTAAAAGGATGTTTAGGTCCTCCACAAGCTATCAGGTTACTTGTTATAAATAGGAGTTTCTATAATGCGTTTCACTCTGGCGTAAATTGAAATGTGTCGTATTTCAACTTCAGTTTAGATTGGACTGGAAAAGATTGTGTCCCACATGCTATTTTGTAAAATCATAATTCTTGAATAGAAGGAAATGGAGCTTTATGAAATCCTATAACGGAAAACATTGGCCTCCATATACATTGCGGAACAGATAATGTGTTTAATTCGAGGTGACAATTTATGTCTGTTTACTGCGTACTATAATAGGGGTTCTCGGAATTTATCGTTATCAAATTAAACATTGGCAGAGAAAACGTGCAAACCATCTTTGGTCAGACGTTTCGATGTATTTTTTCTATCACCTTTGTGCTTGATAAGGTATTTGCTCATAAAGTCGTCCGTGTCCAGTGCTTTCATCCGATAGTTAAGTAGTATAATTGACTTGTCGTATAGAAGAAATGAAGCTGAAAGAACAATTCACTACATTTCCTCCGTCATTGTCTCAGAAAATTACAACACGTCAATCTCCGGAGAAGATTCCCGAATCTTGCTTTACACTGTATATCAAGCGACATTAATCTTACCCTGAAATGACGGATCTTATGAGCCATGTACCAAGTGATAACTATGATATCAAGATATGTGATAGTTCAACAGAATGATACAAATACTGAGGAGGGTTTCGTGTCTTTAAAAGCGATCTTATATAAACGGACTTCTCTAAAAATTAAAAATATAAATCGGAACTAAAGATGGGTCTGTGATTATAACATCAGGATATTAAACATCAGTAATGGTAGACATTTTTAAAGGCTATCTACCCTGATAACATAATAACTGCGCAGAAACACCTGTTTTCGTGCTTAAAGATTTAAAAACACATGTTTTAACTCTTAATCATTGATGATTCCGCGCAGCGGGACGGTTTAAATGAAGCTATTTAGGATCGTTATTCTTGTTTATGATTGTAAACATTGTTTAATTTTTAAGTGTTTGGTATAAATCTTGTTTCTGTTTACCGGTAACTGTAGAGACAAGCAAATGGGTCACTGCTTATTCCTCCAACAAAAGACTAACACTGTTATCTAAATCGCGTCTCTTTGAGTACTTTTTCTCTCAGTGTAACAACAATGACAGCGAAAAATGTGAAAACATGTATCCAATTCAACGCTGGTATAGAGCTTATACTTGATTATTAGCGTTCGAACACGTTGGTATTACGTGCAGGGTTGTTAAGAGAGACAAAAAGTGGTCGATTAAACCCTGCATCATCTAATTTTAACGTCATGTGAACGATTTCAAAGTTATATAAGGTAATCCTTTTAGGAATTTGACTTGATGAATAAATGGTTATGTTACAAGTGCAACTGTTTTCATACTTCAGTGATTCAATTTCCTATGTGTTTGCAAATTTCCATGAACACGCGTACTTGCTTAGCGAATTAGTAAAATCACCCCAAATCGTTAATACACCAAAACAAAAGTGAAACTACCAATAAAAATGATAATAATTATAGTCCAAAATCTTAATGTTTTAGAACGCCTTTGCTATTCAAATTGTTTACATCACCTCCCTTTCACACTTAATGTTTTTAGAACAATTTTTCGGAGTACAATTTGATATGAAATAAACGACCACTCACAGATATTTATATTCGCATAAAAATATTATTTGGTGCACAAAACAAAAGGTATGGCAACCACAACACGTCTAATTGAGCTTAACATAAAGCTCTCTGATCGTTTTCAGCAATTGTTACTTGCATCGTTTCTTACAAATAGAACAAATATAAATCAAGGCATGGACATGTTACATAGTAAATATGCTATTAGTGGCATTACCCATATATTCGTAATGATCATAAGAGTTTGGGTTGTGACCAGTATTAATAATTTTAAGAGAAACGAACAAGTGAAACACGTTGTGATAAGAAACAAATGATGGTGTATTACTTAGTACTGTCCAGACAGAGAGTGCATGTTCAAGACAGTGCCTTATTTCATACTATTTCTGGACCCTTTTTGGCCAGGAAATATAATAAACATTAAACAACGAAGTTACTTAGTACTCGAATAACATTATATTGTACTGTCATTTCTATTATAATTCTATTTCAAGTTTACAACATTATTTCAATGTATTTCTAAACTGAAGCATGACAAGTTTAACTAAGACTTCCAATCTTAACACGCATGCCTTGTTAAGACAATTTTATATGAAATTTGCTTGTCTCCTAAGAGTGATGATATCATATCAAATATTATCAAATATATATTAAAAACGATTGTCCATAATTGACTCCTATTGCCATCCTAAACAGAACACTGTTGATATTGTTCCAGGTAAACAAACCTTGCTGCATTTCAATATTCATAAACTATTAGGCAAAGCACGTTCATTTCATTTTCGTCGCCTTGAACAAAAGACTCGCGTTGTTTATCCCAGAATTCTTGTTTGTCCGACGTCAGTGTTTAATACCATGACATAAAATCACAACATAGGTATTCAGGAAACGCTATAATTTTGTCGAAAATATCGCCATATAAAACTAATGATACAGCACGCCTCCATTTGAAGGAAGGCTGCATTAACAATGCGGACCTGTCCCTAACTTCCAAACACCAGTTTATCACAAGAAAGCACATATGTAGAATAGCAAAGCCCTTATCATTTTTTCTATCGGAACCATTGATGGAGCTTTTTTTATTTATACACAAAGGAAATCTGCATTATTTGATATTCCGCTGATAAGCCAAGTTAAAGAGAAATGAAGATGAGTGGATCTTTACATTTCTCGTTAATAGATGTACGCTTAACAAAAAAAAACTAGGAGTATTTGCAGATAAAACAGATTCTATCAAAAAACTAGATCTAGGTTAAATTTGAATTGTAAACAAATTCCTGTACTAGCCAGGAGTCAATTGGAACGATGGGTTATAAATCTCTAGACTATGTAACAGTATTATGCAGACAATACAGTGGTGACATATGCTCTACCAAAGTGGTATATCGTAGGAATAACAATCCTAATGAGAAACTGTAATATATATCTCCAAAAATGCATTGTGAAAGTATGCGTACCAAAATTGCAATAAAACGGTAGAAAGATCAAGTAAAGTCAAGCATTCTTTTCGTCATTGTTTTTTATTGACATTTCTTGTTGTCGTGAACTTTAACCTAGAGCGCGACGTTCCCATTGCATGTCACCATTGCAATCGAGTAAAATGATATTTTAAAATGTATATATATTTAAAATGATATTGCTAGGGCCTCGAAATAGTTCTTGCAGGCAAGCCTTATAGTTTGAATGCTTCAAGCTAAACAACATTTGGATGATGAAAGTTAAATGTAAACTTTACACTAAATAAAATGGTGTTTTACTGTTATGAGTCTTGTGTGTACTAGTTAAGGTAATCAAAATTTATAAAGAACAATAATGCATTTTTCCATAAACATTCTTACGACATCCATTGTGGATCCAGCAGAAACGGAATAAAACGACTTACTTACCCAGGGTTATCCATAATCACAAACAACCTTTACTCTGATTTCACTTTAAGAAGATGATGGATTTGCTTTTCTTCTAAGACATCTGCATTAGGCCTCTGTATTTTGTTTATAATTGCGACTACTGATCTTACCCCTGAAGTTTTAATCATATTAAATAAAGTTTATGCATTTCTAAAATAGTTCTCTTTTGATGTGTTGTGCCCTGTCTGACTGAAGGGTTGCATTTGCTTCCTCTAGTAAAACGACAGAAATGCACTTATTGAAGTTAATCCATTTTGACAAAGTGATATTGGCTTTCTTATTTGCTTAGCTGTATAGTAATATTTAATAATTTCAAACTTAATTTGAATCCAAATTCCTTAAATGGTATTTGGATGGATGTATTATTGTTCTTAAATATTGGAAAATAATCCTTAAGACATATTGGCTGACAAATAAATGCAAATTTAGTTACATTTACAAAATTTAATTCTTTCAAGTTAAACGTATACTGCAAGAGTAAAGTTTGTAGAATGGAAATAATAGACACATATTTGAATTATAAATAAAGTCAAGACAATTGGCGGTATCGCGACAAAGAAAGAAAGAGGAAACCATTATTCGTGTATTTCATTAAGACTTAACAATTAACATATCTGAGTGATGTTCACAGAACACATGTTTGTTAAGAATGTGAGGAAAAGTTCACCAAGCATGCTTCGACATTTGAATTTCTTTCTGGCTCGAAAAACAGAGTTAATAAATATGAACAACATTCAGGAAAACCCATTTTCAGATTGCCGTTTTGGCTACCACATGCGATTTATAGAATCTCAATCTACGACATGTGGATAAGGAAACTGAATGATTTGTCGTGCTGCTTGATGACTTCAAAGGTCGTGCTGTTTGTCAACTTCAAATGTCGCGCAGCTTGACAACGTACAATGTCGTGCTGCTTGACAACTTTTAATGTCGAAATTAATCAGTTACTGCTTTGGCTTGAATGCTTTGCAACACGACACACACAAGTGTTATACTACCTGGCGTAAAATCCTCCCTGCCATATAGGCATTAACCTCTCCCGACTAAAGAAATACCAAAGTGCTTTTGAAGCAACTCAAGATGCATTAAAGTTTCTTGATAGCGTCACATACAATGATATTAGCGAGAACAGAATAAATAGCCACTCAGACTCACTCGGTTTGTAATTTATTGAGTTCACGCTTCTTTAATTCAATGAAAGATTAATTGACAATTACTGTAACTGTGGGATATGTGAATGGCTACAAAAACCTTCACATCGATTTTCTATTAGTTTCAATCGATCCTTAATCAATGTGTTGGGTTGATTAATCGTCTGCAATATTGGAATAAAACTTATATTTATGGAGACTGCCAACACAATTAGCGTCGTCCAAATAGTGCATGTTGTTCAATTACAATTTTTTAAACCTCCCTTTCGGAGTTTTTGTCTCAACAACACATAATTATCACGCGATATGAAATAAAACATGAGGGCCAGAAAGGCCCTAAATCGCTAACCTAAGATATAAGAAGAAAAACACTTCTTATATACATTAGTTGGGTAGTACGCCCAATTACCATGTAGTATGGCATTCATAGATATTGTCAGACTCTTCGTTTTCATTTCAGTGTTGATGCATCAGTCTATTAAGGATTGATGTTGGATATACAACCAGTACACTAATTCAAGAGACTGACAGCTGTCTGACATGAATTAGTGGTGGGAAGAATAATTGTGTAATATCTCTTGAATAATATTTCTATGGTGACTATAACAAGTCTTGAACTGAGTTATATCCAGGCCTTTCTAGGTTGTTTAGGGCTTAACAAGATGTGGTAAGTAGATCGGCTTGTATATTTTTGGAGGACATGGAGAAGCAGTCCAGAAATCTATGTGTGGTGGTTAATAATGAATGTTGCGATATCAATTTAATTCATTTTAATGCAATTGGCTATCATTTATTTTTCGAGGCAAGAACATTTTATTTTAAAACAATGTTCAAGTCAATAAATTTAGCATCTTACATACCAGAAACAACTGTTTCCATTGTAAATCACTTCAGCAATTGATTCATGGTTTGAACAAAAGCACAATCAGTATGGAGGCAAAACACAGCGTATATATTTGGCAAAGGTTATTGAATAGTTAGCTTGTTAATAACTTTATACTAAAGTTTAAAACACCAAAAGGATGAAATAACAATTTATTTGCGGAATGTCTACATGAAAAGCATTAGTGAACTATTCCCGGACAGAGTCATGGAATCTGCTATGTATTGAAAACAAAGCTGCACCTACGCTACTATATGACAACACTAAAGTAATTATTAACAGTTGTGGATATTATAAGTATCTTCCATGGCCGAGATTGTAAGTTAGGTTCATTGCAAAGCGTAAGGTATTTAGCTGCAACGAGGTTTTACTTTTTCTCCCACCTCCGTTAAACAAAATATAGTAAAATATATTTATATTTATTGCTTACATACGGGTACTATTTATATTTGCCAGTGTGCAAAGGCATCATTGGAGTATTATAATCAAACACAATACTGTATATTTGAAGAATATGTCGTTAGCTTAGTCTTTACACTGCTCTTTATCCAGAATTAAGTTTATTCACAGTCTACTGTTCTTTTAGTCTACCTCTGAAGCCTATTCCAAATACTAAGGAAACTAGTACGGACATTACCATAAATAACATATAATGGTATGAAAGAGAAGAAAGCGCGTTTCGATTGACAATGCCGGAGATATAGTTTAATCAAGCCAATGGCAACAAACGTGACCTCACTGTAGTGTATTCTATGACAACGCGAAGTACAAGGAATGAGGACACAACCTACAAATGAATATGATGAATATAAGGTGCAGATAGCTTGTTCTTTACTGATATACGCCCAAATGAAATAAGTTATAGTTGCTGAAACAAGAACCCGAGTAATTGGAACTAAAAACGAGCGCATTATCAAGAGTGGTAGATGAAGTAACTGTTTTGCATCATTTAATGAAAGACAGCGTTCAACAACTAGCGTCAGTTATAGTGCATAACGTTGTAATATTTTCGCACGATGGTTTAAAAACGGTTAAATTCAGTTATTTTTATCATTTCGATATAGGATTTAATGTATAGACGAAACTAAAGGAAACAATCTCCAACATTAATGCATGGGATGCGTGGAAAAGTTCCCAAAATTCCTTTTATTTGTCTACTGTGTGTCAATTAATTTGAGGTATATATATAAGTAAAAATATCGATTCCAAATAAAAATCACTCTCAAGTATGTGTAGAAACAAACAGTGGTGTCACTTTTGATTGACGGAGATTGAGACCGTCCTCCTGTATTATATCAGCATACCATGTTAAAGTTATATCTCTTCTGGTTTGGTTCTTTAGCAATTGAACCGTAGTACTATACGATTTAATGTATGATGATGTCAGGAAAGCCATAAATTTTGATGTTTTCTACCATTCTGAAAGACAATATATCGAAATTACAACATAATGACTAGTTATGATCTTTACAAACAATACATTTTAGCAAAACAGTAAACCTATACACTTCACTAGTAATATCGCATCGCCGTAAACATCCCTTTTTTTAGAAATACACTATAATATTATTAAAAGATTCGTTTTTCTCCAAGTTGAAAAGCACAACAGAAGTTGGAAAGAAATTCACCGAAATTGCAAAACAAAACACGATACTACAATACATTATATAAAGGTTATTATCCTGTGGCAATATTACAAGTTTATTCTTTCCTGAAAAAATACTGCAAACTAAGCATCTTTGTTCATCGGCCGTCTTTCACACCGACAGGTCTGTATACAAATTGCTTCATGCCCAAATTATTGTCTCTGCAGACAATCACGAGCGTATCACGAAATCGGCCGATGTGCAAAAAGGCGATGTTTTATTCATGTTGAACAAATAATGTGGATATGAATCGTGGTAAGCCTTATCATTAACGCAATAGTGGACTAAGGAACCTTTTGAGAATTGCAGGTCTTTTGTTTTTCCAATGTTATTTTTCCTAAGTAATAACGCCTTTATCAACGTCTGTGGGCTTTAAGGTGTAATCATAGTGTAGGACAAGTAGTATCAGTTATGCATAGGAAAAGGTTGCAAACTAAGAAGTGCAGTGTTTGATGAAAAGGTTTTAAGAAAAACATAAAACCTTTATTGATTGAACTTGAATTTCATTGCGAGATGAAGAACACCTATTTCGAATTTAAACAAATAAAAACTTTGGTGAGTGTCAGAATCATGTCACATCTAAAATAAGAATCAACGGCATGGTGACAGTTTCAAAAACTTACAGGTCTGAACACTTTGCAGTAATGTTGTTCATAATTTATTTGAAAAGCTGACGACATCCTTCGTTGTGTAATTTTCAGTAAACAAGTAAATGGCATACACACACACACCTGTTGCCTGGATCTTGTTGTATATGTGTATTGTAACTGGTAAGATGTGTAACTACGAACCCAATGAGAACGTCGACAATGTCGTTAAAACGATGGGTATCTTTTCGACAAAAGATGTTCTATATATAGATGCATTAACCGCATGCATACACCGCCAAAAACTTCATCTGACTTTGTTATATACGTATGGTATGGAAGTCTTTATGCCCTTTTCATATTTCATTGGCACATATCCACCAATTGTTTCCAAACTATGTCTTGAGTTATTTAATTGCCATTTATAATGAATAGACCTTCATTAGTTCGATATTTTTCTGACATCCTTTTATGATTCTGATAATAAGTGATCAGCACTAAAATTGCTCTTAATTTCTTGCCGAAAAATTGCAGAAACGTTATTTACATCGTCTAGCATATAAAAGACGAATTCTGCTAGAAAAAAAATACAAGATGCCTTCACCAAAATATATTTACGTTATCGTAATATGTTTTGCCGAAAAGTGAATGTAATTGATCGTTTTGAAAAATATTGCTTTAGAAATAGAACTCATCATCTTTATCCATCGATAAGAACAAGATAAAACAGCGTTTCAACAAATCAAGCTATACGTTTTCATTGAACGCTTAGGATTTGGTAATTAGATAAGTACCAAATGCACGTTTATAATGTGCATTTATACACGTGTTGTAGAATACTGAACGCATGTATGTTAGATATTCTTTAACCGCTTAAAATTCTGAACATCTTCGAGTACAAAGATTATTGAGAGATTTATACGTTATAATTTATTAGAAAAACACATTCTTACGGATTTATGAATGTTTGCCTAACGTTTATAAACTGTTTGTTTAATCAGCGTATCAAACGTTTTAACTGGTAATATTTATAACGTATTTTATGCATATATTATGGGCGGGGCATAAAACTATTTTCTCAATAGCGTATAAAATAATATAAATGTGATTGTTAAGCATCAATATTTTGGTACACATTCAAATGAAATAATGTAAAGGGTATTTGCATATCAAATTATGATTTAGTTTAAATGTTTACAAATCAGTACCCAATTATGCATCAAAACTATTTTCACGACTACGCAGTCGAATACCGATAAAACAAATAAATAGCAATTTTGATTACTGCGTGGTTATAACTGATTAAATACTTCCCTTGATCAGCGGGTTATTTTTTAAATGAACAAGTTTTGTGACAAAAAGATAACTGCAAGAACTTTGCAGTGTTGGATCGCGATTGCTGACTTGAATTCGTAACAAATATTCTTCTTTCGTCGGAAAATAAGTACCGTCAGACAAATAATAAGGTAAAAGATCTCAAATTGTATGTCCAACCGCACCGATACACATCTGAAATACGTATAGTGCTCATTTTATCCATAAACTGATAAATTTGCTAATAACTAGCGTTCACTCTTCCCACCCCTGATTAAGACTTATGTACTGTGCATTGCTGACCTTTATTTCAAACAAACACGTCTATCGAAGTACTTTGAATTGGTCAGAAACAATGAAACTAATGAACGTTCAAGACATGTGTTTGTGTTTTTGGAGACTTTGTCTAGCCAAATGTGAAGATATCCTAGTCGTGTAGTAATTATTATATACAGAGTTGAAAGGACTGTATGTTAAGCTGACCAATAATCACTTAGGCATGTCTATGAATGAGGATAATATCAATATTGAATACCGCCCCTGGACAACGAAATTCCAATTATGTTTAACAACCTAGTCCAATATACCGCAATGAGAGGTAATGGGCAGGGTTTAAGTTTCATAAGGCTTAATCTGAGCTATTCAAAAGACGTTTTTTTAAAAGACATTTGTGTTTTTATTTTTATTGCATGCACTATGTTGGTTATGATTTGTAGATTGCCGCCTAATCCCCATGCATACTTGAACAACAATTTAGATACAAATGTTTAATCTGGTGATCTGCTTTTTCCTGCCAACACACAACAACATCAGGTACGCCTACTTATAAATGTTCTCTTTACAAACTTAAAATGCAGAAGGAATTAATGCAAAAAATATAATATACGATGTTTTAAAAACTCCACGTTTCCACGTATGTTTGCATTTTCGATAATAGCTTTGGAGTATATAGGCCCATTAAATTAGACATGTTATATGTGTATTTCACATCTGCCACCGCGTTTTTATTTATGTCTTTTCCAGTGTTTGACGGTGAGCTACAAGGACGAGTTCTCAGAAAAAACAGATTAACTAGAGGATCACTTCAGTTGTGGAATCCTGAATATCGTTGTGGTCTCGATTAGTGAAATTAGTGCAACATTTACCGATTAATATCCATAAACCTCAAATTAGATAACTTGACTTGAATTATCGCACTTAGCACGCGTCGTGTGCATATTGAATTAAATAATGAGTTCATAATAAACATTACATTAGCCTTGATTAAATTGGAATGTAAAAACAAATTCTCCCATCAAGTATATAGATTACCTTTATTAACATGATGTTATACACACTGCATAGTTGCTTTAATAATAAACATTGATAAATGCAAACTGAATTTCAATGGTTTGCCTTTGTCTGGATATCATACCTTTACCATCAAGACACAATACAGGTAGATATGTTGTTTGTCAGCCAAGAGTTGTGTTTCTTTAACCACGATTTCAATATGAGTTGTCCGGTTAGCACAGTGCCCGCTTCTCACCTTTCCATTTCCTTTGGCCGTGTATGTTTGGTTTGTGGTAGCCAAGCCGGATAAGTTGGTTTCATCCGAAACATAATACCAACATCTTGCCAACAATTCAAATTCATGTTATGTTACAATTACTTATTTAAATATTTTTTAAAAAAGTGATAAGTTTAAACTAAACCAAAAAACCTGCGTATGAAACAACGGTATTGTTCACGATTTTTCATTTCGAATGAAGAATAATTGAATGAGAGCATAATTACTTTCTGTTCTTTGAAATTCCCATTAGTATGTAAAAAGATATTGGACTTAATACGTTTCCTGAACTTTTTTTTTCTAATCAATATACTGGTATGTCTTCAGCATTACGTCACGACAACTGTCGATAAACTACATAACTTCACATCAGCTGTCGTAAAACTACATAACGTCGGATACGTTTTCGTCAGACTGCATAACGTTGTATTTACTGTCTTTTTACTGCATTGCATCACATAAACTGCTGTCAGACTGAATTACGTAGAATAAACTGTCGTATAACTGCATTGCGTCACATAAGCTGTCGTGAGACTGTTTTACGTCGAATAAATAGACTGCATTTCAGCGCATAATTTGTTATCATACTGTATAACGTCGCATCACCTTTTGTGAGACTGCGATAAATACTGCATTTTGTCACATTGACTATCGTTGGACTGAATCTCGTCGCATCAACTGCCGTAAAACTATACTGCGTCTCAACAAATGTCGTAAAACTTTTAAATGTCATATGAACTGTCATAAGACTGCATTAGCTCGCATCAACTGTTGTTAAACTGAGCAACGTCGCATTTACTGTCAATGGACCGCATAACGTCGCACATGCATTCGTTAGAATGCAGAATGTCGCAAAGATACTTGTCGCATGTTCGAAAACTCGCTTGACCATGAAAACACACTACATAATTTCCGGGAGAGACGTTTAATGAAGGTTCCGTGTAAAAGATCTATACGTTAGCACACTTCAAAGGAAAAGGGTAGCTCTTATCAGGGTTACACTCAGATTGTGCACAATACCTCACAACGTTATACGACTAAAGCTCCCCGCCCACAAAGATTTTACGAAAAGACCTTTAGAAGGCTTCACATACGTGTCAGTGCCATAAGAAGGATTCACTTACTATGTGTCAGAGAAGTACGTTAAACATCCATCTATATGGCAATAAATGACGAGAATTGAAATGAAAAATGATGGTTATGATGCAATCATATATTGCGACTTATAAATCTCCTCATAAGTGACCGCGAAATAAAATGAAATGTCAGAAGATACATATTTCCGTACAATTACATAAATCATATCTAAAGGCCGATTGATTGTTTTTTAGACTTCAACATAAGTATCGATTGCTACTGCCACTCTTATAAAATAATAGCAAACTAAGTAAAGTTGATAAAAACTTTCAAAATACAAGGGAGCAACCGAGTTTAAAAGAAAAAGAATTATAATTTTGTATGGCAGTTTGTCATTTTCGAATTTAAAGTATTTGTTCTTCGACATGTGCTTTGCGATTACATGTCGCTTATTTATACGATACTGACTAGTCTTAAGCTGATATAATTATGTGTGACTTACAAGTATAAGAAAACAAAGTTTCGTAAAACAGATGACAGATTTGACCTTAATAGAAAACGAAAAGCCAAATCTTATTACAACGAATATTCGTATTTGAATGCACTCGATGCAATGCTGATAACTGAAATATATAAAACATAAAAGAACAAACAACGGTTGTTAACCTTTGTTGAATTTAGTTCAGAACCGATATTTTTAATGGAATATATATATTCCAGTAATTACAAAACATTTTGATGTAAATTTAATTCGACAATCAAATGATAAAAACTTGCCTTTCTTTAATTCATACCAAATTCTACATAGTATATGGAATCAATTATTATTGAAGATCATAAATATGTTACAAGAACAGTTGCAACTACAGAGAAAATCAAAGCACATTAAACATTGAACATTATTCATATATGTTTTATAGTTGCGTTTCATTGAAATTACAAGATAGGAAGTTGTAGATCGTTTCTAAATCGTTTCTATGTTTAGCGTTCAATGGCTGTACGTTTTGCACTTCTTAAACCAAAAACAAAATCAATAGTTTTTATCCAATAAAATACAGGTGAGTAATCTTGATACATAAGGCTAATTTAATTAAACAAGTATGGACTATCTACCTGTTTGGCATTAGTTATTTAGCTTACAACTGTACATTAAAGATAATTGTTTGTCTGTGACAGACCATTATATATTTCACCGAGTAAGTACCAAAAGCTATATTTACCCTTATTGTTCGCGAAGTAGATAAAATCATTTAACTAAATGTCTTAGATCAATATTGAAACAAACCCCTAAAGATCGATGCGTTTTTCCTGAACTACAAGACGTTTTAATACAGACTGTGATTTTATAACGGAAAACATCCTTATTTCAGAAAGAGGGAGAAACTAAGGAGAAATAAAACATAATATCTACTACATAGAACGTAGCAAGCACTGAATGAAAATATATTATTCCAATGTTACGGTAGTGTAAGGAACGAAATATATCGTGACGTTGAAATTAAATGTCTCCGAAATAGCCACGAAATAGCCACGTTAACACTGACTGTCGGGCTAATGTCCAAATAATGTCTGCAATCAAATAAACAGGCGTCTATTTTCACAAGAAGGCCTTTTTGTACTTTGCCAAAACATTTAACATGTATCGTAAACGCCAGTGGTGTCTTGTATTTCAACACTATTCAGAACAACGCTGAAACATCGCAAAAACCACCCTGGTAGGGATTGAATCCACGACCACAATGTCGAAAGGCCTACACCAACCGTACCGTGGTGGTGATCAAACCCACACCATCTAGGTTGAAAGGCGAACAACTTAACCCCTAGACCACTCACACCCTGGTCGGGATCAGACAAAAAACGTTTAGGTGAGAGGCGGACATCTTGACCACAAGAACAGTCTCATCCTGTTTGGGATCGAACCCACAACCACTAGAGTACACCGTTACCACAAGGCCACTCTCGCCTTGGTTGGAATCGAACTCATTAATTCTAAGGTAAGAAGTGGCCACATTTACCACAAAACCATTCTCAACTTGGTGAGGATCAAACTCACAACCACACGGGTGAAAGACGGAGAACATAACCACAAAACCACTATCATAATTGTGCAGATCGAACCAACACTCTACGAACACCTTAACCATTCAGCCACTCTCGCGCGAAATGAAACAAAATCATCAAGGTAAGAGGCGTATACACGACCATTCTCACACTGGTTTGAATCGAATTCACAACATCTAACGTAGGAGGCAGACATCTGGAACACAAGACCACTGTAATCCTGGCGTTGATCGAACCCACGCAAGGGTGTAAGGCGAACACATTTACCATATGAACACTCTCGCACTGGCGGAAAACAAACGTTTTGGTCCCGTGTAACTAACGAAATATATAACAATACCATTTTTCTTTATTTTGCCAATGATAGTGTTCATACTTAGGCTGAAAAACAGTAACAATGCATCAATGTCTTCAGCCTTCTTCAACTATGTAGCAATAAAAAATAAGAGAAAAATAGACCGTGAAACAGCTCTGATCAAGAAATGCCATCTCTTGAATCACTAAATAATGCATGTATACCTGCTTCACTACACCATTTACAGCTTTCTTTATTTTGTTTTCTCAAAACACCCTATTTTAAAAAAAAATAATGATGGACACGCTTATATGTAAATAACATAATTGTTTTTACTTTAAGGGCTAGGATAATATATTTTTCATACATTTATGCATAACAGATAACATTCGAACGTTTCTATAAACAATTCAAACAAGTATTAAATGATACAAAACAATTATCATAATTACATATTTGACCATTTTTTGTGTGTATTATATAGTAAAGTACAAGTTGTGCTGATCACGTGACGTAAGTAGACAGTGTTAAACGCACTGAACTTGGTCTAGCTATTAGGCAAGTAATGGGCACGTTTTCTACGTACTCCCGTTTCTATTCTGTATATGCTAAACGCACAAAAGTCGGTATGGCTGTTTGGCAACTGATGGACATTATTGCTTCGTACACCCATTTCAATTCTGTACGTGCTAAAACACAAGATTTGATCTGCCTCTTTGCCTAAACTATTGACAAGCTTTCTTCATACATCAATTTTCATTCGGTATATGCTAAACGCACACAATTCGGTCTGGCTGTATTGCAAATGGACTATATGCACACAAATATACATACAACAATTTAGACTCGTTATCCATTTGTATCGATATGACAATTAAAGATTAAAAACACAATGGGTACAATAATTTGACTTTGCTTCAGTTACTTGGATCTTTCTCATTTGATGATGTAATACTATTAGTCAGATGGCTACAACATACGAAATTACGTCATTCTTTACATCATATTGACATTCGGTGACTCATTCCTGGCTTACAGACAATTATTGCACTTATTACACGTGGTAGCCTACCGGGCAAGAATTAAATGAATAAAGTGAAGTGAAGATATTTATGGATTGAGTTATTGAAAACTTTACACAATAATCATAAAATGTTTATCAAAATGTGATGACGTTAAAGGGATGATTTGGTCCACAAACTGTCAGGTATGGAAGTCAATATAACCTTTTCATATTTCCATAGCTCATATTTACCAACAATATCCAACCTATGTCTTTTATTATTTAATCGACATTTAAAATTAATGGACCTACATTAAATCGATATTTATCTGCAAATTCTATAACTATTTCTAATATCATTTAATGTGATGATTGATATTCTACAAACCTGACCTTTTTTAACTATCGATTGAACCAATAAGATATATTTATCCACCGCTCATAATTCTAATAACCTATCAGCACTAAACTTGTTCTTGCTTTCCTGCCGAATAATTGCAAAAACGTTATTTACAGAGTCTAGCTTATAAACGACTATTTCTGCTTGAAAAAAATACAAAGCACCTTCAACAAAATACATATACGTTATCGTAATATGTTTTGCCGAAAAGTGCAATATGCAATTTATTGTTATGAAAATATTGCTTTAGATATAGAACTGATCATCTGTATCCATGTATAAGAACAAGATAAAAGAGCGTTTCAACAAATCAAGCTATAAGTTTAATACTTAAATAAGTACCAAATGCACGTTTATAATGTTCATTTTTACACGTGTTGTTGAATAGTGAACGCAAGTATATAGGCAACTGTTTAAAATCCTGAACTTCTTCGAGTACAAAAGAGATTTATACATTATTGCTTATACCAAAAACGCGTTTTTAAAGTTGTATAAATGTTTGCCTTACTTTTAGCAACTGTTTGTTTAATCAGCGTGTCAAACGTTTAAACTGATAATAAAATTACTTTCTCAATAGCTTTTAAAACTATCTAAACGTGATTGTTAAGCATCAATATTTTGGTACACATTCAAATAAAATGATGTAAAGGGTATTTGAATATCAATTTATTATTTAGTTTAAATGTTAACAACCCTAAAAACTATTTTCACGACTACGCGGTCGAATACCGATAAAACAAATACAAAACCATTTTGATTTCAGCGCGGTTATAACTAATCATATACTTATCAGTATTGTGACAAAAAGATAACTTTAAAAACGTTGCAAGCAGAATATAGAGTATACACGATGAATGCGCCAGTCTTGGATCGCGATTGCTGACTTGAATTCGTAACAACTATTCTTTTTTGGCCGAAAAATCAGTACCGCCAGACAAATAATAGGGTTAAAGATCTCAATAATCTGACCATGCGCGCCAAACCAAGCTGAAATACGTATAAATATCTCTTTCTCTTGGCGTAAGTTAAGCAATTTTGCTAATGACTAGCGTTCAATCTTCCCTCCCTTGATTAAGACAAATGTTATTTGAATAGCTGGCCGGGTTTTTTTTTCAAACAAACATGTCCAACGAAGTAGCTTGAATTGGTCAGAGACAATGAAACTATTACATGTTCTGGACATATGTTTGTGTTTTTAGCGACTGAGTCTAGCCAAATGTGAAGATATCCTCGTCCTGAAGTAATTGTTATATACAGCAGTAATTATTTATTCAAAGAAAATTGGGAAACTGACTGCAGGATATCAAGTAACGTAAGACCAAAACTGAAGAGAAAAGTAGGGCATATTTAACGAATACAGAATGGCAAGTTGGAAATAATATTGTTACAAATATCTAGCGGTTTTTACTTGATAGACTTGTCAAGCATTGGGTCACATACTGCCTGTGAATGATAAGTCAGCAAAACAAAATTAAACTGCTGGTTTTAATGCACCATAAAAGGTAAACATAAGCCCTCATGCACGTTCAATACTGCTTTACATACGGCTCCTAGTAATAGTCTCATAGTTAATGACAATTAATACGTTATAATATAAAATAAATGTTAACAGATATTTACACTCAATCAATTATTAGCACTGTGATAAGAGACTTTAAACACACTTATCATACAGTTCCCTAGTTTAAATTATATATGCAGAATATGGACATAGAGAATGATAAAATAAATATGTATGATGTCATGAACATTTCTGTCTTAACGTACAAAAAACTAATACGTTTATGGCTTCCTTTCTGACATATTTAGCAACGTGTTTGTTGCATACAACAATGTGAAACGTGTTGCATGGTATTGTTGTAAAGAGAACATATTTTTACGATAAAATAAATAATACATGGACGAGTTTTGTATAAAGCCATTTTTCCCGTCAGCTGTGTGTTTGATAAATATAAGTTACTGTTAGTACGTAGTCATTACGAATCGTATATGTGTACATATTTTAACCCACGGCGTACAACTGCCTTTTTCAATGCAAAAACATACACTTTTAGCTCTAATAAATTTCCTCTGACCATTTTCTTATACAGTTTGACAATTGTGTCCTCAGTTCTCTCTTTCCCGAGACAAAATGCGCCTCGATTCGAAGCTGAAAAGGCATAAACATTGCTATGCAAAGACGTTCTTTTCCTAGAAATCAGATCGCTTATTTGCCCAATACGGATATTCAACAGAGTGTGAATATTAAACTGAAGTTCGTTATTTTTTTAACGAAATCAAAAAAAAATGTCAAGAATAACTTGGTATTTGGAACTTTGTGACACAGTTATAAATTTTGCATGACTCTTTGTTATGAATGAAAACGGGATTTTAGACAAAATTATGAAAAAATCACCCTCCGTAAAATGTTCCCGCTCTATAATATACCATAACTGGTAGCAATAGATCCATGTTTAACCGTAACAAAAGAGTTTACCTCAAACCTTTATAAATACAACGTTTTGTACAGTCAAGAAGATCACCCTTTTTCAACAACTTTTGTATTGCGATAAACTGTTTACTTAGTATTGTTGTTACATAGTAAAAACAAAACCAACAGTTATTGAAAATAAAGAGCAATACAAACAAAAGCTTTGAGATAAGCATATGCGATATTTGAAGTACGAATGTAATTTCAACTCAAATTTAATATTTCTTTGTTCATTTTGGGAACAGTTGGAACAGACAGTTAATACAGCCCTAATTTTATTTAGATACGTTGAGTCAAGTGCATATAGATGTAGATGTGTATGAATTACAATTATTGTGAGAAGTATTGTGCGTGCATACACTGTTGAAAAAAAAGATAATGGCATTTTTGGCTTGTTAAGCCCAAAGTAGGAATCTCCTGTGTATTGCCCTGATGTCACAGTAAGGTGTCAACTATCCTGTGATGTGTTTATTGGCTAAATGCCAATTACGGCTGTGTTCGAAAAACAATGACGACATCGGTTATGCTTTGACAGATCAGTATACACTGAGCTAAGTTCGATAAAGGCCGTATTAAATTAAAAACTTAGATTGAACTTAAATCTAAGTTTAAAAGCGTTTTGATCGGCCCGAATCTTTAACTGACCAATAGGCTGATTGGAATCACTTAGGCATGTTTGTGAACAAGGATAAGATCAATATTGATACTGCCTCTGGTCAATGAAAGCCTGAAAGAGAGTTCAGTTATGAATAGGATCATTAGACAATTTTGTGCAATTCACTGGATTTGGAGGTGATGGACAGGGGTTCATTTTAAGAAACCTTAAACTAGGCCGTTCAAAACACGTACATGTAAATGTTCTTATTTGTATTGCATGTATGATGTTTGTTCTTTGTAGCTTGCCGACTAATCCCCTTGCATACTTGAACAACAAATCCAGATACAAATGTTTATCCATTGATCTGTTTCTTACCTGCCAACACACAACAACATCAGGTACGCCTACTTATAAATGTTCTCTTTACAGTCTAAAAATGCAAAACAAATTAATGCAAAAAAAATAAATAATATACGATGTTTTAAAAACTCCGTTTCCACGTATGTTTGCATTTCCGATGACAGCTTTGGAATAAACGAGCCCATTAAATTAGACATGTTATATGTGTATTTCACATCTGCCACCGCGTTTTTATTTATGTATTTTCCAGTGTTTCTCGGTGAGGTACAAGGATGAGTTCTCAGAAAAACATATTAACTAGAGGATCACTTCAGTTGTGGAGTCCTGAATATCGTTGTGGTCTCGATTAGTGAAAGTAGTGCAACATTTCCCGATTAATATCCATAAATCTCAAATTAGTAAACTTGGCTTAAATTATGACACTTAGCACGCGTCGTGAGTATATTTACCCAGATAATGTGTTCAAAATAAGCATACTATTAGCCCTAATTAAATATGAATGTAAAATAATGTTTCCTATTAAGTATATAGATGACCTTTATTACCATATTATAAACACTGTTGGTTTGAAACAATAAACAGCAATAAATGCAAAATGAATTTCAATGGTTTGGATTTCTCTGGATATCATACATTAACCATCAAGATACAATACAGGTTACTTTGTAGTTTGTTCGTCAAGAGCTGCCGTTCTTTAACAACGATTTCAATGAGTTGTCCGGTTAGCTCTGTGCTCTCTTCTCCCAACCTTTGGGCATGAATGTTTGGTTTGTGGTAGCAAAGCCGGATTAGTTGGTTTCATCCACAACATAATACCAACATTGTGCAAACAAAAGTTATTCATGTTATGTTAAAATTACCTGTTTAAATATCTAAATAAATAACTAAACTTAACAATCTGCGTATAAAACACGGTATTGTTTTGCCTTTGATTTCGAATGAAGAATAATTGAATAAGAGCATATTTACTTTTTGTACTTTGAAACTTCCTAGTATTTACAAAGATAACACTGAACACGTTTCCTTACTTTGTTTCGTATCGATATACTGGTATGTCCTCGGCACCACGTCACGACAACTGTCGATAAACTACATTTCGTCAATTTAGTTGTCGTAAGACTGCATTACGTCGCATACCCTTTCGTTAGACTGCATAACGTTGCATTAATTGTCGTAAGACTGCATTGTGTCACATAGACTGTCGTCAGACTGAATTACTTCGAATAAACTATCGTTTGATTGCATTGTGTTACTTAAACTGGCGTCACACTGAATTACGTCGAATAAAATATCGTATTATTGCACTGCGTCGCATGGCCTGTCGTTAGACTGTATAAAGGCGACTAAACAGTTGGTAGGCTGCATGTCGTCGCATCGTTAGTTTACATACTGCATAACGTCGCATTACCTTTCGTGAGACTGCATTATATACTGCATTATATCACATTGATTGTCGTTAGACTGGATCAGGTCAAATCAACTGGTGTAAAATAACACCGCGTCTCATCAAATGTCAAAAAGCTTTTGTATGTCAAATCAACTGTCGTTTGACTGCAATAGATCGCATCAACAGTTGCTAGACTGCACAACGTCGCATAGACTGTCAATCGACTGTATAACATCGCACAAACTGTCATTACAATGCAGAATGTCGCAAAGTTCCTTCAGCTGATCCATTATACAGTTGTTAAACACTTGAATATCAACTAAGAAGTCGCATGTTCGATAACCCGCCCGCCCATTAAAACATACTATATAACTTTCGGGAAGGACATTTAATGAGGGTTCCATGTGACAGTCCTATACGTAAGCACATATTAAAGGAGATGGGTATCTCTTACCAGGGTTATATTCTGATTGTTTACTATACCTCACAACGATATACGACTAAAGCTCCCCGCCCACAGGGATTTTTCAAAAAAGGCCTACAGAAGGCTTTACTTACGACTTGTCAGTGCACACAGAAGGCTTCACTTACTATTTGTCAGAGAAGTACGTTAAACAGCCAACTATTTTGCAATAAATGACGGAAATTGAAATGAAAAATGATTGTTATGATGTAATCATATATGGCAACTAATAAATCTCCTCATAAGTGACCGCGAAGGGAAATGAAATGTCAGAAGATACATATTTCCGTACAATTACATAAATCATATCTGAAGGCCGATCTATTGTTTTTTAGACTTCAACATATATCCATTGCTACTGCCACTCTTACAGAATAATAGCAAACTAAGTAAAGTTGATAAAATCTTTCAAAATACAAGGAAACAACCGAGATTAAAAAAAAACAAAGTACAATTTTGTATGGCAGTTTTTCATTTTCGAGTTTAAAGTATTTGTTCTTCGACTCGTGCTTTGCTAAGACATGTTGCTTGTGTATACGGTCTTAACTAGACTTAAGCTGGTATAATTGACTGTGCCTTACATGCATAAAAAACAAAGCTTCGTGAAACACATGACAGAGTTGACCTTGATACAAATCAACTGAATTAAACAAAAGGCCCAAACCTATTACAAAGAATATTCTGATATGAATGCACTCCATGCAATGCTGATTATTGAATTAACATAAACAACATAAAGGAACAGACAACGGTTGTTAACCTTTATAGAATTTAGTTCAAAAACGATATTTTATATCTGCTAGGATATTACTAGACGTTGCATGCAAATTTATACCAGACTTTATATCATGTCCAAAGACGAATGGCGCCTTTATTTGCAACCAGGCTTAAAGCGGATAGTTTATGAAATAAATTATTATTGAAGACTTATAATATGTAACAAAACGGTTGCAACTACAGAGACAAGCCAAGTACATTTAACATTAAACATTAATTCTAAATATTTTATATTTGCATTTCTTTGAAATTACAAGGTCAGAAGTTGTAGTGATATATATATAAATATCGAAGGTCAGGAATGGAACTATGTGATATTTACATATACAGTCATTCTGAATCGAGTCTATGTTTAGCGTTAAATGGATGTAGTTTTTGCACTTCTTGAACCGAAAAACAAAAACAATAGTTGTAATCCAATAAAATACAGCTGAGTTATCTTGATACATGAGGCTAATTTAATGCAAGCAGTATTGACTATTTACATTTTTGGCTTCAGTGATTTATGAGCCTACAACGTTATATTAAAGATAATTGTTTGTCTGTAAAAGACAATGATATATTTCACTATGTGAAGCACCAACTGCTATATTTACTTTTGTTTTCCACGAAGTAGTTAAGATCATTTAACATAACGTCTTAGAACATTATTGAAACAAGCCTCAGAAGGTAAGTGCGTAATTCCTGAACTATAAAAAGTGCTTTTACAAACTTCGATATTATAACAGAAGACATCCTTATTGTGAAACGATATGTGGTTGAATCAAAATTCTTAAATAGAAGGAAGTGCAGCTATATGGAATTATGCAGAAAACATTGGCCTCAATATATTTCGGAACAGATAAGGTGTTTATTTGGGGCGGACAAATTCCGTCTGTAGACTGCGTTCTTTAATATGGGTTCTCAGAATTAATCGTTATGAAATCAAGCGTTGGCAGCGAAAAACGTGCAAACCATCTTTGGCCAAAAATGTCGATGTAGTATTCTATCACCTCTGTGATTTATAATAAATTTGCTAAGATATTCGTCAGTCCCCAGTGCTTGTCGTATAGGAGAAATGAAGCCGAAAGAACAATTCACTACATTTCCTCCGTCATTGTCTCAGACATTTCCTACATATCAGTCTCCGGAAAAAATTCCCGAAACTTGATTTTCACTATATATCCCTTGACATAAGTCTTTCCCTGAAATGACGGCTGATATGAGCCATGTACCAAGTGGTATTTATGATATCAAGAGATGCGATAGTTCCACAGAACGATAGAAAAACTGAGAAGGATTTTGCTTCTTTGAAAGCGATTATGAATTCTTATATAACGAACTTATCTAAATATCAAAAATATGTATCGGAAATAAAGATGGATATGTGCTAAAAACATTAGGATATTAAACATCAGTGATGGTGGACACTGTTGTTGAAGGATATCTACCAGATCTTAACTGCGCTATAAACCGTGATTTTCGTGCTTAAAGGTTTCAAAACACATGTTTTTACTCTAAGACATTGATGATCCTGTACAGAAGGATGGTTTAAATGAAGCCATTTGCGTTCGTTAATCCTGGTAATGCTTAAGTGTTTGGTATAAATCATGTTTCTGTTTTCCGGTTTCTATAGAGACGAGAAAATGTTTCATTGCTTATTCATCTAAAAAAAGATTGACACGGTTATCTAAAACTTATCGCTTCAAGTGCTTTTTGCCTCCGTGTAACAACTATGACAACAACAAGTGTGAAACATAAACCAATTCAACGTGGTTCTTTATGTTTGCAAATTTCCATGCACACGCGTACTTGTTTTGCGAATAACCCAAATTACCGTTCATCAACCAAAACAAAAGTGGAAATTCCAATGAAAATAATAATTATTATAATCCAAAATCTTTAGTTTTTTAAACCCTTTGCTCTTCAAATTGTTAACACCACTTCCCTTTTGCATTAAATTTGTTTAAAACAATTTTTCGAAGAACACAAATTGACACAAAAAAGAGCTATCTCATATATTTATATTCGAATAGAAAAGATTATTTGCTGCACTCGTTTAAAAAAATACAACAGGTACGCCACATACAACTCGTCTTATTGAGATAATACAATGGCCATAATGCACTTTGATCCTTTTCAGCAATAGTGACTTGCATCAAACCTCACAAATAGTACAAATGTATTCAACGCATTGACATAATACGCTACTAGTGACAATACTCACCTATTTGTAAGGCTCATATCAATTGTGACCAGTATGAATAATTTTAAGAGAAACGAACAAGTGAAACTCGTTGTGATAAGAAAGTAATGCGGGTGTATTACTTAGTGCTGTGTAGAGAGCGCACGTTAAAGGCAGTGCCTTATTTCATATAAAGTTTCTTTGGAAACAATTCCTTTTTTTTTGCTAAAAATGTACCGCACCGTGAAAAGACGATGTCTACGATGTAATTGTACTGCAAGTTCTATTGAATGTCTATTTCAATTATACGTCATTATTTCAAGTTATTACTTATCTCCAGCATGGCAAGTTTTAATAACAATTTCCATCTTAACACGCATGCCTTGTAAGGTCACCTACACCAGTAACTTGCGTGTCTACTAAAAAGCGATTCTATCTCAAATGTTATAAATTCTATATGGAGAGCGTTTAAGCCAGATTTGGCTCTTAAGTGCTATCCTAAGCAGTACCCTGTATAATTTATATTATGAAAGGACTATCAATATAATATTTGGCAAACCACGTTCATTTAATTTCCGTCGCCTTGAATAAAGGATCAAGGACCCGCGTTGCTAACACCAGTCTGTCCGACATCATTGTTTAATACCATGACATAAAATCACAACATAGGAATTCAAGGAACCCGAAAATTTTGTCCAAAAATATCGCCATTTAAGACTAATGTTACATCACGTCTCCATTTAAAGTAAGGCTGCATAAATTATTCGGACTTGTCAATAACTTGCCAACACCAATGCATCACATGAATACCAATCTGTAGAATCGCCCTTATCATTTTTTCTATCAGAACCATTTATGGAGCCTGTTTTATATTTATTCACAAAAACAATATGCATTATTTGATATTTGAAAGAGAAATAAAGATGAGTGGATCTTTACATTCCTCGTTAATAGATGTAGGCTTAACAAAAAATACCACTAAAAGTATTTGCAAATAAAACAGTTTCTATCAACAAAAGTAGATCTAGGTTATAATGGGATTGTAAACAAATTCATGTACCAGCCAGAAATCAATGGGAACGCTGAGTTTAATATCTGAACAATGGGACAGTATTTTGCAGACATTTACTCTATCAAGTGGTATATCGTTCGAATAACAATCCTTATAACAACCTTTAACACATATCTCCAAAAATGCATTGTGGATGTAAAAATTACAAGAAAACTGAAGAAAGACGTAAGGCATTGTTTTCGTCATTTCTTTTATTGAGATTTATTTTCGTCGTGAACTTTAATCAAGAGCCCGATGTCCCCACTGTATGTAGCCATGTCGATCGAATAAAATGATAAATTAAATTTTCAAATAATATTGTTATGATCTTAAACCATTTTGGCATGCAAACCCCATTGTTTGAATGGGATGATGAAAGTTAAATGTAAACTATACAATATATAAAATGTTGTCTTACTGTTAGGAATGTTGTGAGTAAATTTGCATTGTCACAAAATCAAATTCATGAAGAATAAATATGCATTTTCTATAAATATTCCTACGACAACGATTGTAGGCCAAGCACAAAGGTCAATACAATGAAAAGTTTTGTGAATAACTGCAGAATAGGCACTTGATTACCATCAATTGCAACAATAAAACGACTAACAATAGTTGTCTCAAATCACAAAAAACATTTACTCTTATTTCACTTCAAAAAGATGGTGGATTAATTAATTTGCTTTTCTTCCAAGATATATGCCTGGTGCCGCTTGATAGGTTTTATGTTTTTTTTATTGTATTCTCTACTTGGCTTATCGCTGTAGTTGAAATTGTATTAAATAAAGTTCATGCAATTTTAAAATATTGAAAGGTTGCATTTTCTGCCGCTTGTAAAGGGAACAAAACACGAATTTGAGGTTTATCCACTTTAAGTGACATGTTGTTAAGGCTTTCAAATTTCCTTAGCCGTATAGTCATATTTAATTATTTCAATCTTAATTTAAACCCAGTTTCCTTAAATGGAATCTGTATGATGTACCAATGTCCTATAATCTTGGAAATTAATTAAAGGACGTATTGTACGACAAATAAATGCAAATTTATTTACATTTACAATGCCTATTGTTTTCAAATTAAACGTATACTGCAAGAGCAAAGCTTGTAGACTGGAAATAATTTACACATATAAAAAACAAATAAACTCAACACAATTGGTGGTATCGCAAGAAAGAGAAGACAGAAGAAACCAGCATTCGTGAACATTAAAACTAAACAATTACCATATTTGAGAGATGTTGACAAAGAACATACGTTTTATAAGAATGTGAGGAAAAGCTCAACAAACAAGGTTCGACATTTGAATTTCTTTCTGGCTTGACAAACAGAGTAATATGAATAACATTCAGGGAATACCATTGTCAGAATGCTGTTTTGTCTCATGCGATTATCGGAATCTAAATCTACGACATATGGATAAGGAATCTGAGTGATTTGCTACTTGAAAGCTTTTATATCGTGCTGCTTGATAACTTCAAATGTCGTGCGGTTTGACAAATTCAACTGTCGCGCGGTTTAACAACTTTCAATGTCGTACTACTTGACAACTTTTTATGTCGAGCTGTTCGACAACATCATTGTCTTTCTGCTTTACAATGTCAATGTCGTTCTGATTCGACAAACAACGTTAACAATACGAATGATGTGCTGTTCGATAATTTTGTTAATGTCGTACTGGCTTAACACAGAATACTCTTCATTTTGTGCTGACCTGAAATACAGTAATACGCATATGAATGTTATGGGTACTTGACCTTCAAAATAAATTAAACAGTTACCTGCTTTGGCTTTAATGTTTTGCAGCACTACACCCACTGGTGTTATTCAAACTGGCGTTAACTACCCCTAGCATTAAGGCCATTATCTTATCCCGATCAAATGAATACGAACGTACTTTTGAAGTTTCTTGCTCGCATCACATATAATGACATTAGCGAGAACAAAATAAAATAGCCACTCAGACTCACTTGGCGTGTAATTTATTGAGTTCACGCTTCTTTATTCCAATGAAAGATTAATTGACAATTACTGTAACTGTGGGATATTTGAATGGCTACAAAAAATCTTCACGTCGATTTTCTATTAGATTCCATTCAATCCTTAATCAATGTGTTTGGTTGATTAAGCGTCCATTATATTGGAATAAAACTTATCATGCATCAATCTATAAAGCATCCATGCTGGTTATGCAACAAGTGCAATCAATTTAAACTTTTAAGGTTGAAAGCTGTCTTGCATTATTTAGTGGGATGCGAATGCTTTTGTTATATTTCTTAAATAATATTTCTATGGCGACTGTGGCCAGTCTGATATGGTAAGTAGGTCTGCTTTAATATATTCGGAGGACAGGAAAAGAAGATCAGAAACATATATGAGGTGTTTAATAATGCATGTTCTGATATAAATTAGGCATTGTTAGCTTGTTAATGTATTCCAAAAAAAGATTTATTTCCTTAATTCAGAAAAGAGATAAAACAAGAATCAATTTTGTGAAGAGGCTATTTTTGTCGAAACAAGATTTCTAAACAAATAGTCAATACATCTACCATCTAACGTACGAGAAAAGAACTATTTGCTTCGTAAATTACTTGAAGAATTTAATCATTGTCTGAAAAATAGCATACTCAGAACGAATAGCTTTTTTATTTGTAGAGTTGACCTTTTTATAACTTTAAACAATACTTAACAACACAAAGACGCAATAACAATTTCTATGTAGAGTTTGTACATGAAAGGCATTAATCAACAATTCCTAGGCAGAGTTCTGAATTGTCATTGTCATGACGTTGAAAAATGCTTAAACGTTACTATATCGAAACAATAAACTGTGAATTAACAGTTATAGCGATATATTTACAGCTTATCTGAATTGTAATTATGTAGCTATATATTACACACAACAACAGCTATACCATATTGTTAAAAGTATACTTTGGTGCCAAAATACAACTACAGCAATACCTTACCAGGATACAGTTATGCTATTGCTAAAGTTATAAATAGAGCTACTGTTACAATACTTTTTGGACAAATAATGATCTGAAGATGTCAAATACAGTCGTGAATTATTATATAGATTCTTAAACCTCCGAAAATTTCATCTAACTTTGTCATATATGTATGGTATGGAAGTCTATATGACTTTTTTCATATTTTAATGGCACAAATCCACCAATTCTTTCCAAACTATGTCTTCTTTTATTTAATCGGCATTTAAAATGAATGGATCCTCATTTGTTCGATATTGTTCTGAAAACTCTATAACCATTTCTATTTTTATATAATGCCATGATTAATATTCTACAAACCTGACCTTATTTAACTGTCGATTGTAAAAAATAAAAGATATTAATGCACCGTTCAAAATTCTGATAACCTATCAGCACTAAAATTGTAAATTTCCTGCCGAAAAATTGCAAACACGTTATTTACAGCGTCTAGCTTATAAAAGACGATTTCTGCTAGAAAAAAACACACAATGTCTTCAACAAAATATATTTACGCTTACTTATCGAAATATGTTTTACCGAAAAGTTTATGCAATTTATTGTGAGGATTAATATTTCTTTAGAAATAGAACTCATCATCTTTACCCATGGATAAGAACAAGATAAAACAACGTTTTAGCAAATCAAACTATACGTTTTCATTGAGAGCTTAAGATCTTGTGAATAAATAAGTACCAATGGACGTTCATTTTTACACGTGTTGTAGAAAACTGAATGCAAGTGCATAAGAGATTCTTTAATTGCTTTAAATCCTGATCATCTTCGACGACAAAAGAGATTTATAAGTTCCTATTTATTACAAAAACACATTTTTATGGTTTTATGAATGCTTGCCTAACTTATTTGAGCTGTTTGTTTATTCAGCGTATCAAACGTTTTAACTGAAAAACTGTTGTCTCAATAGCTTATAAAATAATAACAAATATTAACATTCAGTCTCTTTTTGATTGCAGTGAACTGTTTATTTAGTATTGTTGTTATAAAGTTAAAACAATACAAAATGTTATTGAAAATAAATGGCAATACAAACAGAAGGGTAGAGCTAAACATATGCGATAATTGAAGTACGAATATAATTTCAACTCAAATTTAATATTTCTTGTTTCACTTTTGGAACATCTTGGAACAGAAAGGTAATAGAGCCCTTATTTCCTTTAGATAGTTTGGATCAAGAGCATATAGATGTGTATGAATTACAATTATTGTGGGAAGAGTACATACACTGTCGATAAGAAAGAAAGCCTACAGAAAGGAATGTCTGGCTCGTTTATCTCCAACCAAGAATCTCCTGTTTATTGCCCTGGTGTCACAGCAAGGTGTTAACTATCCTGTGATTTGTTTATTGGCTAAATGCGAATTAGGACTGTGTTCGAAAAAATAATAACATCGGTTATGCTTTGATAGATAAATATTCATTGAGCTAAGTTCTACTGGGACCGTATTTGATTAGCAACTTAGATTGAACTCTAACTTAACATATAAAAATAAATGTTTTGAATGCCCTGTATGTTTAGCTGACCAATAGGCTGAATGGAATCACTGAGGCATTTCTATGAATAAGGATAATATCAATATTGAATACAGTCCCTGGTCAATGAAAACAGACACGATATTTCAATTATGATTAGGAACAATAGATATCATAGTCCAATATACTGGAATTATAGGTGATGGGCAGGGTTTGAGTTGGGAGGCTTAATCTATTAAAAAGTTGTATTTTGTGTTTTTTTATGCTGATTGTGATTTAAATCCCCATGCATAATTGAACTACAATGCAGATGCAAATGTTTAATCCGGTGATCTGCTTCTTACTTGCCAACACACAACAACATCGGGTACGCCTACTCATAAATGTTCTCTTTACAGACTAAAAATGCAAAACAAATTAAGGCAAAAAATAAATAATATACGATGTTTTAAAAACTCCGTTTCCACGTATGTTTGCATTTCCGATGAAAGCTTTGGAATAAACGAGCCCATTAAATTAGACATGTTATATGTGTCTTTCACATCTGCCATCGCGATTTTATTTATGTATTTTCCAGTGTTTGACGTTGAGCTACAAGGATCAGTTCTGAGAAAAACAGATTTATTAGAGGATCACTTCAGTTGTGGAGTCTTGAATATCGTTGAAGTCTCGATTAGTGAAAGTAGTGCAACATTTTCCCGATTTATATCCATAAATCTCAAATTAGAAAACTTGACTTGAATTATCACACGTCGTGTGTATATTGAATCATATTATGAGTTCATAGTAAGCAAAACATCAAACATTAATAAATGCAAATTGAATTTCAACGGTTTGCTTTGTCTGGAAATAATACCCATACAATCAAGACACAGTACAATTTACTTAATTTAGTTTGTGCGTTAAGAGTTGCATTTCTTTAACCAAAATTTCATTGAGTTGTCCGGTTAGCACAGTGGTTGGCACTCGCTTCTCACCTTTCGATTGCCAGCCTTGGGGCATGTAGTTTGGTTTGTGGTAGCAAAAGTGGATGAGTTGGTTTCATCCACCGTGTCCATATAATTCATGTAATTTTATTATTGCTTGTTTAAATATTGTTGTAAAATATGTGAAAGGTTTTAACTAAACTAAACAACCTGTGTTAGAAACAACTGTATTTTTCGCGACTTTTCATTTCGAATGAAGAACAATTGAAAAAGAGCATAATTACTTCCCCTTAGTATTTACAAAGATATTGAACAAAATATGTGTCCTTACTTTGTTTCGTATCAATATACTGGTAAGTTCTCAGCACTACGTCACAACAATTGTGGATAAACCATATTACGTCAAATCGTAAGAATAAATTACGTCACATACTCTTTCGTTAGAATGCATACGAGTAACGTTGCATTAACTGTCGTCTGACTGCATTGCGTCCTTTAAACTGTCGTCAGACTGAATTACGTCGAATGAACTGTTGTTAAAATGCATTTCGTGGAATCATTTGTTTACATATTGCAAAACACCGCATTACCTTTTGTAAGACTGCGTTAAATACTGCATTATGTTAAATTGACTGTCGTTTGACTGGAGCCGGTCACATAAACTACCGAAAAACTATAATGCGTTTCATTGAATGTCATAAAGCTTTTAAATGTCACAAGAACTGTCGTTAGACTGCGTTAGATCGCAGCAACTGTTGTTAGACTCTATAGCAATGCATTGACTTTCAATCGAATGCATTACGTCGCACAAACTGCCGTACGAATGCAGAATGTCGCACGGATGTTCGAAAACCTGCCTGACTATTAAAAATGTAATATATATTTTCCGGGAAGGACGTTTGATGAGGTGTCCATGTGACAGTCCTATACGTCAGCAGACATTAAAGGAGAAGGTAAGCTCTTACCAGGGTAACATTCTGATTGCGCACTCAAACTAACAACGTTATACGACTAAAGCTCCCCGCCCACAAAGATTTTACGAAAAGATCTACAGAAGGCTTTACTTATGACTTGTCAGTACACACAGAAGGCTTCATTTACTATATGTCAGAGAAGTACGTTAAACAGCCATCTATATTGCAATAAATGACAAATTGAAATGTTAAATGATGATTTTGATGTAATCATATATGGCGACTAATCAATCTCGACATAAGTGACCGCATAGGGAAATGAAATGTCAGAAGTTACATATTTCCGTACAATAACATCAATCATATCGAAAGGCTGATATATCGTTTTTCAGACTTTACCATAAATTTCCATTCCTACTGCCACTCTAACCGAATAATAGCAAATTAAGTAAAGTTGATAAAAGCTGTCAAAATGAAACGGAGGCAACCGAGGTGAGGAAAAAACATGTATGATTTTGTATGGCAGTTTTTCATTTTAGAATATAAAGTATTTGTTCATGGACCTGTGATTTGCAGACATGTTGCTTATGTATACGGTCATTATTAGTCTAAAGCTGGTATAATAAACTGTGCATAACAAGCATGAAAAAACAAAGCTTCGAAAACACATGACAGAGCATACCCTGATACAAATTATTTTAAATAACCATAAAGCCAAAACCTACTACAACGATTGTTATTATATGAATGCACTAGATCCAATGCGGACTACTGAATGCAATAACAACATAAAGGAACAAACAACGGCTGTTAACATTTAAGGAAGTTCAAAAGCGATATCTCATATCTATTCAAGGAAATTTCTAAACGTTTGAATTTAAATTTATTTCGCCAATCAAATGATAAAAATGCTTGCCTTTCTTAAATTTATACCACATTTTACATCATGTCTAAAGACGAATGGCGCCTTTATTCGCAACAAGACTTAAAGCGGATAGTATACGGAATCAATTATTATTGAAGATCATTAATATGTTACAAGAACGGTTGCAACAACAGAGAGAAGCCAAGTACATTAAACATTAGACATTAATCCTAAATATTTTATATTTGCGTTCCATTGAAATTACAAGAAATGAAGTAGCATTTATATACATATCGAGGGTAAGGAATGGAAATAAGTGATATTTTCATATACTGTCATTCTAAATCGATTCTATATTTAGCGTTAAATGCCTGTACGTTTTACACTTCTTAAACCAAAGGCAAAAACAATAGTTTTTATCCAATTGAATACAGGTTAGTGATCTTGATACATGAGGCAAATTTAATTAACAAGTATTGACTATTTACATGTTTGGCATTAGTTATTTATAAGCCTACAATTGTACATGAAAGATAACTCTTTGTCTGTGAAAGACCGTAAAATATCGAGTGAGCACCAAAAGCTATATTTGCGTTTGGTGTTCACGTAGTAGATATGATCATTAACCTAACGGCTAAGATTAGTCTTTAGTTTACTTCGTTTTAACTAAAAACAACAACTTATTTATGCAATATCAGACGAGCAGTTTATTTAGTGATGACGTGCAGCCGACAAAGAAAAAACACATGTAAGATATGTAAAACAAGTACATTTTAGCACTAAAATAAGCATTGGCTTAAAACGTCCTATACTGTGCCACCGACCGGCCAGAAAAAAACAGAGACGGTTAACTCTGATAACCTGTGCTCATTTGCCAAGTGTCGGCTAATAAAGTATAAATGTTGAGTCTCAATCATTTGTCTGGATTCATTTTATGATTCACATACGACATAATGTGCAATGCGAACAAAATAAACAATGTATACAGCGTGAAGTCGACTGGTAGAATGAACACATAACAACTTTACACCTATACCATGAAAGCCCCAGATGATCAGTGTGTTTTATCCTGAAATACCTGAATTTTTAACAAAAGACATCCTTATTTAAGGAAGAAAACTAAAGAGTATTTAAACATTATATCTTCTACATAGAACGTATCAAGCACTGAATGAAAATATATTATTCCAACGTTTCGGCTGTGTAAGGGACGATATCATTGTGTTTCAACACTATTTAGATCAACGCTAAAACATTGCGAAAACCACATTAAGAAAACAGAATACAACATCAAGCGATTCAACGGAGTGTTGTCAGTGTTAGTTCATACTAAGTACTATATTATTTTAGCTCGATAGCAACGAAAGATGATAGTTTTTAAAATCACGATCGATTCTGTTTTCTTGCTAAAAACCAGCTCTTGTGTAATATTTCAAGAAACATTGTGATAGTGTCTCTGATAGGGTTCGAACCAACAATATCTTTGTTCAGAAGGCGGACACCTTAATCGCTGAAAATTTCTCACCATGGTAGAGATTGAATCCACAATCACAATGTCGAAAGGCCTACACCACGCGTACCGTTGTCGTGATCAATATATATGCAAAAAGCTACAGAAACATGCTCAGTAGCAAAACGTTTAAACATAAACCCGGTTTAGTGGCAATGGGCAACGCCAAAGACATAGAACACAAATTCACAAACAAGAAACATAGAACAGCACACAACTCTACAAACAGCACAGTGCATAAATACTATATATATATATATATATATCTTATCCCAATAATTCTTAATAAAGATAAAACGCAAAAGATAAATCTTATCAAAGTCAAACCAACACCATCTAGGTTGAAAGGCGAACAACTTCATCCCTAGACCACTCACACCCTGGTGGGGAACAGACTAAAAACTTTTAGGTGAGAGGCGGACATCTTAACCACAAGACCAGTCTCAGCCTGTTGGGGATAGAACCCACTAGGGTCAAAGGAGTACACCGTTACCACAATACCATGCTCGCCCTGGTTGGGATCGAACTCATAAACTCTAAGATAAGAAGTGGACACATTTACCACACAACCATTATCAACCCGATGGGGATCGAACTCACAACCACACGGGTGAAAGACGGAGAACATATCAACAAGACCACTATTATTATGGTGGAGATCGAAACAACAAACTCTATGATAAAAGACGGACACCTTAACCATTAGATTACTATCGCTCATAATACAACAAAATCATCAAGGTATGAGGTGTATACACGACTTTTCTGACACTGGTTGGAATCGAATTCACAACCTCTAAGGAAGGAGGCAGACACCTTGAACAAAAGACCACTCTAATACTGGCGTTGATCGAACCCACTCAAGGACGAAAGCCGAACACATTTACCACATGAACACTCAGGCGTTAATCAAACCCACAACCACTAGGATGAAAGGCTGATATCAGAACCACATGACCACTCTCGCTTTATCGGGGATCGAACTCACAAACACTATGTTGAATGGCGGAAACCTTTACTACAAGACCTCCTCCCCCTAGTAGGTATCAAACCCACAACCTCTAAGGGGAGAACCGTACACCTTTACCATTAACCACTCCATCCAGGTGAGAATCGAACCCACAACCCCATTGGTAATAGGCGGACATTTTAAGTACTAGACTATTCTTACCCTGTTGGGGATCGAACTCACAACCTCTAAGGTAAGAGGAGGACAGCTGAACCACTTTCGACCTGGTAGGATTTTTCAAAGAAATACATTACCAGAACCCTACCAACAAGTAAATTCTTATAAAAAATATATAAATGTAAAGTTTCGAACTCCAATTAATGCGACTGATGTTTAAAATATAATGAAAGGCAGGAGCATCTGTTCTGGATGTGCAGAATAACACAGTTATGTAGTCGCCTCATTCATTACACCATTTACAGCCTTCTTTATTTTACTTTTCTAAAACACCCTAATTTCAAAAAAAAAAAAAGAAACGGACGTTTTTTTGGCAAATAACAAAATTGTTTTAAATTCTAGGGCTAGTATAATATATTTTCCATACCTTTATATTTCCATAAACAATTCACACAAGTATCAAATGATAAAAACAATGATTTAAATTATTTTTTGACCATTTTGTATGTGCTGCAACTTATCTTTTGGGTGTATTATATAGTAAAAACAAGTTCAGCTTATAACGTTACGTTAATAAATAGTGTTAAGCGCAATAAACTCAATCCGGTTGTTAGGCGAATGATGAACAAGCTTTATTCTTACACCTTTTCAATTCTGTATGTGCTTAACTCAAAGAACAGTTTAGCAATTGATGGACACGCCTTCGTAGTACGCCGGTTTCTACTTTGTGTATGCTAAACGCACATAAATCGTTCATCCATTTCCATCATGTATGTGCTAAATGAAGAGAACTTGGACTAGCTGGTTGTCAAATGATGGACATGCTTTCTTCGTACACCCATTTCAATTTGTAATGCGATAAACGTATACTACTTGGTCTAGCTATTGGACAAACGACGAAGAATCTTTGTACGCATTCTACGTAAATCCATTCCCTTTTGTGTGTTCTAAACGCACAGAACTTTGTCTTGCTGTTGGGCAAATGATACAAATATTTCCTCTTACACCCATTACACTTTTGTATGTGCTTAACGCAAAAATCTTAGTAAAACTGTATGACAAATTAAGGACATTACGTATACGTACACCCTCTTCCATTCTGTATGTGCTAAACGCACAGAACCCGGTCTCGTTGTGTTGCAAAAGGACAATATACACACATATATACATACACCCATTTAGACTCGTTATCTAGTTGTATCGATATGATACAGGCCCCAATTTCTCGAAACTTCTTAAGTCCCTTATAACAGGATTAAGCTAATCTCACTATTTTTGTTGTTCTATAAAATGTGTTATATTTACTTCTTCAAGAATTTTTAGAACCTATGTAGGATTAAACTGTATGATTATCAGAATAAACCATTTTTCATTTATCAAAATCCAGTTTCAGTATGTATTTTGGCTTATTGAAATAAGCGACTTAAGGCTGTTAAGCTTAAGAAGTTTCGAGAAATTGGGGCCAGTACTGAGCAATTACTGACTTTTCGCTCACCACCGAGAAAGTCAATTAAATTAAACAAAGAAGTGTTAACAAGGCTGAAAGAATTTGGTATACTGGTATACAGAGATAAAAGGGCTGGTCGCCTCAGGACGAGGATCAAGGATTATAATGATGGTGTTCACTTGAAGAACTTAACACAGATAAAACTAGACAGAACAATTTATTTAAATGAAACAAGAAAAAGCAGGCTTAAATGTTCAACTGTCAATACAAGATCTATTCGAGGAAAATCGTCTGAACTACTTCAGCATATTTTTGAGCAGAACATTGATCTTTGTGTGATTACTGAAACTTGGCTCCAGACTGAAGGTGATGATGTTGTACGGGGAGAACTGTCAAAGGATGGTTATCGTTTTGATGATGTCCCTAGACCTGAGATGTGTTATATAAAGACAACTTAAAAGCGTCACGCAATTCTTGCAAAACGTTTGAGTCCTTTAAGTATGTTGAGTGGAAGATAAATAGTAACAACTTTGTTTTCCTGATAATTGGTATCTATCGACCGCCATACTCTGAGAAGCACCCAGTTACACAAGCAATGTTTATAAATGAATTCTCAGACTTGTTGGAGCATGTTTCAGTGATATCTGAACCTTTGGTGTTAATGGGTGACTTTAATCTCCACTTAGACAATAAATCAGATTGTTATACCTAACAGTTCATGAAGTGTCTTCACACATTTAGATTTGTGCAGAGAGTTAAGAGACCTACACACATCAAAGGGCATATTTTGGACTTGATCATTACAAGAAAAAGAGATAAATTCTCAGATGTTACTGAACCTCTGACTGACTATTTTATTTCTGATCACTGCTTCGTTAGTTGTTATGTATAACAGTGTCGTCCTTCTCTACTTGTTAAAACTGTCAAAAGCAGAAACTGGAAATCAGTGTCAAAAGAAGCTCTTCAGAAAGACATCTCTGAATTGAATCTACTTTTAGAACGATCTTCAAATGTTGATGAGCTTGTTACAAACTTTACCAAGAGTACCTCAGATGTAATTGATAAGCATGCTCTACTCAAAGAGAGAACTGTTATTTGCAGACCAAATGTACCATGGTATTCTGGATACCTGAAATCCCTCAAGCAGTTTAAAAGGTCAATAGAAAGTATTGACCAGTCTGACAAATCAAATTTGATGGAAAATATTTACAATAAGGTTAGAAACAGCTACACTACTGCAGTGACAACATCAAAAAATATATATTATCAGTCTAAAATCAGTGGGGCAGAGGGCGATGTGAAAAAGTTATATGGGGTGACTGCCTGTCTGCTCGGTCGTACAAAGGACAATCCACTTCCACCGCATACTAATGATGTATCTCTAGCCAACGAATTTTTGCAATTCTTTATTGACAAAATTGCCAGGTTGAGAAATGACTTAGATAATATAACCATTGAATCGGCACATATCGGGTCTGTATCATTAAACGGGCCTCTGGGTGGCACAATTTTGACTGAGTTCACACCACTCTCAGAAAATGATGTCATGAAACTTATCCAAGGATCAAAACCAACAACCTGTGAGCTAGATGTTATTCCAACACCAAAGTTGAAAGCCAATCTTAATATTTTCATACCAGTTGTGACAGAAATTGTAAATAGATCATTATCATCTGGGGTGTTTCCAACAGAGTGGAAACGTGCTGTGATAAAGCCTCTACTGAAGAAAAAAGGTCTCCCTCTAGAACTACAAAATTATCAGCCTGTGTCAAACTTGTCGTTTTTATCAAAGATCCTTGAGAAATCTGCCTTACAACAAATTACTCATCAAATCGAAGTAAACAGACTTCTTCCGTCATATCAAAGCGCTTACAGAGAGGGTCATGGTGTAGAATCTGCAATGATGAAAATGTGTTGTGATTTATTGGATGCTTTTGACAATAATAAATTTACTATCGTTGTCATGATTGACCTCAGTGCAGCTTTTGATACAGTGGATATTCCAATTGTACTTCGAATTCTTCAGAAAGACTTTGGTATGAAAGGTATTCCTTTGAACTGGATAATTTCCTATTTAACTGAAAGGACAATGAAAGTTATTGTTGAGAACGCATCTTCCAACACAGAACAGCTGCAGTTCGGTGTACCACAGGGGTCCTGTGCAGGCCCAGTTATTTTTACCATGTATATTGCTGCTCCGAACAAAGTTGTACAAAAATACCCGGCTGGACTTTATGGGTATGCTGATGATCATAAAATTGCTTTCAGAATTCAAGCTGGAAATGCACAAAATGAGGCGAATGTGCTTGAAATGCTAAATGATTGTCTCAATGATATAATTGTGTGGATGACATATTTTAAGTTTAAAATGAATAACTCAAAAACAGAAATTATCATAACTGGCACTAAACATCAGCTAGCAAAACTTTACATTTCAAGTGTGAGTGTTGGTGGATCATCAGTAAAATGTGTTAATAATGTGAGAGATTTGGGTGTACATATGGAAAGTACTCTTAATTTTGACATGCATATCAGAAAAAAATGTCAGATTGCGCATGCTCAGCTTAGAAATCTGAAAGAAATTAGTAAACACCTTTTACAAAATTCAACAGAGATAATGGTGAACGGGCATATTCATTCTCATATTGACTTTTGCAATGGATTATTTACGGAAATCCCTGCCTATCAGATTAACAGACTTCAGAAAGTTCAGAACCAAGCAACAAGAGTTGTGACCAACACACCATACGGTCATCCAACTACCGAAGTCCTCAAATCCCTTCACTGGCTACCTGTGAGGGCAAGAATTATGTTTAAAATGCTTGTCATTGTGTTCCGTATTGTGCTGGGAACAGCTCCATCTTATTTGAGGTCTTTGTTAAACCATGTTCAGGGAAAATACAGACTAAGATCTTCTGATGACATTCAATTTATTGTTCCAAGAACCAGAACCAGAATTGCTGACAGATCACTTGTTGTGGTTGGGCCAAAATGGTGGAATGCTCTTCCTAGAGACATAAAACACATTAAAAGTGAACCTACTTTAGAAAGAAACTGAAAACTTATTTGTTTGGACTGTTTTATAATTAAGAGCCTACCAGATTTTATGTGTAAATGAATGTAAATAGCATTGTGTGAAATAGCGCATGAACTGTGTGAAGCGCAATCGAATTTTGAACAATACTTTTTTGCGCTATACAAATGTATTTGTATGTATTGTATGTATGTATATGATAATTTAAGAATTAAAACACGAAGGGTACAATACTCTGACTCTGTCATCACTTGTGTTATTTGGATCCATCTGTTTTAAAGGTGTGATCCAATTTGTTCGATGGCTACAACATACGGAATTGCATCATTCTTGTCATATTGAAATTCAATGACGCAATCCTGGCTTACAGACATATCCGATGATAGCCTACCGGGTAAAACATCGAAATAATGAATTGAAGATATTCATGGATTGATTTTTGGAACAATTAATACAATAATCAGGAAATGTTTATCAAAATGTGAGGACGTTAAAAGCATGATTTGGTCCACAAAGTATTAGGTTACTTATTTGAAATAGGAATTTCTCTAATGCGTTTCACTCTCGCGTAAATGCAAGTGTGTCGTATTTCAACTTCAGTTGTGATTAGACTGGAACCGAATGTGTCCCAATAGTTGTTTTGTGGAATCATTATTTCTTAAAGACAATATGGAATTCGAAAACATTGGCCTCCAAAGATAATGTGGAATAAATAAGTTGATCATTAATCTCGTCATTCTTATTCATACAATGTCAATTAAATTAATTAAAACGAACGCACTCGGAAAATGCATATTCATTCCTGATGCATCCAATTATCTTCAATAATGTACATAAGGCTTTTCCGTCTCATACCTCGTGTTCGATATCATTTTGGATCAGAAATTGCTTTTCAAAAAATGTGTTCTCGAACATTTCTTCAACTGGATTATCTTCAAGATAATTGTAAGATAATTGTATGCAGTCTTTGGTCACATCAAACCGTTCAAATAGTAGAGTTAGACATTCAAAAAACGTGAGGTCAGCGTTCATTTTGTAGCAATGTGATATTTGTTTATAGTAATTTTATTATTATTTAGGATCTAAAACCTAAGAACAACTACATTAGGGGCATGAATTAACAATCTTCACGAACAGGCATCAAGTGATAATTGTGTCAAATATGTTAACAGGATGTTCGAGGGCCAATATTTGATAAACGCTTTGCCATCTGCATTTTACGTTAACTTAACTAAATCAACATACTTGCATACCTTTCGTACAAAAGTCAATAATTTTTCATTTTTGTTTTGTAATCACGGCTTCAGTATCGTTTTCCTTTTTACTTCCAAATAGACAGACACAATAAGGCGGTAAATGATAATTTGAGAAAATGGAAGAAAATGTTTGTCAGTGTTTACAATTCACTTTGTACACACAGAGAATACCTCTATTGCGTTAAAATCTTTCTTGACGGGCTGAGATGAAAGCTGGTGAATATCATCATCTATTTACAGTGATAAACATATGTTCGACAAAAAACGATTTTCACAAAACGTTTATATACATAGTTTATACTAGTACCATTCTTGTCCATCTTATTTCTAGGCAATTATAGGCTTCCTACTTACCCCGTAACTGATAATATCACCTCTCCAACATGAATAGCGCAAAGCCATCGGTCCAGGACCGTTCACACAGGGACCCAATAATTTTTCATATTGAATAAATTATCTTTATTTCAAACCAAAATGTCGTTTTTTTCCGATTTCGATAAATAATTGAAACATTTTAATACATTTATGAATGTAAACAGTTATCGACGTGATATATACGCTGCGTGGTTTGTAGATGACCCGAAATGTGATAATATATATATTTTTATTTACCAACGTACATGTAAACAATATAACATAATGTCGTTCGCGTGTCCTTTTAAACGTGTTTCGATCGAGTTTTTTATGAATCAAGCAAATCCTTTAATACAAATGCACAGTAATATAAACCCCTAAAGTAATTAGGAGTTTGGTATGGAGAAACGCCAATACGATGTATTTGAGTGTACAAACTTTAATATTGATGATTTCAAATGTAAATTCATTGAAAAGCTGCATTCGGCTTGGAAAATCGAATAAAATTTAGATCTAGAACATTCATAGTCTGCAACATTTTATATGTTTTCCCAGCAGTTTTTAATTATTGATAACTGCGCTCTTCGTAAACTGATTCATGGTAGGATTGCGTGTGTATTGTAAAATTTGTCCAAATGGCCTCAACAAACACATTTTAAATTGGATTGCGCTGGAACGTTTACATGCTCGTTTGCCGTTTCTCTCCAAATAATAATTGCTGAGCAATTCAATGGAATATCTGTCTTACTTAAGTTCTAAACAAAACTGCGAATATAATATTTTTTGTGGAAGGAAGTCAAAATCAAAGAAAATTGCCATCTACTTTATATTCAAAAACAAAAGGTTTGTTACATATTTTATTTTACTATTCATTACAGTGTTGTTGCTATCTTTAGTAGCATCAATGTAATTGTAAATATAGAAACTATACCCAAACATAATACTGTCAAAGCAGCAAATACTAAACAAACAGGAAAAGAGTACAGAATATGAACACGATACAAAATACAACACATAGTTAACAAGATAATCAGAATGTCATTTATCAATAAATGTTGGAGTCACCGCCTTTCAATAAAATGTTGATGTGAACATAAAAGACAATAACAGCGAAACAGCAAACGCAAACCAACAGATATTATCATATATAGTTGCGACTCTATTGACTGACGCTTCGCTGCATATATCATATTTAACGAAGATAAAAAACTAATGTGTTGTTGACATAAATATAGTAACACCGTCACTATATTTACTTTTCTTGTGTACAAAGCAGATAAGATCATTTTACTTCGCGTCACAGATCATTATTGAAACAAGCCCAATAGGTCAGTGCAATTTACAACCTAAAATTTTATAACAGTAAACGTTAACGTAAATACAGACTGACAAACGAATGTCCAAACGATGTCTGCAATCTCTGAAATAGACGACTTTTTTGCATCAGAAATATTTCTGTTGTTTGCACTCTTCCAAAACATTCTTTATTGTACAGAATATGCAAGTGATGTGTCTTGATTGCAACGAAAGCTGATAGAATCACTCTCGATTCAGTTTCCTAAGTAGAAATCAGCTCTGACGTCATATTTAAGAAGCCACGAGAAAATGTCTCTAGTGGGGACCGAACCCACAATATCTTGGATGCGATGCTGACATCTTAACCACTAGACCGATCTCATCCTGAATGGGATCTAACCAACAACTTCATGTTTAAAAGAAGGAGATTTTCACTGCTAGACCACTCTCACCCTGGTGGGGATCGAACCTATACTTTTGAGGACGAAAAGCGGACACCTTAAACACTAGATCAATCTCAACCTGGTTGGGATCGAAGTCACATCCCCTAAGGTTAGAGGAGTACAACCTGACCACAAGACCACTCTCATCCTGGCGGGGATCACACCAATAACCACTAGGATAAAAGGCTGACACCTTAACCACAACATCAATCTCGCTCTGGGGGGATTGAACCCACAGCCTTTCGGTTAGAGTCGATAATATTAACATCTGGACCATTCTCACCCTTGTGGAGATCAAGCCCAGTCACTCTGACCACTCTCGCCCTAGCGGGGATCGAACTCACAACCTGCACAATGTTGAAAGGCGGACATCTTTACCACAAGACCATTCTAACCTTTGTTGGGATCAAACCCAAACCATTTTCCTCACTTTTGCTAATGGTATTTTTCATACTTAGTCTGTAAAACAGTAACATTGAATCAAGGTTGCAGCCATTTGTATTCTGTATGTTTTAAAGCACAACATTTGGTCTGGCTGTTTGGAAAAATTATTGATAAGTTTTCTTCGTACACCCAATTCAAATCGATATATGCTTAGCGCACAGAATTTTGTCGTGCTGTTTAGAAAAAGATGAAAATTATATCCTCGATCACAAATTTTCTATATGCGCTAAACGAACCTTGGTAATGCTTTTAGGCAATTGATGGACAAGCTTTTTTGTCAACCCAATTCTATTATCAATGCAATAAACGCATATTATTTGGTCAGGAACGATAGTCAATCATTCTACACATTCAATTTTTCTATGTAAACCCATTCCAACCTGTATGTGCTAAAGACACAGAACTTGGTCTGGCTGTTTGGCAAAAAATGGACAATCTTTCTGCGAACACCAATTCTATTCTGTATGTGATAAACGCACGTATCTGGTTATTGCTATAATGAAAATGAAGGACACTTTTTTACCTACGTCCGTTCCCATTCTGTGTGTACTAAACGCACAGATCTCGTTCTTGCTGTTGGATAAATGACGGAAAAGTACTACCATTCAGATTATGTGTGTTTGCTAAACACACAAAACTTTTTCTTTGTATATATGGCAAATGAAGGACAATATTTCTACGTACACCCATATCAATGATGTATGTGCTAAACGCGCAGAACCCGGTCTGATAGTATTTTAAAGGGACAATATTTATACATACACCCTTTTAGACACGCTATCAAGTTGTATCGTTATGTCAATTAAAGGCAAATTCTCGAAGAGTACACTTATATCATTAAGTCATTACTTGTGTATCTTGGATTTATCTCATTTGATGGTGTTATCCAATCAGTCCGATGGCTACAACATTCGGAATTACGTCATTCTTTGCATTATATTGACATTCGATGGCTTACAGACAGCAAATATTCCCGTGATAACCGGGCAAAACTTTCAATGAATGAAATGAAGATATACATCGATTTAATAATTGAAAACTTTACACACTAATCGATAAATGTTTATCAAAGTGTAAGGACGTAAAAAGCATGATTTGGTCCACAAATTATTAGGTTAAGTATTTGAACTAGAAATTTATATAATGCGTTTCACTGTGGGGTAAATGCAATCTTTAAAATGTGTCGTAGTTCAACTTTAATTGTGATTGGACTGAAACAGAAAGTGTCCCACAGGCTATTTCTTGGAAGCACAATTCTTAAATAGACGGAAGTGCAACTATATGGAATTCTATTACAGAAAACATTGACTTCCATATATAATTCGGAACAGATAAGGTGTTTATTTGTGTTATCATTTTTTACTCATACAAGTAAATCATATTAATTAAAAGAAACGCACGCAGATAATGCATATTCATTTTGCAAAAAAAACTGTATGCATTCTTTGGTCACATTAAACCGTTCAAATGGGTGAGATAGACGTGAGTATGACGTAAACATTCATTTCTTGGCAATGTGACGTTTGTTCATACTAATGTTTTTATCATTTAGGCTTCGATCTAAGAGCCATTACATCTTGAATATAAGTTAACGGTTTACACGAGCAGACACCATGTGATAATTGTGTCATGCATGTTAACAGGATGTTCGAGGGCCAAGATTTGCTAATCGCATTGCCATATGCATTTTACGGTAACTTAACTAAATCGACATATTTGCATTCCTAAAGTACAATAATCAGGTAGTTTTCATTTTAGTTTGGTAATGAATGCATTAATATTGTTTTCCCTTTTACTCCCACACAGACGGACACAATGAGGTGGATAATGATAATTTGAGAAAATGTAAAGAAGAAAGATTGTGTTTTAATGCCCACAGAGAAGCCCTTTTCTACAATCTTTCTTGACTAGCAGGTAAAAGGTGTAGCTGAACCTATTCATCTTTTTACAGCGATCATCATTTGTTCGACAAAAAATATTTTCACAAATGAAATGATTTTCAATGAACCTATTTAAAACCTTCCATTATGAAAAAGAAAATATGGATATTTTATGTCTGTATAGTCAACATAAGCATGAATTGTTATTTTCTTCAACATTCATTGTATTAGGTTACAAATGATAGCTTCAGTTTATGAACCAGGAAATAACAAAGTGAAATTAAACCTGGTTATTAGAATGACGTTCGTCGTTGTTCGGCGGGCGGGCGTTGGGGATAGCGGCGTCTAACTTAACTATGGTATTGGATAACTTTAGTTGTTGACATATTGCGACCAAATTTGTTATACAGGAAGAGTGTATGGAGACTTTTCATGGGATATCGTTAAGGGCCAAGGTCATTGTTACTGTTACTTAAAACAGCAAAACAGTTGAAACTAAATAATTCTTATTAAGGGTGTAATATTGTAACCAAATGCGCATGTACTCCGTCTGACAATGGATATATTTTATTTCGATAAGTTCTTGGATGGAAGTGGATTATAAACAATACATATACCCGTTTTAATCAGAGCTGTCCGCTTCATATATAATGTAAACCACCAAGGCCAAAAAAATAATTGTTTGTTTAGGGTAACCTTCCCAATATTTCTAGGTAGAGTAGGTAGGGATTTTTTTTTCAAATTCTGTCGTAAGTTCAGAGTGTTTTCTTGCACATGGCAGTCTTTCCTACATTACTGTCATTGCCTGACTTTGTTTTATCATATAAACAATAATTCTGATTAAAATCTGCATTTATCCGCCCTTCGTAACTCTCTATTCGCTAACGAATATTTTGTTTGCTCAGAAACGGAAAAAAATAGTTCGGGTCGGCGCATTTTTATAGGTAGGGTCGGGTTACCCGAAACGGACATTTTTTTAGGCCCAATGAGTATTATCACTATGTTGCTTGCAAAGCAAATTCAAACGTGGTAGTCATCATAAATACGTTGCATAAATGACTGACGTTGTATTTGAGTTCGATTTAATATTAACATGATCAAGTCTATATAAAATGAAACACAAATAGTACAAAATGACGATTTGCAGATACTTTTAATAACAATTAAAGATACCAAAGACGAAACGTTGGGTCTTAATGTGCTTTTTCAGTTTGTTTCCCCTTTTAGTATGCTATTAATAGACAATAGGCAAGTAGCTACATAAATACTTACTATGCTCGAACTAATGTAGAAAAAATGTTTGATTCGATGCCATAAAAAAAACGAGATATGTATTTTTAAAGGGTACTACAATCTCAAAAAGACAAACCCTTTAATCTATCGTTCTTTTTCATAGTGTTACTTTCATCTAACATTTTAAAGATGCTCTCTTACCTTCAAGTAAGATTTACCACAATTAATACAATAGTTCAAATATACCAAAACGGATGAATGAATGTCAATATCAATGGGTTTTATGATGAATACTGAGTTTAATTTGAAAGAAAGGTGCAGAAACAAAGTTATTTCTACCATATAATACTTCTGATATTAAATCACAGCAAATCGTTTAGCACTAACCTATTCTTTGATGGGTTTTTGTTTTGCGTTTTCCGCTATTAAATACACTGTTACAATCCTGTTATCGGTAATTAAATATTTCCATAAATGTATAATTTAATAAGTAGTTAAATGTTTATCATTCAAAATGTATGTTTGTTATATATGTGTGTGTATTGATTGTGGATAAGAGTGTCTCTTTAATTGTTTTAATCAGTGTTAAAGAATTAAAATAAAAAGACCATCATTTCAAAAGAACTGTTTTTCCTTTAAGTAACAGTGACCTTGAACTATTAATAATCGGCCCCAAAAGAAATCCCATGACAGGTCTCCATAAACTTATCCTATATACCAAGTTTGATCGAAAGATGTACACCTTATTTTAAGTTATTGTACAAACTGTATTTTCATTTGAAACAGTAACATTGACCTTGACCATAGGGGCCGCAAACGCAATTCCATCAAAGGCCTCCATAAACTATTCCTATACACCAAAATTGGTTGTAGCATGTCAATCCTCAACTAAAGTTATTCAATACCATAGATGAGTTTGACACCGCACTCCCGACCTGCCACCCGCCAGAACAACGACGTACGTCATTCTAATGTCCACTTTGTCCTTTATAAGTGAAGGCTTTATAACAAGTTTATTTAAGTGAAGCCTTTGATTGGCTAAAAAATAACATGACCAAGAACTGTAAGAATTTGTCGAATAAATGTGTTCCGCTATTAAAAGATGATGACATAAATTCAGCTATATTTCCTACCTGCTTGTCAAGAAATATTATAACGTAGAAGAGGTCTTCTGTATGTGTATGCAAAGTAAACTGTAAACACTGACACGATCTGTCTTCTTAACACATTCTTAAATTATCATTAACCGCCTCATTGGGTCCGTCTTTGAGGAGAAAAAAGGAAAACAGCATTGAAGCAATTATTACCAAACTTTAATGAAAACTAATTGTTTTTTGTACTAAAGGAATGCAAATCTGTTGATTTAGTTAAGTTTCCGTAAAAATGAAGATGGCAATGCGATTAACAAATATTGGGCCTCGAACATACTGTTAACATGTATGACACAATTATCACCTGGTGCCTGTTCGTGTAACCGTACACTTATATTCTAGATGTAATGGTTCTTAGAAAGAAGCCAAAATGATAAAAAACATACCTATAAACAAAAGTGACATTGTCACAAAATGATTGTTTTTAATTTTTTATCTCACCCATTTGAACGGTATAGGTGAACAAAGAATGCTTACTATTTTCTTTAAAATAATGCCGTTCAAGTAGCGTTCGAGAATAAGTTTGTTTTGACAATCAAATTTTGTTCTAAAGTGTACTAACAAACGGCTGTTGAGATTGAGAAGCTTTAGGTACTAGATTGAAGACAATGACATGCATTAGGAATGAATATGCATGATCTCACTGCGCTCTATTTAATTGATTTAATCGACCTGTAACAATATAAATGACGAAAAGAATGAACACCTTATCTGTTCCGCATTATTTATGGAGTCCAACGTTTCCTGCTATAGAATACCATTTATTTGCACTTCCGTCTATTTAAGAAATATGATTCCACAAGTTAGCGTGTGGGACACATTCTGTTCAAGTCCAATTACAACTGAAGTTGAAATACGACACATTTACATTTACGCCAGAGTGAAACTCATTATAGAAATTTCTAGTTCAAATAAGTAACCTGATAGTTTGTGGACCAAATCCTGCTTTAAAATCCTCATATTTTGATAAACATTTCCTGATTATTGTGTAAAATTTTCAATAATTTAATCCATGCATATCCGCAATTCATTTATTCGATGTTCTGCTCGGTAGGCTATCGCCGGATTGTTAAATCTCTGTAAGCCACGAATTGGTCATTGAAGGTCAATATGATGTACAGAATGATGTGATTCAATACGTTGTAGCCATCGAACAAGTTTGATTTTACCATACAATGATATAGATCACAAAAACACATATAATGACATATTCAGGGTACCATTCGTGTGTATGTTTTATATTCTTTAATTGTCAGATCGATACAACTAGTCAACGAGTCAAAATGACTGTACGTACAAATAATCGTCTTCATTTGCCATACAGCACAAAACGAAAGACACGCATGTAAACGTACCATTATAATTTTATTTTAAATGTGTTTGTAGAGGCCATATGGACAAATTAAACAATACACACGCAATCGCATCGTGAATCAGTTTCCGAAGGGCGCACTACTCAATAATTAAAAACTGCTGGGAAAACATATTGCAGGGTCATCTTGTTCTAGATTTTTTTTCAAGCCGTAAGCAGCTTTTTAATGAATTTACATTTGAAATCATCGCTATTACAATTTTTACAATGAAAAACCTCGTATTGTCGTTTCTCTATAACACACTCCAGATAACCTTCAGGGTATATTTCACTGTCCGTTTCCATTTAAGGATTTGCTTGTTACATATAAAACACGATGGAAGCGTTTAGAGGGCACACGTACCTCCTTATAATGTTCTCAACGTTAAACATGTATGTCGGTGACAATGAAAGTATATGGTATCCTATATCGGTAAAAGTCTGTTTAAGTGAACCATCGGTATCATCTTTTAATACTGAGAAAGCGTATTGAGGTTTTTTACCGTTCACAAAGTGTGCTAAAAGTCGAGTTCTTCATATCGACAAGCCGTGTTATATCTCTAGACTAGGTGTGCAGACAAGTATCACGACAAGGCAAGAGGAAACTGATATAATGCTTAATTACATTTAGTGTTAACCTGACGGTGCTTTTCTCCATACGGATATATCATAATTCATTCACTATCAGGCTCGCGTTTGTTTTTCAGAACTTTGAAAAAAAAATAGTATTGAACCCATAGATGCACATGTTGTTGTTATGTGTTGTCCTATCAGTACAATAGATAAAAACAAGTTTGATACAGAGATATACCTGGCGCAGGAAACCTTATTCGGGCTCGAAATTTCTACTTACTCTTTAGTTTTCCATATTGGATCACTTATCTTTATATCGTGCAAAAATGGCGTCTATCTACAGATTCAGATAAACAAATGAAACATTTCCAATACATTCTTTAAAGCAAACAAACTGTCGACGTGATATATACGTAACGGGGAAAGTAGGTGACCCGATATGAGATATAATATCATATCATAGTAACCGAAGTACATACATACAAATGTACAGTTATAAAACATACAGCAAAATGCGATCGCTCGAGGACGCCGGGGTCCAAGCTGAAACCTCGAGGGAACCTTGTCTGTCTCGCGAAACTGTTTAAACTCGTAATTAACTTCTCAAATGCCCTTATCTACTATCATCGGTCATGCGTAAACAGTGATAAACGGTTTTTCACACCCAATAAAATTCCCTTTTAACTCTCATTACAATTGTTACAACATGCGAAAACACATACCAATTGTTCGTTTACCCTGGAACACGCGTTCGGGATAGAGTGTGAACTTATTACCTCGAGGGACCATAAGGTTTTGTGCATGATATGTGTTTTTGCGACCGGGTATAGAGCTCGACTCCTCGATTTATTTAGGTTTCGATGCAGCGTCAGTATATTTTATATGAAAATAGAAGGAAAAATGTTCGGGACCATGCTCTGATCTCGAGGGACCGCCGGTTCTCGAACGACCGCCTGTTCGAAGGACCGCAGTTTTACTGTATTGCAGTTGTCAAGAAACGCCAATATGAGGTATTTGATGGTATCAAGAGTTATATTGATGGTTTCAAACGTAAATTCATTGACAGTATGCATATGGCTTGACAAATAAATCGAATTAGATTTAGATCTAGAACATCATTAGTCTGCAAGATGTTTCCCCAGCAGTTTTTAGGGTATTGATAAATGCGCCCTTCGGAAACTGATTCATGTTGCGATTAAGTGTGTATTGTATAATTTGTCGAAATGGCCTCTACAAACACATATTAAATGGGATTGCGTTAGTACATTTACATGCTAGTCTGTCGTTTCTCTCCAATTCATAATAATGAGCAATCCAATGTAATATTTGTCTTCTAAATTCTAAACCAAAACTGCAGATAGTATATTTATATGAAAAAATAAAGAAACAAGCTCAGTAGTCATAATTTAAACATAAACCCCGTTTAATGGCACAGGGTAAAGACAAAAGGCATATAGTTCAAAAATCACAAAAAAAGAAACATGGAAAACAGCACAAAACTCCACAAACAACAAAGTGCATATACAAAAACTAGGTGTATCAAAAGAATACTTTTTTTCGGATGAAAATCAAAATAAAAGAACATGCAATCTACTAAGTATTTGAAAACTAAAGGTTTGGTACTTTAATATAATTAACTATTAAGTTCAGTGTTGTTGTTATCTCAGGAATGTAATTGTAAATATTGAAAATACACCAATCTTAATGCCAAGGCACGAATATTCAGAAAAGCAGAATAGATAATGAACGAGAGACACAAAATACCACACATAGTTTACAAGATAATCAAAATGTCATTTATCAATAATTGTTTGAGTCACCGCCTTGCTATAGATAGATAGATAGATTTATTTCAGCATAAAATGTACATAGCATGGAATTAAACACATGATAAATAATATCAGGAATGAAATATATCCATGTTAACTACATTATATATCTAAGGATAACACAAAAAAGGGATTGATAATCCCTTATTTCCATTGTGGTCCTTATATAACAAACTAGTTGACATAGGAAGACATGCTATTAAGAAATTATAATTAAAAAAAAATAATAAAAAATATCACAGTAGAAGACTGATTATGTATTAATTGTATTGCATATTTAAATATAAATAATAATATGTTAGGTAAAATAAGAAGTATCACAGTGTATCACAATTGAAGTGCTGTTCAAATACTAGATTAACAGAAAGTATTCAACAATGGACAATAAAACAAGACATAAATATCCATGAATAATAGGTATGCTAAATTAAAAATGTAAGATTACCTTGGACATGAATCTATCTATTACAATATAAAATACATGATATATGAACAGCCCTAGTCCAACAAATATGTTTTAAGGGAAGATTTAAAAGTCTTCAAAGACTTGCTGAACCTTATTTCCTTAGGGAGATCATTCCATAGTGAGCATCCTCGGTAAGCAAAGGATTTCTTACCAAAACTATTGACCTTTGGATATGAAAAACGCCTACTATCCATAAAATCAGTTCCCTGAGATGTAGCGGACATTCTGAATCTAGTTTTATAATTGTGTGCCACACTAACGGGGTTAAAATGTTCACTTAGATATGAAGGGGCCAATTTGGAATGAATCTTAAAAACATGACAAAGAGTTATAAAATCAACCCTTTTGTCCACAGGTAACCAGTTAAGACAATTAAACTGAGATTTTCCAATGTGGGACCTAGATTCTAAATTTAATACAAATCTCATTATTTTGTTTTGTGTGACCTGAAGCTTATTACGCAAGTCTTGGTTAACAGAATAAAACCAGATGGTAGAGGCAAAGTCTAGATGGCACTGAATAAGGGACATGACCAGTAACCTTTTTGTGTGCTGGGTAAGGTACTCACGCTTCCTTAATAAGAATTTTAACATTGTATTTGCCTTTTTCATGACCGACCTAGCCATGTCCTCAAAAGCTATATAAAGTTTATGTAAACATAAATGAAAATAACAGCGAAACAGGATGCGCAACCCAACAGACATCAATATAAACAGTAGCAAGGCTATTGAGTGACGCTGCATTGCATTTATCATATTTAACGAAGATAAACAGCCTCATTTGTTGTTGACATAAATACAGTAACACCGACACTATTTATTTTTGGTATTCATGATAATATCTTTATTGAAACAAGCATTAGAAGATAAATGCATTTTACCTGAAATACAAGAAGTTAATGCTAAAAACTACAATTCCATAGCAGAAAATATTTTAATTTTAGAAACCAGCTCAGGTGTCATATTTGAGAACCCACAGGAATGTTGTACTGTTGGGAACTGAGCCAACAATCTCGTGTTTAAGAGGCGAACACGTTACCTCACCCTGGTGGGGATCGATCCCACAACCACAATGGTAAAAGAAGGATAATTTATCCACTAGATTACTCTAATTATGGTAGTGATCGAACCCAAAACTTTTTTGGTGAATTGCAGACATCTTTACCAATAGAGTATTTCTTGGGCCTTTATCTTTGGATGGTGTAATCCAATTTGTTCGATGGCTACAGCATACGGAATTACGTCATTCTTTGCATCATATTGACCTTCGATGACGCAGTCATTGCTTCAAGACGGTTGAGGATCCCGCGATAGCCTATCGGGCAAAACATTAAATGAATGAATGAATTGAAGAAAATAATGAATTGAATTATTGAAAACTTAACACAAAAGTCAGGAAATTATTATCAAATGTGAGGACGATAAAAGGTTGGTTTGGTCCGCAAACTATCAGACTTCTTATTTGAACTAGGAATTTCTATAATACGTTTTACTCTGGCGTAAGTGCAATCTTTTAATGTATCGTTTTACAACTTCAGTTATGATTGGACTGAAACAGAATGTGCCCCAGTCGCTATTATTTGGTATCATGATTCTTAAATCGACGGAAGTGCAACTAAATAATATTCTATGACAGAAAAAAATGAGCTCCATAAATAATGCAGAACATGTAAGGTGTTTATAATTTTCACCATTTTTATTGATACAGGTCAATTAAATCAATTAAATGGAACGCAGTCAGATAATGCATATTCATTCCTAACGCATGTCATTGTGTTCTATCAAGTACATAAAGCTTCTCAGTCTTAACAGCCGTTTTCGGGAACACTTTAGAATAGAATACAAACAGATACAAGTGATAATTGTGTCATAACAGGATGTTCGAGGTCCAATATTTGTTAATCGCATTGCCATCTGCATTTTACGGTAACTTAACTAAATTAACAAATTTGCATTCCTTTAGTACAAAAAAACAATTAGTTTTCATTTTAGGTTGGTGATGACTGCTTCGATGTTGTTTTCCTTTTTACTCCCACACAGACGAACAAAATGAGGCGGTTAATGATATTTTGAGAATGTGCTAAGAAGACAAATTGTGTCAGTGTTTACAGTTCACTTTGCCTACACATAGAGAAGACCTCTTCTACGTGCTAATCTTTCTTGACGAGCAGGTAGGAAACATAGCTGGTTTTACATTTTTTCATCATCTTTTTACAGTAGTTCACATTTGTTCGACAGATTCTTACCATTTTTGTACATATTATTTCCAGGAATTCATAGGCTTCACTTCAATTAACATGTTTTAAAACCTTCTATTATAAAGAAGAAAATATATTAACATCTAGTTCAATTATAAACATAAATATGTACTGTTTTTTTCTTCAACATTCCTTGTATTTTGGTACATATTTCGCTTCAATTTATCAACCACGTATTCAAAAATTGGCCATTAGAATGACATACGTTGTTGCTCGGCGGGAGAGCGTTCGGGAGTGCGGCGTCAAACTCAACTATGGTATTGAATAACAATATTAAGGATTCACATACTGCGACCAAAGTTGGTAATGAGGAATAGTTTATGGAGATCTTTCATTGCGTTTGGGGCCCTATGGTCAAGGTCAAGGTTACTGTTACTGTTTCAACAGTTTGTTTAGTCACTCAAGTTAGTCGAACAAACTTGCTTTATAGGAGAAGTTTATGGAGACCTTTCATGGGATTGCTTTAGAGGCCCATAGTATCAAGTTAAAAGTCACACTTACTAAAAAGATGAAAAGCATTTCTGTTGTTTTTTTAATTTGATGGTGTTTTTGTTATAATTATTTGACACTGGAACGAACAATTAAAATGTTACATGAAAGTAATACTATTACAAAGAATACTACATTTGAAGGGTTTGTCACTGTAAGGTTGTAGAATCCTTTACAACCTTATTTCATGTTGCTGTTTTTTGCATCTAATCAAACATTATTTTCGACATTAGCTGGAGCATAGTTTGCGTTTAGGCTGCATACTAAGAGGGAGAAACAAGCAGTAAAAGCACGTTTCCCTTTCAAAGTCAACGTTTTGTCTTTTTTATCTAAAATTGTTAACTAAGTTCTCGGCCTAATGTCTTGTGACATAGTATGTAACTGAAAAATAGATGCTGATGTTCAGGTCCGTACATGAAAAGAACCGTATATAACTGAAAAATATGAGTAGATCGTAGTCCGATTTTTCTTCGTAATTTAAAGTTCAATTTAATATTGACATGTTCAAGTATATATCAAATGAAATGTTTTCTCAAAAATAACCATCAGAACCATGGTAAAATCTATGGAAATAAATTGGTATATGTTGTGTGAAGTTTAACGTTGGTACCATATTAAAATATGTTTAGGAAGCTGTCAACGAGTAGTGAATAGTATTTCACCTACATGTAAAGAGTGGGTAATAGTTTTTTTGTTCTCGAAAATGAATTATACTTATTTATTTCTTCCCAATATATCGATATTGCCGTAAACATACACGTATACAAATCATTATAAGAAAATGTGTCTTACATAATAAACTATAAACTATATACAATATTCAATCAATGAAAAACATTTTAATAAATGGTCGTTTTGAGTGTGTTTTAAGTATTGTGTTTAAGGTAACAAATTCATGGATAATATTATTAGGGCTTTCTTCATACATGGTTCAAATGTTTAAGACAATGTCATGGATTTAGCGTATGTTTGTGTGTACTATCGTTAGTTTCTGTTCATACAAAGGAAGCGGATTAAGGCCATTATACCGATCACAACATGTGCTTAATATCGAGTTTTCATATCGACAAATCGTGCGATATCTCAAGACTTTGTGCGCAGACAATTATCACGACATGGCAAGACGGAGCTGATATGCTTCTTAATTACATTTATTTATAATCTGATGATGTTACTTTCTTCACACGGTTATATCATTCATATTATCTGGCTTGTATTCTCGTTTTATTAAAAAAAAAACATTGATTTCTTAGAAGCACATGTGGTTGTCTTTTATAGGACAACATAACGTCTGTTGTCCTACCAGTGCTATACATAATAATAAAGTGTTATACTTTGGTGTTTTACAATTCCTTTTATGTGGAAATGTCACTAGTACAAATACTAAATTGACACGAATATGACTAACCTGAAAGTCTTAACCACGTCCTTAAAATACTTTTAGTATATTACGTATCCAATCAATATGACGACAGGCCTTTGACCCAGGTCTGTTCACGCGGTAATCTTATACTTTTCCATATTTGGTCAATATGCTTTGCATCCTACCGCAATGGCTCCTATTATTCGATTCCGATGCAAAAACGAAACATTCAAACAGGTAAGCAAGTTTCGACGTGATATATACATTCCGGGGTTAGTTGGTGACTCGATGTTGTATATATAGGTCGCAGAAAACCAAATTCGGGCTCAATCTTCCTAATAACAAGTAACTTACAATATAATGCTATATTTTACATAGCATATAAAAATTTAGTCATACAATGTTTATACGGATGCTTTTTACATTTCAAGTTGGTTTAAAGAATCGGTTAAATAATTGAATGAAACAATATAAACAATTTGTGACATTGACAAAAAGGCCTGACGAAAGCTGTCACAGCAGAACACAATATGAAGGGTGTTGATTACACGCACAATACATATAAGAGGTAATCTACGATACTATTCAATGCATGACATTGTTTTTGTATGAATCATATCGTTTATAATTTCTAACGTTTGGATATGAAAATATGTTAACATGAAGTTGAATATTCTATTTCATGTTTTCCACATGCATGTCACTTGTCCAAATCCTTTGGGCAAGACAAAATTTTGAGAGATTCTCCTTCAATTCTATTTAAACAAGAAATAACAAGAAAAAAATACTTATGTATTATCTTAATCTATTTAAGTACTTTGAAACAATTATAAAATATGAGATATGTTTTATTTATAATGTCATGCTTAAATATTCTACATTACCTTCACCCGTTGGAACTCTCCCTTTTCGGATTTGGAAAAACTCCAAAATTTTAATTCCAGTATTTGGAAAATATGTCCTTGGAATATCTCAAATTGTACAAAAGAAAATAGTGACAGGAAAATACAACTTTTTGAGAAGGAAATTTCGACAGAAAATCCGGGCATGGTTTTTGTAATTCTGTTTTGTTACCAGATTATAGCATAATTCTACCCCTCATAGCGTCCATCCATCAAATCATCAGTATAATGTATTATTGTATGATTAAATCTAAATAACAATTCATCGAGTTACACCGACAAAAACATGCAATGAAACACGTAAAACCAACTATTTAACACAAAACGAATATGTTCGTTTTATACAGTAACAGACTAGGTCACTTTGAATAATTTGATTTGAATAACTGTTGATTTACCCCTTTGATATCTTTAAGCTCCACTTTCACAGATTGAACGTTTAAACCACATTTTATCTTTGTCTTGGAATAAGCCATTTAATATCTGAAAAACAGTGTTATAGAACTGCTAAACTTAAAAGATCAGATCGCTGTTGTTATTATTTACGTCCGAAATTTGATAATTTATGGTTAAAAGCACTACTAACACTTTAAGAAAAATGAGTTATTTTAGCAGTTTGCCAAGCAATGGAGAGATGTTTCATTGTGTTATCGTATATGAATAAACTGAAGGCATTGATACCAAAATCAGATCAGTTCTGAGACGAATAAAAGAAAAGTCAAAACTATCAATTTGTGAGAGTGCAGCTTAAAGGTTATAATCTACTATATCAGTAGTTTCATTTTGTTGTTGAAACATGATCGAAAAGATAAATAATAACAAAACAAATAAAAAACGTATATTTTCGAAACCTATCTTTTCTTCTCACTATTTTTGTCAATTTACACATGTAAAGGAATGCTTTTGCTGGATCAAATGTCACAATTACTCCGTCATTTTTAGAATAAACGCTTACTATTAACAAGACATCATTCCAGCGTTTCTTTCGTCATGCCGTGACCATCTTTAAATTATCACGGTGACTTGTTTAAAAAGATGGTGCTGATGGCCAATGACTGTAACCGGAACAAGAGAGGTCCGTCACAAAAACGTGACAAATAGCCCCAGACAGACTGATTTCTTTTGTATAAAGTGCGATGGACGACGGGTGTATACATTCCCTATCAGTGTTTCCAGGCAAAAAATCGTATCAATTTCAATAGTTTTAAACGCTTTTACACTACTAGTATTTTGTTAAACCGTTAGTCTGGAGGTTTCTGGAAGGCACGCGTTGCGTTTGTAAATCAAAATTCTTTGCAATGTTTCTGTTTTGAAGATGCCAAAATGTGTGTACACGATATATATTTAGAATTGTTTTTGACTAGAGCTAAACCATTAAAATGAAATACTATCAGAAGTTCATGCTCTTTGAAATGCTTTTCGCAGATGCTCTTTCACAGGTGAACTCTGAAAATCCTCAAAATCATCTTTAGTGGGGAAACATCCAAACAGGTTGTAACAGATATTCAATTTCATAATTAATGATGTAGACAATTTATCGATGTCGATTATTTTTAGGGTATGCATTTGCTTGAGAGAAATGTTGGAGTTCGAACTGAAAGATGCACAGCTATGATGATTTTACCAGCCATTTATCATGTACCATATACGACAGCCTATTGAAACGCCATGACATGCTATATTTTTCAATATTCAAAAGAGCAAAAGTATCAATAAAACAAACTATTTTCCACTTTGGCTATGATAGTGTTTTTATAACAAATGTATGATTTGATAAGTTGTCTACCTTATTGTGAGCCTTTTACGATTTGTGTTTTTTTTTATTTACTACAGAAGAGGCTTTTCTTGCTCGTTTGATATAGTTTCCTTTAAAAAAACAAAATGAGATATTTTAAGATCCATTTCGAAGTCGGAAACCGCGGCGACGTAGTCGTTCAAATATCTTAACAATAGCCATTACTCAAATACCGTTCACCTTAAACACAAGTTGCCAAAGAAATTAAAGACAACAACATTGCATTCATATACATCTACGGATTTACTTTAATTGCTATTTCATGTGTGATATTTTTTTTTATTTTTTTTGCCAAAAAAAAATCCTCGTTTACCGCTTACCTCTTTTAATGGTCATTGTTGGTCTTCGTTTCATCAAAAATGTTATTCTTGCGTCGCAGTGGAACTTTTGTTTTCAAAGTGCGGGTGTATCTTTATATTTATTTCAACATCAAAATATATTGTTTATCTTCGTAAAAATGATATATCAAGCGCAGCGTTACTGTCTGTTCGTTTGCGTTTGCTGTTTTAGTGTTATTGACATATAAGATTATATCAACTGCATATTGCAAGATGGTGACTCCAAAATGTATTGATAAATGAAATTTTGATAATCTTGTTAACTGTGTGTGTTTTTTTAAGTAGTGTCTGCATTGACATTACGACTGATTGGGTAAATGTTCTCTATTCATAATCATATTAATGCTACTCGATATAACAAGACTACTGAAACGAAAAGTAAAAAATATAGATGTGTCAAACTTTTAGTTTTCGAATATATAGAAGCTGGCAACATTCTGAATTTTGATTTTTTTTTCAATTAAAGATTCTTTTTGCAGTTTTATTTTAGAAATCAAAAAAGACAAATAGTACATTGAGAAACGGCAGGCGAGCATGTTAATGTATCATCACAATCCCATTTGAAATGTGTTTGTAGAGGCCATTTGGACAAATTATACAATACACACGCAATCGCACCATGAATCAGTTTCCGAAGGGGGCTACAATCAATAATTAAAATCTGCTGGGAAAACATATTGCAGTCGAATCATGTTCTAGATCTAAGTTCATTTCGATTTTTTCAAGCCGAATGCATCATTTCAATGATTTTCCATTTGATAATATCAATTCAAATTGGTTTAATCAAATATCTCGTATTGGCGTTTCTGCATAACAGAGTCTAGATAACTTTAATGGTTTATATTACGGTACATTTGTATTTAAGAATTTGCTTGTTACAAATAAAACACGATGTACGCGTTTAGAGTACACGCGAACAATCCGTTCATGTTATAAACGTTTTACATGTCCGTCGCAAACAATGATATCCAATAAAAGGTACCCTACTAACTCTGTAACGTGTACACCACTTCGACAACATGTTAACATTGATGAATTTGAGGAAAATATTTTATGTATTTATCTGAATTGGAAAAAGGGGCTATTTTGGTACGATATAAAGATAAGTGATCAAATAAAGAAATCTATGGGGTCAAAAGTCCTGGACCTATGGCATTGTGTCATTCATGTTGCAGGCATTAACTCCGGAATGTATATATCACGTCGAAACTTGCTTACCTATCTGAATGTTTCGTTTTTGCATCGGAATCGAAAAATAGGAGCCATTGCGGTACGATGTAAAGCATATTGACCAAATATGGAAAAGTATGAGATCACCGCGTGAACAGACCTGGGCCAAAGGCCTGTCGTCATTCTGATTGGATACGTGATATACTTAAAGTATTTTAAGGACGTGGTTAAGACTTTCACGTTAGTCATATTCGTGTCAATTTAGTATTTGTACTAGTGATATTTCCACATAAAAGGAATTGTAAAACACCAAAGTATAACACTTTATTATTATGTATAGCACTGGTAGGACAACAGACGTTATGTTGTCCTATAAAAGACAACCACATGTGCTTCTAAGAAATCAATGGGGTTTTTTTATAAAACGAGAATACAAGCCAGATAATATAAATGATATAACCGTGTGAAGAAAGTAACATCATCAGATTACCAATAAATGTAATTAAGAAGTATATCAGCTCCGTCTTGCCATGTCGTGATAATTGTCTGCGCACAAAGTCTTGAGATATAGCACGATTTGTCGATATGAAAACTCGATATTAAACACAATTCTTAAAACACACTCAAAACGACCATTTATTCAAATGTTTTTCATTGATTGAATATTGTATATAGTTTATAGTTTATTGTGTAAGATACATTTTCTTATAACGATTTGTATACGTGTATGTTTACGGCAATATCGATATATTGGGAAGAAATACAAATACAAATACAAAGCATTTATATAGCGCAAAAATGTATAAAATATTCGGTTGCACTGTACAATATCAGAACAAAACATCGCATACATACATGCATACATAAACAAAATTAGCAATGATATTAAAGAAATATTATATGCGATATGATTTTAAAAGCACTTCGTATAGTCACTCTTGAGTTTAGTATCTTTGATATAGTCATTTACCCAACATTCTAATTGTTAAACAGCCCAAAACAAGTATGTCTTTAGTTTTGACTTAAACTGCTTTTCATTAGCAATGTCCTTCAAATAATTTGGTAATGAGTTCCACCACTGAGGTCCAACAACTGCTAGAGATCTATCAGCAAGTTTAGTTTTTGTAGTTGGAATGTCAAAGAGATGACTTGACGAGGATGATCTCAGTCTTTGTCGGTATTGGTTTTTAGATGAAATAAACATGTCACAAAGGTACGAAGGTGCTGTGCCATTTACAACACGAAACACAGTCACAATCACTTTAAACATAATTCTGGCACGAATCGGAAGCCAGTGTAAAGATCTAAGAATCTCCACACTAGGTTGTTCGTATGTGGCACCAGTAACAATGCGTGCAGCATGATTCTGTACACGTTGTAATTTGTCCAGTTGGTAACTTGGAATACCAGTGAATAGTCCATTGCAAAAGTCCAGATGTGAATGTATCAGACCATGAACGAGTATTTCTGCGGACTTCTGAGTAAGATGTTTTCTGATTGTCTTCAGATTTTTTAATTGCATATTTGCTATTTGACACTTTCTGGAAATGTGCTTATCAAAACTCAGAGTAATAAATAAGTATAATTCATTTTCGAGAACAAAAACCAATTACCCACTCTTTACATGTAAGTGAAATACTATTCACTACTCGTTGACAGCTTCAAAAACATATTTTAATATGGGTCCAACGTTAAACTTCACACAACATATACCATTTTATTTCCATAGATTTTACCATGGTTCTGATGGTTATTTTTAAGAAAACATTTCATTTTATATATACTTGAACATGTAAATATTAAATTGAACTTTAAATTACGAAGAAAAATCGGATTACGATCTACTCATATTTTTCAGTTATATACGGTCCTTTTCATGTACGGACCTGAACATCTGCATCTATTTTTCAGTTACATACTACAAGACATTAGGCCGAGAACTTAGTTAACAATTTTAGATAATTTAAAATAAGACAAAACGTTGAGATTGAAAGGGAAACGTGCTTTTACAGCTTGTTTCTCCCTCTTAGTATGCAGCCTAAACGCAAACTATGCTCCAGCTAATGTCGAAAATAATGTTTGATTATATGCAAAAAATAGCAACATGAAATAAGGTTGTAAAGGATGCTACAACCTCAAAGTGACAAACCCTTTAACTGTAGTATTCTTTCTAATACATTAACATTCATGTAACATTTTAATTGTTAGTTTCAATGTCAAACATATAATACATACATAATTTGTCTTCGTAACATATTTTCAAATCATCATTAACCGCCTCATTTTGTTCGTATGTGTGGGAGTAAAAAGGAAAACAACATTGAAGCAGTCATCACCAAACTAAACTGAAAACTATTTGTGTTTTGTACTAAAGGAATGCAAATTTGTTGGTTTAGTTAAGGTACCGTAAAATGCAGATGGCAATGCGACTAACAAATCTTGGACCTCGAACATCCTGTTATGACACAATTATTACTTGTATCTGATTGTGTAGACCGTTAACTTATATTCTAGATGTAATGGTTCTTAGATAGAAGCCTAAATGATAAACATATTACTATAAACAAACATGACATTGTCGCAAAATGATTGTTTTTAATTTTTTATCTCACCCATTTGAACGGTTTAGGGGGACCACAGAATGCTTACTATTATCTTTAAAATAATGCAGTTCAAGCAGTGTTCGAGATCACGTTTGTTTTAACAATCAAATGTTGTTCTTAAGTATTCTCGAAAACGGCTGTTGAGACTGAGAAGCTTTATGTACGGGATAGAACACAATGACATGCATTTGGAATGAATATGCTTTATCTGACTGCGTTCCATTTAATTGATTTAATTGACCTGTATCAATAAAATGGTGAAAATATAAACACCTTATCTGTTCTGCATTATTTATAGAGTGCATTTTTTCTGTTATTGAATATTATTTAGTTGCACTTCCGTCGATTTAAGAATCATGATTGCACAAAATAGCGACTGGGGCACATTCTGTTTCAGTCCAATCATAACTGATGTTGCAATACGATACATTAATAGATTGCTCTTACGCCAGAGTGAAACGTATTATAGAAATTCCTAGATCAAATAAGTAACCTGATAGTTTGCGGACCAAATCAACCTTTTATCGTCCTCACATTTGATAAACATTTCCCGTCTATTGTGTTAAATTTTCAATAATTCAATCCATTCTTTTCTTCAATTCATTCATTCAATGTTTTGCCCGGTAGGCTATCGCGGGATCCGCAACCGTTGTAGCCATGAATGTGTCATCGAAGGTAAATATGATGTAAAGAATGACGTAATTCCGTATGCTGTAGTCACAAATTGGATTACACCATCCATATAAAGGCCAAAGAAATACAAAAAATAACATACTCAGGGTATTGTACCATTCGTGTTTTTATTTTCTATTTTCTATTGTGAAATTGTCACGCCGATATAACTATATTACGAGTCCTAACGGGTTTTCGTAGAAATATTGCCTTCATTTACCATACAGCAAGGCCAAGCTATGTGCTTTTAGGACACACAGGATAGGAATTGCAAAACCTATAAATATTTTCAATCATTCGTCCAACAGTCAGAACAAGTTTTCTGCGATTAGCACATACATAATAGAAAGCGGTTTACGAAGACAGATTGTCCATCGTTTACCCAACAGCCAGGCAAAGTTATGTGCGATAAGCGTATTAAGCATTGCTGTACGTTTAAGTTTTTTTTCCTTCAATAAAGATTCAGCAAGTACTTTACCTCTGCATTTAATACACACAGAATGGGAATGAAAGTATGTAAACATATTTACAAGCATTTTACCAACAGCCAGACCGATTTATGTGCGTCTAACACATACAGGTGGGAATGGGTAAACGTAGAAAGATTAAGTACATTGAAGGTTGTCAATCGTTTGCTTAACAGCCAGACCAAGTATAGTGCGTTTATCGCATTTATAATGGAAATGGGTGTACGAAGAAAACTTTTTCATCATTGCCAAAGAGCCAGATCAGGTTCGGTCCTTTAGTACATACAGAATGGAAATGAGTGAACGAAAAAAGTCTTGTTGAGAGATATCTCGTGGTTAAAATTTCCGCCTTTCACCCTAGTAGTCGTGGATTCAATAGCCACCACGGTGAGATGAGTCTTATGATAAAGGTGTCCGCCTCTCCCCCTAGAGCTTGTAGGTTTTATCACAATCAGGGTAAGACTGATATAGAAGTTAATATGTCAGCATATCACCATAGATGTTGTGGGTTCGATCACTGTCAGGATAAGAATGTTCAAGTGGTTAAATTATCCGCCTTTTACCGTTGTGATCGGTGGTTCAATTCCCACCAGCACAACATCCCTGTGGATTCTCAAATATGACACCAGAGCTGGTTTCTAAAATAAGGATGGTTTCTGCTATGAAATTGTAGTCTTTATCATTAACTTCTTGTATTTCAGGTAAAATGCATTTACCTACTAGTGCTTGTTTCAATAATAATCTTATCTACTTCGTGAATTCCAAAAGTAAATAAAGTGCCGGTGTTACTATATTTATGTCAACAGAAAATTAGGCTGTTTATCTTCGATAAATGCGGCGCAGCGTCACTCAATAGCCTTGCAACTGTTGATATTAATGTCTGCTGGGTTGCGCATGCTGTTTCGCTGTTATTTTCATTTATGTTTACATAAACTTTATATATCAAGGCGGTGATTCAAACAATTATTTATCAATGACATTTTGATTCTTCACTTATACAGAACTTTTAAACCACATTTTATCTTTGTCTTGGAATGAGCCAGTAAATGTCTGAAAACCAGCGTTATAGAACTGCTGACAAAAGATCAGATCGCTGTTTTTAATATTTACGTTCGAAATTAATGTTTTATGGTTAAAAGCGCTAATAACGCTTTAAGAAAAATGAGTTTTTAGCAGTTTGCTCAACAATTGAGATATGTTTTATTGTGTTATTGTATATAGATAAATTGAAGGCATTGATACCAAAATCAGATGGTTATGAGACAGAATATAACAAAGAATAGTCAAAACTATCAATCTGTGAGAGTGCAGCTTAAAGGTTATTATCTACTATATCAATAGTTTCATTTAGTTGTTGAAACATGATCGAAAAAAAAAAATAATAGAAAAAAAATAAAAAACGTATATTTTCGAAACCTATCTTTTCTTTTCACCATTTTTGTCAATTTACACATGTAAAGGATTGCTTTTGCTGGATCAAATGTCACAATTACTTCGTCATTTTTAGATAAACGCTAACTATTAACAAGACAACATTCCTGCGAGTCTTTCGTCATGCCGTGACCATCTGTAAATTATCACGGTGACTTGTTTCAAAAGATGGTGCTGATAGCCAATGACTGCTACCGGAACAAGAGAGGTCCGTCACAAAAACGTGACAAATAGCCCCAGACAGACTGATTTCTTTTGTATAAAGTGCGATGGACGACGGGTGTATACATTCCCTATCAGTGTTTCCAGGCAAAAAATCGTAACAATTTCAATAGTTTTAAACGCTTTTACATTACTAGTATTTAGTTAAACCGTAAGTCTGGAGGTTTTTGGAAGGCACGCGTTGCGTTTGTAAATCAAAATTCTTTGCAATGTTTCTGTTTTGAAGCTGCCAAACGGTGTGTACACGATATATATTTAGAATTGTTTTTGACTAGAACTAAACCATTAAAATGAAATACTATCAGAAGTTCATGCTCTTTGAAATGCTTTTCGCAGATGCTCTTTCACAGGTGAACTCTGAAAATCCTCAAAATCATCTTTAGTGGGGAAACATCCAAACAGGTTGTAACAGGTATTCATTTACATAATTAATGATGTAGACAATTTATCGATGTCGATTATTTTTAGGGTATGCTTTTCCTTGAAAGAATTGTTAGAGTTCGAACTGATAGATGCACAGCTATGATGATTTAACCAGCCATTTATCATGTACCATATAAGACAGTCTATTGAAACGCCATGACATGATATATGTTTCAATATTCCTATAATATTCAAAAGAGCAAAAGTATCGATAAAACAAACTATTTTCCACTTTGGCTATGATAGTGTTTATATAGAAAATGTATGATTTGATCGTTTGTCCTCCTTACTGTTAGCCTTTTACGATTTGTGTTTTTTTATTTACTACAGAAGAGGCGTTGTTTGCTCGTTTGATATACATGTAGTTTCCTTTAAAAACATATTTGAAAAAAACAACAACATTGCATTCATATACATCATTTGGTTTACTTCCTATTGATATTTCATGTGTGCTATTTTTTAAAATTTATTTGTCAAAATAAAATCGTCGTTTACCGACATGGTCATTGTTTTTCTTTGTTTCATCAAAAATGTTATTCTTGTGTCGCAGTGGAACTTTTTTTTTTCAAAGTGCAGGTGTATCTTTATATTTATTTCAACATCAAAAAATATTGTTTATCTTCGTTAAAAATGATATATGAAATGCAGCGTTAATGTCTGTTCGTTTGCGTTTGCTGTTTTAGTGTATCCCATGCCAAAACTAAAGTAATTAGTTACCACATAGTGTACCGTTCGTTCAGAACAATGTTAAAGTTTACTACGTGATGAACAGTTTTTTGTTAATTATTAACTCTCAAATAGTTGATGATATGTTAAATTATTTAAATACAACATTTACAACGGCAACAGTTGTCTTAGAAATCCTGCATATTACACATGTATCCATTAAACATCAATAACGGTAGACATTACGTTGACAGCGTTGTTATCTTTACAAAGTTCTGGCCAATCGGCGCAATGACTTTTCGGAAATTTGTTACGATATAACCTATTTCCTTTCTTCTGCATCTAATGTTAAACACGTGTTCGGTTCATATACTGTAGTTGGATTTGTTTTATATACTATCGCCTTTACACTTGATTAGTTAGTATTTCATATAAAAGAATGTACGCAACGTTAAGGCAACTTTAAGTGTTTGATTCTAAAATAGTTCACTGAAGCCTGTAGTGGAGTACAGATAAAGAAGAGACATTTTCTCTGAGTTTTAACTTACAATTTACATTTTCTACCCCCTGGCATGAGAGCTACTGGAACCAATGATGTTTTTCGGTATGACGCGGTCGGAAACCAGGGACGTTTCAGACCTGAAGTGATTGTTTTAATAACAGTTGATAGAAGGGGGACTGAATGTCTCCCTTTACTAACTTTCCGATATATGTAAACCATATTTGATTACTCTCTGCGGAAATGCAAGAATGTTGCGTGTCCGTGGTGCAAAATGGAAACGATGACAAATACGATTATGTTCTGACGTTAACATAACTCCAAAAGAGGTTGTAAACCCGTATTCGTAGTTACTGTGTAACGTGCGCGGCCGAAGACGCAACAGATCCCTTCAGAGAAAAGCATTCTAAAATCTGAAGGGGTCGACTGGTCTTATATAAAGTGTCCCTAATCCTCCACACGGTGAACTGAATATACCAATTAGCATATTATCAACCACGAACACCAACCTACTGTGAACGCACTTCCGCCTATAGCAGAACGGTACACTATGAACACTCTAAAGCGGAATATTAAACTGTAAAACCCAAACAAGCCTGTCAGGTTCTCGGCTAGTTGCGGATTCCAGGTTTTTGTTTACAAAATCGCTAAACAAATCAATACAAAAACAGCATTCGTTTTTGAACAAAGTAAGTATATGGTTAAAAACATCTATTAAATGGGTACAACGCAGTTTTTATTATACAAACATTTTGCTTGTATACATATAAAGCTATTAGGTGTAAAATAGCTATCAACGCAACATGTTTCTCAGGCATTTGTTAAAAAAAAATGGGGAAGGAGCGCTCTTTTTTATCAGCCTATTTCTTTTTTATCCTATTTTGAATTTAACACAATGATAGAAACAGTGTATTTAGACAATTTATTGTACAAATGACTTATTTTCAGTGTCTAACGTGCATTTAAAACTGTAAATGATTGTTAAAGTTTTATATTGGTTCATATAATACAGCCTTAATAAATGTTTAGTTCAACCTCAACTATCATTATTCTAAACTATAATGTTTTTTGACTAATAATGTTCTGGATTAGTGTATTTTTTGAAACTAACATGACAATCTTCCAAATCTAAAAATACCTCGAAATTTCAGGGCCACTGTTGGACATGCATCAGATACTATTATTACGGGAATGTAATAAATAAGATTCAAATCACATGCTTCCGGCGGCTGTCGCAAAGTATGACTTTATCTGACTGTTGGCAAATTATCTTTTAGACTAGAATGTATCTGTTTTGTTTGAAGCTGCAGAATAAATGTCAAATCTGCATTTAATTTGGTAGACATACGTTTTTGATTCGTGAAATTACCGAATAGCCTGCAGTTAAATGATAAAACATAATGCAACATAATGACGGTAATTATATTTTACTACGAGTTAAGTGGACTGTATAAAAACATCATTTAATTTACATACTGTAATTTGTCCCTCGTTTATCATAAATTTGTTCCTAAAATAAAAACTCATTACGTTTTATATCACAAAAGCATGCTAAAAAGCAGAAATTGCATATAATCACAATACATCATGTTTTATCTAGTAAATTTACTTGAGAAAAACATACCATTTCGGAATCTGTACCTTATATATGATTTTTAAATTGATTACTGATAGAATGGGCTTTCATTTAAAGATTTAGCGTATTCTTAGTACTGGTAAAGGATGTTAGTATACTTTGCAGTCGTACAACCATTTATGTTGTGTAACTACACACTAAAAACCTTGAAATTTAGTGGTTCACATTCTACATGCATATGCATGTGAAAATGTTGTTTTTTTTTTTTTTTTGTCGTCTTTTCGCCTTTTGATTTCTCAAGGTCAAAAAGACGAAACAACAAAAAAATGAAAGCGACTTTTTTAGGATTTTCACATCAGACAAAACAAACATTAGGATGACAAAGGAAAGTTTTAGATAATTTTCGCAATAACAACACATACTTACGTTGCCCGACGAATCGATGCAAAAAATAAATGACGCCTGTTTGACCCTAACGGAACGAAAATACACCAAATCGCAAAATTGTGCGGTAATTTTTCTTTTCGTTGTTTTTATTTTTCGTTTTGTCGAAGGTAAAAGGACATCAAATATTCATTTTCGGAAAAATGTTGTTTGTCTTCCCGCTCCGACAGCGCAAAATAACGAAATGGCGTTAATCAGCAACCATAGTTTTTAGTACACACGGAACTAGTACACAATCAAAGAATGATAGATAACACGAAATGAACGTTAGTTTATATATAATTAGAAAGCATGTGTGCGTTTTAATAGGGCCTTTATCTTTTATAAAAAAAACTAATAACAACAGCGTCATACCGAAATAAGAAACATCGCGTACGTGTGATTGAATTTTATGTATTTTGATTGATAGAAAATCAGTTGAATCCTATCTTGAAGAAAAAGCAAAAACAGTTTATGCTTAAGCAAACAATTAACAAAATCAGTATTTAAAGGCACAAGGCCAAGGCACTGATCGAGATAACACACACTTTAAAATACCTTCATCTGCAAGTGTTTGGGTCAAAGCCTTGGAACGGTCTGCAAAACAAAGAGTTCAATTGGGGCTTAATCCCCTCTGTGTATGATTTTAATACTTGGTTTTGCTGTCTTGCGACATTTTTGTTATGTTTGTATACATCTCATAAAAAGTATTGATGTGTAAAATGTTTCATCCTATTATCAAAGAAAGCTTCGTCCGGTTTAAGTTCAACGGAGTACATTTCCTTGCCACTAAAACGGATATTGGCAGTGGTTCCAGAAAACAGAAACGAGTGTTATTATCAGTGTATTGCTGTCTTCACAAACGAGCCGAGTAAATTAGTATAAATTAGCTCGAATTAAATCAATGCACCTTTTTCATTCCTGATTTTAGGTGCAAAAGATTAAAGACGGAAATTGTCGTTGAAAGCACCAGGAAGCAATAGCTGGTATCTAATAGTTTGCTGTTGTTATTGTTTTTTATAAAAGATAGAGGCCCTATTAAAGCGCACACATGCTATCTAATTATATATAAACTAACGTTCATTTCGTGTTATCTATCATTCTTTGATTGTGTACTAGTTCCATGTGTACTAAAAACTATGGTTGCTGATTAACGCCATTTCGTGTTTTTTTGCGCTGTCGGAGCGGGAAGACAAACAACATTTTTCCGAAAAATAATATTTGATGTCCTTTTACCCTCGACAAAACGAAAAATAAAAACAACGAAAAGAAAAATATGCCGCACAATTTTGAGACAAATGAACAAACGAGAAACTACAGTGACATTTTCGTTTGATTTTTTTGTTCGAGTTTTCGCACAATTGTTTGTATGATTTGGTGTATTTTCGTTCCGTTATGATCGAACAGGCGTCATTTATTTTTTGCATCGATTCGTCGGGCAACGTAAGTATGTGTTGTTATTGCGAAACTTATCTAAAACTTTGATTTGTCATCCTAATGTTTGTTTTGTCTGATGTGAAAGTCCTAAAAAAGTCGCTTTCATTTTTTTCCCGTCTTTTTGACCTTGAGAAATCAAAAGGCGAACATAAGAAAAAAAAAAAAAAAAACATTTTCATATTCATATGCATATTTGGTCCTGACAAAAACTTTTATCCTAACCTTTAACCATTACTAAAATGCATAAATGTCTTACTAATGGTCAACATTAATTTATATTTGTTTCAATTAAGAGGAAAGTATACTTCAATTATGCCTATACATTTATTTCAGGAAATTAACAGTCAGCTGTTTTTGTTTTAATCATGTGTACCGATATATATAAACAGTGGCTGGCACACTAAGTTGGTAGTTCACATAATAGAATGTAAACCACTGAAAAGTTATAGGTTGTTAGTGTGTAGTTAAACAACATAAATGGTTGTACAACTTCAAAGTATACTTACATCCTTTACCAGTACTAAGAATACGTTTAATCTTTAAATGAATACACATTCTATCAGTAATCAATTCAAAAATCATATATAAAGTACAGATTCCGAAATGGTACATTTTTCTGAAGTAAATTTACTAGATAAAACATGATGTACTGTGATTATATGCAATTTCTGCTTTTTAGCATGCTTTTGTGATATAAAACGTAATGAGTTTTTATTATTGGAGCAAACTTATGATAAACGAGGGACAAATTACCGTATGTAAATTAAATAATGTTGTATAAAAGTCACTTAACTCGTAGTAAAATATAATTACCGTTATTATGTTGCATTATGTTTTATCATTTTACTGCAGGCTATTCGGTAAATGCACGAATCAAAAACGTATGTCTACCAAATTAAATGCAGATTTGACATTTATTATGCAGCTTCAAACCAAACAGATACCGTAGATACGAATACGCTCTTACAACCTCCTTTGGAGTAATGTTTACGTCACAACATAATGTAATTTGTCATCGTTTTTATTTTGGACCATGGACACGCAACATTTTTGCATTTCCGCAGAGAGTAATCAAGAATGGTTGACAAATACCGGAAAAGTAGTAAAGGGAGACAAGCATTCCTTCTTCTATCAAATATCATTAAACCACTCACTTCCTCCTCTTACAGTTACGTCATATAGTGATAAGTGTGACCGTCCGGATAGCTCAATGATAGAGCGTTCGCCTCGGGTCCGAAAGTTCCCTGGTTCCCGACCGCGCCATACCGAAATAAGAAAACAGGAGGTAAGAAATGGAAATTATGAATTTTAAATTAAACCCAGGAGAGTTTTCTCTACTTTATCCGTGTTTTCTAGCGGGCTCGGTAAATAATCTAGGGTACGAATCTAGAGTTATGTTCGAATAGAGCTAACTTAATCTAACCACTCTCCTTCTTTTATTTTTATAACGAAATAAAAACAGTTTTGTTTCACATAAATAAGGAGGCCAATTATTATGCTTATTTCATATCAGGTATTGGCTCTTCTGTGTTGAGTACACCAAATAATCTGCTTTACAAGTCACATTATGTTATATTTATTGAAATACGACACATTAAGTCATTTTTGTAATTCAGATAGGCAGCTGGATAGTATGTTGGCCACAGCACACTTTAAACGTCGTTATATAAATATTGCATGGCTTCCACTGTGACAGTACATATTGTCAACATGAGGGAAATACTTTTACCCGAGGCGAAGCCGAGGGTAACAGTATTTACCCGAATGTTGACAATATGTACTGTCTCACTGAAAGCCATGCAATATTTATTTTATTATACCGAACACAGTTACATTTATATACATATATAAAGATTTTTTACCATTACACAACCTTCAAGTTTAATCAATTTATTCTGTAATTATTGTTTGTTTACATTAACTGTCATTTTGTTGCAAATGTCGCTTAGAAATAATGCAAACACCGGTTGTACCCAGATTTACAACACATTTTAATAAGCGCTTACCACCTCAGACTTGGGAAACCAAAAAAAATGCCTATTTTTAGACACGCGTGCTATGTGACAGTAATAATGTCAACCGGTCAAAACGGTACTGTCAGTGCGACAGTAAGAAATTGACCATGATGGGTATATGAGAAATTAACATGGGCAGGTCACGTGAGGTATAATAATATATTTTATTAAACATTTCCGGATTATTATTTACTCTGCATCTGTTTTTGGACTGAAATGTCATTGTGCGTTCAACTTATCAAATACTCCACATAAAGTTTCAGTGAACTATTTTGGAATCAAACACAGCTGTCTTGAAGCAAATCATAAATCACAAACTAGCAATAATGATGTACTGAAGGATGTAGGTTCATTAATCGAAGATTTTTATCCTAGTACATTGGATTATAATATCATTATGAAATCGATCCTTAACAATTAATTACTGGCAAAGTGATGGTTATGCAAATTGAAAATAATGTATTTAACGTGTATTTTATTCATATCTGAAACTCTGACAATTTTGCAACAGGATAAGAAACGGAATAGGTCAATACATATAAATATTGTTCATCGCTTAACCAACAGCTAGAGCATTCTCTTTTTTCATTGCTAATTCTGTGTAATCTACAGCAAGTCTTTGTGTGCACGTTGTTTTAAGCACTAACCACGTGTTAGTGCAATATGATATATATTGTCCAAACATTTTGAACCGAACACGTGTTCAACACCAGAAGGAAAGAGAAATGTTATATCCTGGATATGTTCCGAAAAGTCATTGGGTCGATTGTCAAGACCTTTGTAAAGCTAACATCGCTGTTAACGTCGTGGTAATCATTACTGCTCTTGGGCCGTATTCAACAAGCAACTTAGATTAAGTGGATAATCGTTTTATATGCAGAACTGTTGACGTTGTAATTGTTGTATTTAAATATCTGAGCATATCATTAACTATTTCAGAGTAGAATAGTTAACAACGAACTGTTAATCACATTGTAAACTTTAACATTGTTCCGAACGAACGGTCCATTATGTGGTAACTTATAACTTTAATTTGGACGCGAGGTAAATCTGAAGCAAATAACATTTGCAGTTCTTAGAAAAATAGCTGTCTTGCTATGATTGACAGTAACGGTAAATGTCATACTGCTAACGCTCATTGTCATTGCCTTAAGCGGTGTTCTATTTTTTCATTAAGCTGTATTTAAACTTTGCCAAGCATGAGCGCTGATCTTAATTTTGTTGAAATAAATGAAATTACTTGCGGTGTTGGCACACTTTTAACAGTACAATAGAGAGGCTTTTCGCAATGTTAAAATTGACAGAAATGACGTTCATTAGTTAACATATTGTACATGGGATATCTTCAGACGAATGGCTCAATTGCTTTAAGCTTGCTAAAACCAGGTTGACCTCAAACCCAACATGTTTAGTGCATGTGTGTTTTTTAATGCGCTATGTTTGTGTATTTGTAAACGTCCTTTGCCTTTCCTTAAGCTTTGATATTGTGCCTTTCAATCGTTATAACATGTTTTGCTTCTTGGCTTGTCCCTGTACTTCTCATTGTATTATTGCACTCAAAAGAACAGGTAACCAGGTTTAAATTAAACTTGATGGATAATGTTAGTGAGCATGATGAATAATACTTCAATATCATGTATACCAGGATTCGATATGTTGAGTACACAACTCTTTGCGGAGGTGTATAATCAGGATTCGATATGTTGAGTATACTTCTATTTATCTACTCTATTTCAATGAACACTAAATTGCGGAGGTGTACTGGACCAGTTTCAAATAAGAGTCATTAATACATATAGATGATATATCAAGAGTCATCATAAAATAAAAATAAAATAGTTTCGAGCCTGTGGCGATTACTTAACAATATAAATTCATTTGGCAAAAAGAACCCATACTTCTTTTAAATTCATTTTAAACATATAATATATGCTTAGATAATAATCCAGTCAGAAACACAACAAAAACGTAAATATTCTGTTTTGATGACGTCATGATTTTAACTACTTTATTCAAATTAAGACCTTAAACACAAAACGTGAAAGAACCGTAGTAATAAGGACTGAAGCCAATAAAGCCCATTAAAATTGAAGACGAATATGAGGACAATGCATTATACCACCCACACAGATACGTGGTGTTTTTATTGGACCGAGAACACTATGTAGCATGAGAATAAAATTTTAGTTCTTGCTTTGGTCCATCTGATAAAAACCTGTTATTAAAACCTTGTCAAGCAGTATTTTAGTTTAGTCTTCTATAGCATTAACCTTTTATAGTAACGTCGTTTGGTTCGTGCTTTTACCGTAAATACATGATTTGTTCATAAGAACATCATTCATATTAAAAACTTTCTACGACCTGAGCATTCTGAGTACATGAGTCATCTTATTATGTCGATTCTACGACATGTTTCCTACGTACGTTGAATTGATGGCCTTTTCAATCACAAATAGTTGTGTAAACGTAGGAATAAACTCATGTATTCTCCTAAATACAAGGGACAATTGAAACGCAATACCATCATCATGTTGTTTCCGCAGAGGGAAATGAAGAGTTGCTGAAAAATAGCTTTAAAGGCCTAAGGGATATTTGGCATGACAATCCCCTGCTGTGCGTTTCCTGCTGATTGCACTGTTGTCACAGTAGGTGCCTATTTCCTGTTTATTAGTTAATTGGCTCAGGGACATATATGGTTGATTCTATAATAAAACCTCCAAAACTGCACAGCAGGATATTCAGATCGGAGATCTGAAAAGACAATTAAGCATTTAGATTAAGATCAATACACAGACATTGTGTACAATACATGGGTTTGCTTTTTGTTGTTTTGTTGTTGTTGTTTTTTTTGTTGTTTTTTTTTTGGGGGGGGGGGGGGCAATTATTTATCTATTGGAATCATGGCTAGATGCAGGAAACTTAGAATTAATGAATCTATGAGGGGAGGCTATGCTCCTTTCGAGATGAATTTATATCAATGTAGATCCAATGTAATTTCAACTTCTAGCTTATATTTTCAGTAAAGTTTTAAGGAGATTATAGGTATCCTTAATTGCTGAGAGTGTAAGATAGGTTCATCCAAACCTGAGCGTAGGATGTTTTGTGGACACTAAGTTTACCGTGTGTTAGATACTTTTTTCTCCTAACTCAGTTAAACAAAAAGGAATTTTAATTTATATTTACATGAGGGTACTTTTTTATCTTTGCCCGTGGGGTTGACAAGGCTTCCTAACATGGCCAAATATTTGGATCTACTTTTCTCCCACCTCAGATAAGAAGCTACAACAATTTGACAATGCTTGAAACTCTTTTTTTGCCCACGGGCAAAGATAAAACAAGTACCCGTATGGAACTTTTTTTTTATTGTCATCACTCAATAACCTCTCTTGTTGAATACCGTCGCTGTAGCACCATGGAAACCTTGTCTTGTGGCAATATTTAGAATCCTTATTAATTATTTCTCGCGTCAAATGACACCATTAAATTAAAAAGTGTTCACGCTCAATTCAAGAAACACTGTTGCACTCTACTCAGAATTATTTCAAGAACGAATTGAATATTAACATAGTCTTAGTCACGGCGCGCATATCTATGACAACCACGAACTATCACATATCTATAGGCATTAATTTTCACTACGCACAAAAGAGTTCCAACGAAAAAATACAATTTTACTTAATTTTGTTTAACTGAGGTTGAAGAAAAAGCATCTACCATAGCCGCTCGTGTAAAATAGGTTCATCCCAACCCCCGCGCATGGTGTTCTGCGGTAACTTGGTAAACCTCGTTTCCGAAAAACACCCAACGCTCGGGTTGGGATAAACCTATCTTACAATCTCGGCCATCGAAGATCTGGGTCGGGCAAAATGATGTTTTTTTCCTAAATCGCACTGCATGACGTTCTCATTTAAATTGAAATTCAGATTTGTTTTCCTATTGATATTAACGTACAACTTTCAAATATATAAATATTTATTATTTTCTGAGCAGGCCCTCCTGAGTGTACTACGGTTTGATAGCATTCTTCTTAAACGTTACGACTCAAAATTGAAGCTTGATGTACGATTTAGAAAGTATGCGAATTCTCATTAAAACAGACAAACAAACGTTTAAAAAAATCGATTATTCAAACCATTAGTAAGGAATGAGCATTAACCTCGTTCATTTTCACTACTGTATGGTGTAATCATAGTTTTGAATTGTTATATTTGCCATAACAGTACTTGTTTAAACACGTTTCCATTGAATCATGAACACGTCCGACAACACTATTATTTGTGTGACCATCATAAATAGCAGTTGTGTCCAAATACAACCATTTCTAATTCTCCAGCACTTCTGCGTTTGGATGCAAAGATTTATTTAAATTGTTCTTCGTTAAATATAATAAAAACATCAAGCAATGAGGTTCAACAGGTCCGCTCTTTGTCTGTTTACAAACCATCTTAGTCCACCAAGCCTTTGCGTGTGGATGAGACTGCATGTTGAAATCAATTCTGATGAAATCGTAATATTTTACTAAATTTATCAATACATTAGGTTCTAACCCGTTTTTGTATTGTCTTAACGACTTACGTTGTCATCTGGTGAGGAGGTAAAGGAAAATATCATTGGTACAAATCATTACCAAACCAAATGAGAACTAGTTGTCTGGTACCGAATGAATGCAAGTCTGTTAGTTTAGATAAGTAACCGTAAAATGCAGATTGAAAGGAAATTAAAATATCAAGGCCGATCCTGACATCATGTTAACATATTTGAAACTGCCCTCACTTGTTGTCTGATCGTTTATACCTATAAACATATTTTCTGGATGTAAATGGTTTTAGGCCAATGCGCAGATGATAGTTATATTTTTGGACAAAACGTCAGATGACTATTGTAAAAGGAAGATGATAATGTGGATACCTACCAGTCAATTTAAATAATTTTAAAACTTCAGATATTTTCAAAACAATTGTAGGATACCATCAAACAGGTCCATTTTATTGCTCTGTCGTATCAGATAGTCCGATAAAATATGCTTAATACTCTTTGGTATACAATCGTTGGTCTGACATGCACTTCTTTGCTTAGAATGGTTCTCAAAATGTCTCACGAGACTAAAAAGTCGTATGTACTGTGAAAGTATTTTAATGCATTGTTTGTAAAAGAACATCTAAATGAATTCGTTTTCGTGGACCTTTCATTCCCTAATGCCTATTATTTGATAAAGGTCTGTGATTGTGCTACTAAAGTTAATATGTTTGCATTTCCATCTCTTTAATGGTGATGCGTCCATTGCGTACCGAATAATCCCAATGTTGTTTCAAATCCATCCCTATGCCGTTGATATACGACACATTCACTAATTGAACAGACGTCGTAAAAAGTTTAATAGAAATCCACCGCAACTTTTCAATGTGGCCGTACATTGATAAACATGTTCAGAACCAAGTATTTAAGTTCTTGTATGTTTTCAAGTCATGCATTCGACTGGCTTTATTATGTTGCGTTATGTTTGTCAATGATGCGTCATGCGCCTTATAGCTTCAGTGGACTATAATGGAATCATAAAATGTCTGTAAGCCACAAATAAGTCTTCAAAAGGCAGTAATGGCATTAAGATGGGTGTGATTTCGTACCGCAGTAGCTGCAGGGCAAATTGAATTTCACCATTAGAAGATAAATCCATAAATGTAAATAATGGCTTAGCTAGGATCTTGCAAAGTGAAATTGATGGTCTTGTTAATTGAAATTGATTTTCTTGATGGGTGATTTTACCACCCTTAAATCAGCTGAATAACGAACTTAAATGCCTATACGCATAAAAACTGCCCATCACGTGACCAAAAGCCAGACAATAATTGCACAACGGTATTACGTGAACTATAAACGTAAATTTATATTCACCACACCATATGAAGCCATAGGTAAAATTGTCAATTCCTTGATAGGTTAAGATTGCATAAAGGTTACAAAGGATAAGAGTGCTGTTACTGATACATACGATATCACATGATAACAAACGTATATGGAACTTTTGTGTTGCTGTCATGATATTAATATTTTGTGACAACAAAATTGTTAGCGTTTGTATTAATTATTCTTACTAAAATATTCCAAATCATTAGAAATCAAGTTTATAAATTCAAACATGTCTTTTGTATGCAAAACAAATGTATTGAAATAGTCTATAAATCAAACGGTTATTTCATTGAACACAAAATTCTGTTCTTCGTCGCCTCTGTTAGCTGCATTTATTCTAATATTTTTTAGTATCGCGATATTTTCCTTAGCCATTACATTATAGTTTTCCGTTTCCATTTAAACTTAAAAGGGATATTCTAAAGTAAATTTCCCAATAGTATTTAAACTTAAAGAATAACATATATTACGTGTTTGAAGTCCGGATCTAAATATCTGACCAAAGAGCACGCGTCTAAGCCAGTAAAGAGGCTTGCCGAGTTACAATTCCCCGTGTAAATACTTCTTCCGAAACAGAGCTTTTGTGAGATGATTTATTTCGTTTTTCAATATCATTTTCGTAAAAGTTATACATTCTGTTACTCTCGATTGAATGCCAATCGAATTTTCGGTTGCCACCCCCATGAAAGAGAACATTATCTAAATTTATATTTATATATAATTCTATAAACGTTAACATTTAACTAAAATTAATTTGGATAATGGCGTCAGTAAAGAACGTTCTGAACCTTATCGAATTACCGACCGTCGGGCACGTTGTGTGGCTGGTAGCTCGGTTTTCTACACTCGATAATAATGAAATGTTATGAAAATTGAGTTCATATAAGGATATGATATCGACCTACTCAATTCGTAACAGTGAGAATGCAAATATTACAAGTTGTTTTCAAAAGGCTTTGAATTATTCCTATAAACTATTCCCCTTATGATTATTTTGCAAAAAAAGGCGCCATTCCTTCCAAGATATAATGTAAATTTGATCGAAATGTAAGGAAGCCATGCTTTTATCATTTGATTGCGAAACAACATGCAAATGTTTTTCAAATTTCTTGTTGGATCTAAGATACCTACACTCAAGGGGAAATTATTATTCAGATTCCGAAATAATTTCTTGAGTGTAGATACAATCTTGTTTTGTTTGAATATTGGAGAAAAATACTTTCTGCTCCATTTTAACCAAATTTCTTATATCATAATTGTCTATTACCTTTCTTTCCACAAAGTTAGGACTTGTGCTGCTTTTAAATGTTTTTCTCTTTATTGTAGTGCCAGCATCAACAACGAAGAAAGAATGGACGTTTTATATTTAACGATTTTTAGAATTAATGGATTGGTATTTATTCAAGCATAAATTTCGATCAAATAAACATCAAATGCAGCGCTTTGTACAATTGTATTACAAATAAGACAGGCATATGTACATATTTAATATACACGTTTACAGTTCACGTAATACCCTTATGCAACTAGTGTCTGGCTTTTGGTCACGTAATGGGCAACTTTTATGCGTACACGCATTTAAGCTCTTTATTCAGCTGATTTAAGGGTGGTAAAAACACCAATCAAGAAAATCAATTTTAATGAACAAGATTATCAATTTCACTTTTCAAGATCCTAGCTAAGCCATTATTTACATTTATGGATCTATCTTCTAATGGTGAAATTCAATTTGCCCTGCAGCTACTGTGGTACGAAATCACACCCATCTTAATGCCAATACTGCCATTTGGAGACTTATTTGTGGCTTACAGACATTTTATGATTCCATTATAGTCCACTGAAACTATAATGCGCATGACGTATCATTGACAAACATAACGCAATATAATAAACCCAGTCGAATGAATGACTTGAATACATACACGAACTTAAATACCGGATTCTAAACAAGTATGACCACATTGAAAAGATGCGGGGGTCTGCAGACTATCCGGCTGTTTATTTGAACAAAGATGTTTGTATTAAACTTTTACGTCGTCTGTACAATTAGTGAATAAGTCGTATTTCAATGTCATTGGGATTGATTTGAAGCAGAATTGGCATTGTCGGGAACGCAATTGACTCATCATCATTCAAGGGATGGAAATGCAAATATATTAAATGTAGTAGCAAAATCACAGACCTTTATGAAATAATACGCATTAGGATATAAAAGGTCCACGAAAATGAAATTCATTCAGATGTTCTTTCACAATGCATTCAAATACTTTAACAGTACATAACACTTTTTTGTCTCGTGAGACATTTCGATAACCATTCGAAGCAAAATCGTGCATATCAGACCAACGATCGTATACCAAAGAGTATTAAGAATATTTTATACGTTAAAGCAATAATATGGACCTGTTTAAAGGTATATTACGATTGTTTTGATAATCTCTGAAGTTTAAAAATTATTAAAATTGACTGATAGGCATCCACTTCATCATCTTCCTTTTACAATAGTCATCTGACGTTTTGTCCATAAAAATATAAATATCATCTGCGCATTGGCCTAAACACATTTACATCCAGAATATACGTTAATGGGTATATACGATCAGACAACAAGTGATGACGGTTTCAAATATGTTAACAGTACGTCAGGATGGACCTTGATATTTTAATTTCCTTCCTATCTGCATTTTACGGTTACTTAACTAAACCAACATATTTACATTCATTCGGTACTTAGCACTTACTTCTCATTTGAATTGGTGATGATGTGTACCAATGATAGTTTCCTTTACCTCCTTACCGGATGACAAAGTAAGTCGTTAAGACAATACAAAAACGGGTTAGAACCTATTGTATTGATAAATTTAGTAATATATTACGATTTCATCAGAATTTAATTCAACATGCAGTCTCATCCACACGCAAAAGTTTTGGTGGACTAAGACGGTTTGTAAAGAGACAAAGAGCGGACCCGTTGAACCTCATTGCTTGATGTTTTTTATTATATTTAACGAAGAACAATTTAAATAAAACTTTGCATCCAAACGCAGAAGTGCTGGAGAATTAGAAATGGTTGTATTTGGACACAACTGCTATTTATGATGGTCACACAAATAATAGTGTTGTCGGACGTGTTCATGATTCAAGGAAATCGTGTTTAAACAAGTACTGTTATGGCAAATATTACAATTCAAAAGTATGATTACACCATACAATAGTGAACATGGACGAGATTAATTCGCACTCCTTACTAAAAGTATGAATTATCGATTTTTTTAAACGTTTGTTTGTCAAGCTCTAAATTTTAGGAATATTTGAAAGTCTGTTTTATTAGGAATTCGCATACTTGTAAATCGTAAATCAAGCTTCAAGTTTGAGTCGTAACGTGTGAGAAGAATGTTATTAAACCGAAATACATTCAGGAGGGCCTGCTCAGAAAATATATATCTTAATATATTTATAAGTTGTACGTTAATAGCAATAGGAATACACTGAATTCCAATTTAAATGAGAACGTCTTGCAGTGCAAATAAGGAAATAACATCATTTTGCCCACCCCAAATTATAAGTATCTTCCATTGCCGAGATTGTAAGATAAGTTCATCCCAAACCGAGCGTACGGTGTTTGCGGAAACGAGGTTCCGCAAAATACCATGCGCGGGGGTTGGGATGAACCTATCTTACACGAGCGGCTATGGTAGATGTTTTTTCTTCCATCTCAGTTAAACAAAATAAAGATAAATTGTATTTTTTCGTTGGAACTCTTTTGTGCGTAGTGAAAATTAATGCGTATAGATATGTGATATGTGATAGTTCGTGGTTGTCATGAATATGCGCGCAGTAACTTAGACTATGTTAATATAATTCAAATCGTTCTTGAAATAGTTCTAAGTAGAGTGCAGCATTGTTTCTTGAATGGAGCGTGAACACTTTTTAATGGTGCCATCTGGAAATGGTCGAATATCCGACTGGCGAATATACGAATAAAAGTGAATTAAAACAGTGTTTGTCGCAAAAAAAACATATGGGTACATGCATCAACAAACATTTGGTGTTTGAATTTTTCATATGTTACCTTTTAAACCATATAAATAGAAATAATCTGAATCCCTAACTACTGACTGGTTAGTAGTTAAACATTCGCGAATAATCGACTGGAAATGATCAAATATCCGACTGGCGTATATACGAATAAAAGAGAATTAAAACAGTGTTTGTCGCAAAGATACATATGTGTACATGCATAACGAAACTTTTGGCGTTTGATTTTTCCATATGTGACCTTTAAAACCATATATGTAGACATAATCTGAATCCCCAACTACCGACTGGTTAGTTGTTGAACATTCGCAAATAATCGACTGGAAATGATCGAATATCCGACTGGCGAATATACGGATAAAAGAGAATTAAAACAGTGTTTGTCGCAAAGATACATATGTGTACATGCATAACGAAACATTTGGCGTTTGATTTTTCCATATGTGACCTTTAAAACCATATATGTAGACATAATCTGAATCCCCAACTACCGACTGGTTAGTTGTTGAACATTCGCGAATAATCGACTGGAAATGATCGAATATCCGACTGGCGAATATACGGATAAAAGAGAATTAAAACAGTGTTTGTCGCAAAGATACATATGTGTACCTGCATAAAGAAACATTTGGCGATCAAATTTTCTATATGTGACTTTTAAAACCATTTATATATATGGACATAATCTGAATCCTCAACTACTGACTTGTTAGTAGTTGAACATTCGCGAATAATCGACTGGAAATGATAGAATATCCGACTGGGGACTTGAAATAGTCGAGAAGCTTAATATCAACATCAACATTTAACTATGAATTTTCGAATCCCCATCTGGTAACTAGCAGGTAGTTGAATATTCGAATCCCCAACTGGCAACTAGCAGATAGTTGAATATTCGAATCCCCAACTGGCAACTGGTAAGTAGTTGAATATTCGAATCCCCAACTACGAACTACCAACTTCCGTCCAACTTTACCGTCATCATTTGGAGCGAGAAAAAATTAATAAGGAATCTAAATATTGCCACAAGACAAGGTTTCCATTGTGCTACAGCGACGGTATTCAACAAGAGAGGTAATTATGTGATGACAATAAAAAAGGAGATCCATACGGGTACTTGTTTAATCTTTGCACGTGGGCAAGAAAAGAATTTCTAGCATTGTAAAATTTTTGGATCTACTTATCTGAGGTGGGAGAAAAATATATCTAAATATTTGACCATGTTAGGAACCTTTATCTACCCCATGGGCAAAGATAAAAAAAGGACCCTCATGTAAATATAAATTAAAATTCCTTTTTGTTTAACTGAGTTAGGAGAAAAAAGTATCAAACACACGGAAAACTTCATGTCCACAAACCATCCTACGCTCAGGTTGGGATGAACCTAGGTTTTTATCAGATGGCACAACAAACCAAAACAAAAAAGGTTGTTTGCGGGTAAAGAATGCGTACGCAAATCAGAAAACCCGTTTATTTTAAAATAACTTGTATACAACGCTTCTGTTTCTGTCCTTGAATGATTACAACACTGTGACGTTTAAACCGCTACGGTGGCTGCTAATAAGTCAACGCATTGACTTAAAAACTACTATCTACAATACAGATACAAAAGATATGGATAGTCAAACACATTAGAGCGTACATTATATTTACTGACGGTGTAAACATGTAGTCCTATCGACTTGTATTAGTATATACGTCAAACCCTTCTATACTAATTTACACGTGCTGCCGTTTTAAATGAAATAAAAAGAAGCAAACATTCGTTTTTTTACTGCGAATTTCAGTCAAAACAAGATTGAATCTGCGCTTCAAATAAATAGTTTCAGAAGCGGAACGATTATTTTTCCTTTGGGTATACTTGTCTTTAATCCATATTGAGAAATTACAATACATTTGCATGTATTTTGACAATTAAATGCCATTCTGAAATTCCAATCAATGTTTACATTATTTTTTAAGAACAATGGTGCCTTTATTCCTGACAAGAACAAATTATGAACATGATTTAATGTAATGTAGGACAAAGTAAAAACCAATAATTTATTCACATGCTACATAATGTTCTCGATTGAATGAAAACCCACCACGTGTTTGTGTATGATGTATAATGTAGGGTCCCAATATGTGCACTCAATTTTAACTGGCTTTAATGGCTACATCCCTGTAATTAATACGGTTCATTATCGTTTTGTGTTTAAGATAGTTTTGCATTCATGAAGTCATCAACACAGGGTAACGTCAACATTTAAAAGAAAGCATTTTTATTGTTTAAGTTGTGATTCTTACTGGATTTTATCGCAGGATTTGATCTATTTGCAAACGTTATTAAGAAAAAGAAGTACGTCTTCTGTTATTTTTTACTAAATGGATTCCAATCTTAGAGGAATTATGATGGTAACTTTCCACAGGCTAGCTTACTAACACATCCTGAACTTGTTGAAAAGATCTGTGTATTATATGATGACTCTTGACAGATAATCTATAATTATATATTTATGACTCTCATTTGAAACTGGTCCATTATATACACCTTTCCGCATTTTAGAATCCATTTTAATAGAGCAGATAAATGAAAGTGTACTCAACATATCAATTTCTGCTATACGGATATGCATTTAAGACATAGGTCAACCTCGTTTTCATAATATTGAAATTGTATTCATCCTGCTCACTTACTGTATGCATTAAGACTTATTAAAACCTGGTTACTTGTTCAATTGCATGCAATAATACAATGTTATCTACAGGGACAAGCAAAGAAGCCAAACATGTGATATTCAATTCAAGGCAAAGGACGTTTACAAATACACTGACATAGCGCATACAAAACCACACATGCATTCCCCACATGCATCGACATATTTGTATCAACAATGTTGGGGTTGAGGTCAACTTGGCCTTAGCCAACTCTATGTAATTTATTAATTAATCTGAAGATATCCTATGTACAATAATATAATGTTATTAATTAGGTGATTTCATATTGGCCTAGTTATTTGTCCGAGGTTAGCTGTATTTGCCTGAGCCCGAAGTATTTTATTAATTAACTATTACCGTCTTGGTTACAAACATTCTTATAACTTACCTTTAGTTCACATTAAAGCCGTATGTATCCCTTATTCATTAATGGTGTCTGCTTTTCTAGACTTGACTTTGCTGATTTTGACATGCATCCTTATAGTGACATTGCATATACTTATGAATAAAGCACTGTATATTGTAAGGAAGCATGTCTTTTCGTCTTAATTTTGAAAATCGTTTGCCAAAACGTCAAATACTTCACCTTCGTCGTCCATTTTGTCGGCGTACAAAATCATATTAGTAGTAAAATCCATCAACGGGTTAAATACAACTGTTATATCGAACCGTACAAAGTGGTGCAATCATTCATTAGGTTCAAGTATTCCAAATAAAGTTAAACGAAGCTTAAACATTTCAAAACAGTCGGAAAACGGAAAACAAAATGGCTACCTTTAAAGATAATTTCGAGCATATTTTTCATATAAGGCGAGTTTCGACAGCCAGTTGTAGCCAATTAAAACGGAGGAAACTCGTATTAGGCGTGTGTTGTTGATATTGGCCGAGTTTGGTAGATATTGAGCGAATTCTGGCATATATTGTCTTCAATTGCCTTGTATTGATACCGCAATTGTCTTTGTATCTCGTCAAATACGTAATAGTTGATTAATAATGTTATATAATGAACGTCATTTCTCTCCTTTTTAACTTTGCGAAAAGCCTCTCTATTGTACTTTTAAAAGTATGTCAACACCGCCCCTAATTTTATTATATTCCAACAAAATTAAGATCAGCGCTCATGCTTCACAAAGTTTAAATACAGCTTAATGAAAACAAATAGAACACTGCTTAAGGCAATGACAATGAGCGTTAGCAGAATTACATTTACCATTACTGTCAATCAAAGCAAGATAACTATTTTTCATTATCTGGAAGAGTTAAATTCTTCAGATTTATCTCATGCCAAAATTAAAGTTATTAGTTACCACATAGTGGACCGTTCGTTCGGAACAATGTTAAAGTTTACAACGTGATGAACAGTTTGTTGTTATCTATAAACTCTTAAATAGTCGATGATATGCTCAGATATTTAAATACAACATTAACAACGGCAACAGTTGTCTTAGAAATTCTGCATATTACACATGTATCCATTAAACATCAATAACGGTAGACATTACGTTGACAGCGTTGTTATCTTTACAAAGTTCTGAACAATCGGCCATATGACTTTTCGTAAATTTCTTATGAAATAACCTATTCCTTTTCTTCTGCATCTAATGTGAAACACGTGTTCGGTTCATATTGTTGGATTTGTTTTATATACTATCGCACTAACACTTGATTAGTAAGTAGTTCATATAATAGAATGTACGCAACGTTAAAGCAACGTTAAGTGTTTGATTTTAAAATATATCACTGAAGTCTGTTGTGGAGTACGGATAAAGAAGAGACAAATTCGCTAGGTTTTAAATTACAATTACCATTTTCTACCCCCTGGCATGAGAGCTACTGGAGCCAATGTTGTTTTTCTTATTTCGGTATGACGCGGTCGGACATCAGGGACGTTTCGGACCTGAAGTTAACGCTCTATCATTGGGCTATGGGGACGGTCACAATATTCAAGAAGTATGACGAAACTGTCAGAGATGGATGTGATTGTTTTAATAACATTTGGTTGAAGGAGGAATGCATGTCTCCCTTTACTAACTTTCCGGTATTTGTCAACCATTCTTGATTACTCTCTGCGGAAATGCAAGAATGTTGCGTGTTCATGGTACAAAAAAGAAACGATGACAAATACGATTATGTTCTGACGTTAACATAACTCCAAAGGAGGTTGTAAGACCGTATTCGTAGTTACTGTGTAACGTGCGCGGCCAAAGATGCAACAGATCCCTTCAGAAACACATTCTCAAATCTGAAGTGGTCGACTGGTCTTATACAAAGAGACCCTAAACCTCCACACGGTGAACTGGATATATCAATTAGCATATTACCAACCAAGTACACCAACGTACTATGAATGCGGAACGTTACACTGTAAAACCCAACCAGCCTGTCAGGTGCTCGGCTAGTTGCGGATTCCAGGTTTTTGTTTACAAAATCGCTAAACAAATCAATAAAAAACAGCATTTGTTTTTTAACAAAGTAAGTATATGGTTGAAAAAATTCTATTAAGTGGGTAAAACGCGGCGTTTTTATTATACAAACATTTTGCTTGTATGCATAATTATAGAGCTATTAGGTGTAAACTAGCTACCGACGCAACATTTTTTTCTCAGGCATTTGTTAAAAGAAATAGGGAGGGAGCGTTCTTTTTTATCAGCCTATTTCTTTTTTATCCTATTTAAAATTTAACACAATGATAGAAACAGTGTATTAAGACAATTTATTGTACAAATGACTTATTTTCAGTGTCTGACGTGCATTTAAAATTGTAAATGATTGTTAAAGTTTTATATTGGTTCATATAATACAGCCTTAATAAATGTTTAGTTCAACCTCAACTATCATTATTCTAAACTATAATGTTTTACTACTTTTGACTTATAATGTTTTGGATTAGTGTACTTTTTAAAACTAACATGACAATCTTCCAAACCTAAAAATACCTCGAAATTTCAGGGCCACTGTTGGACATGCATCAGATATTATTATTACGGGAATGTAATAAATATGATTCAAATCACATGCTTCCGGCGGCTGTCGCAAAGTATGACTTTATCTGACTATTGGAAAATTATCTTTTAGACTAGAATGTATCTGTTTTGTTTGAAGCTGTATAATAAATGTCAAATCTGCATTTAATTTGGTAGACATACGTTTTTGATTCGTGCAGTTACCGAATAGCCTGCAGTAAAATGATAAAACATAATGCAACATAATAATGGTAATTATATTTTACTACGAGTTAAGTGGACTGTATAAAACATCATTTAATTTACATACTGTAATTTGTCCCTCGTTTATCATAAATTTGTTCCTAAAATAAAAACTCATTACGTTTTATATCACAAAAGCATGCTAAAAAGCAGAAATTGCATATAATCACAATACATCATGTTTTATCTAGTAAATTTACTTGAGAAAAACGTACCATTTCGGAATCTGTACCTTATATATGACTTTTAAATTGATAACTGATAGAATGGATATTCATTTAAAGATTTAGCGTATTCTTAGTAATGGTAAAGGATGTTAGTATACTTTGCAGTCGTACAACCATTTATGTTGTGTAACTACACACTAAAAACCTATGAATTTTAGTGGTTTACATTATATTATGTGAACTACCAACTAAGTTTGCCAATAGATGAAAGTTTTGTCAGGACCAAATATGCATAATTATCCATTGCACATATTAACACTTTGTTGTTTCAAAAAATGGTAAAACCACTGAGTTTTACATGCTGAAAAAATAGTATCCTTAAACATTCTTTAACTGTTCTTTTACAGCAATACCAATTAAGATAATGATCATCATAACATTCACAAGGTAGATAAGCTAAGTACAATCTCCGTCAAACATAAACCAAGGGAAATGATCTCACTGTACGAATCAAATGTCATTTTTGAACAATACGTCTTTGGACACTCTGTCTCACTATCGTTATTCTGTTTCCACAGAGATCAATTGAACATGATAAGGAGTGCCTTGTGAGTTATCAAGGCGATAAATTCATTCTAGTTTTTAGTTAATATGGTTAAGAAAGTACATTTGCATGATTCTTTTATCAGAAGTTTGTCAAGCAAATGTTTGGACTATCAGTCTCTGATTGGTCGCTTAGAATAATGGAGAGGTTTTGCAAGATTTCTGGACAGGTAATGTGGACTACTTTTGCGCTCTACGTCATTCAGGTATGTGTACATGCTACACGTATAGTAAGTATGTCATGTATGGATAGCATGGGACTAGAGGTTTTTGCATATATCTTTGTCGTCATTGTGTTGTTAAAAATGTCAAGGGAGTGAAAATGGAAGGAAAACGTATTCTAAGATCTCGCAACAAAAACACTCAGCAGTGTTTACATCAATATTTGATATGCAGATTTGTAGCAAAACTTTGTTATCGATGTAAAATTTTCATTCAAAACTTATTGGTAATTATTATCAATAAAAAACGGTAACCTAGTGTTTTATAAGAGCTCTAACTAAAAGTTCAAAAAAGTTTTAAAAAGTATTCTTTGTCCGCGTTAATGTTCAATTTTAGAGGCTTGTTTTTGTAAAATAAATATCATCAGATTTATTGTTCCAACATTGTATTGCCAATAACTTCTTGAAACGACTGCGATTAACCAAAACATGTTTTGCGAGCTTTATCAGATTAACAGTTCAGCCCATTTTGTTTGAAAGAAAAAGAGAACATTTATTTGAACGAAAATCTATCTTTAGTTACTGGTTTATGACCCACATGACGTGTAAAGTCTGACATCATGCAGCAGTTTTGCAATTTTTCCATGACTGTTTAAGCATTATTATTTGTTAATTTATAACTATCTGAAATGAAAGGTAGATACAGCACTTTCCCACCATTAGACGAAAACAATTTCGTAGAGTTTTAGTCCTTTATCATAATGGTAATGATGATAATCTTGTAAAAACACAGATTCACAGATTAAAATCCATATTGATTTATTGGTTTTGATCCGCATTTCTGCCGTTTTAAGTGTACCATGTAGCGTGAGATGGATCTTTCTGCAATAAAAGCTTGTTAATAAATACATTTAAATTTGATTATATTCATAAATGTTTTTGTTTGCCAGAGCGTACAAGTCGCTAAGTTGGCACGTGCCTCTTTATGACGTCCACGTCATATATATTGTCGCCTGCTGCCTCAGACCATGTTTCACATTAATTCAGACCTTATTACGGTTGCACCCGAACACTCTTCTGCAGCGTAGTGTTACCGACTAAGAAATCATGTTAAAGCGATATCCAGGCCTTAACACAGCCATATGACACGCTGGCGAACCTTTTTTAGTCGAATGTTCACGTCTTATAAATATCAATAAAAGTAAAGTGTCATTAACAAATAACCGATGTCAAGGCTATTCATACGCCGATAAATGACAGTTTGTTAATGTTCAATGTATAATCACAACCTGGCAGTATATTCCTAAACCAATCCCGTCGGAAAAGCGTCACACGTATTAAAATCTATCCTTCATTTACTGACTTTAACGTTGCGTTCTAAGTATTACATTCCTTTGACAGTTTGAAATACCACTCCAATAATTTTCTGTAAAGACTGGAATCCGTATGCACGTTATTCTTGTCCATGATATTTGTCCCAATGGACGATTATGGAATCATAAATGTCAACTGGCTAGAAGTCAGTTAATGGCAAAATCGGTAAAACTAATTGTGCAATTTCGTTAAACAACCTGGCATTTTCGATCATACCAACGGAAATTATACTTTAAGCACGTGGAGGCAGCACCTTAGTTCATGATACTACAAATCTGTCCAACACCCAAAAACGTGGTGATTGTATTAAACAGAGCACATTGTGTATTATGCGATAATTCCTTTTTTTATTTTGTCCTACAATACATAAATTCATGTCCATAATTTATTCTTGTTATTATTTTTGTTAAGAATTAAGGCGCCATTCCACGATGAACATAATGTTGACTTTGATTTAAATTTCGGAAAGGCATGCTTTATCATTAATTGTCAAAATTCATTTAAATGTATTGTAATTTCTGAATATGAGTTGAAGAAGTACACCCAAAGGGAAAATAACCGTTCCGGTTATTTATTTAAAGCGCCGATACAATCTTGTTTTGTGTAAAATTGGCAGAAAAAAACGCTTGTTTGCTCCTTTTACTATCATATTGAAACAGCTTTACTAGTGAAATAGTATGCAAACGTATATTAAACATACTGATATATGTCGACAAGACTACATGTTAAAATCGCCAGTAAACCTTATATACGTATTGATGTGTTTGATTATATATATTATTTGTATCTGTATAGTAAATATTTGTATAAAATAATTCTTAGCAATGACTTATTAGCAGCCAAGATAGCGGTTTTAGACGTAACCGTTTGTATTTATTCAACCGCAGGTTGCTATTATCAACAATAGTATTGGTGTGTACAAGTTATTTTAAATGATACTGATTTGTTTATCCGTACACATACTTTACACACAAGCACTATTTTTGTTTTGCTTTGTTTTGCCGTCTGATATAAGCCTGCCCTCTTAAACTACTGGAGCAGTAATTTATTCTAGTTTGATATAGCATTAACATTTCATGATGATCAAGTACTTTTATGCCGTTCGTTTTGTGCTGTTACGGTTAATATATGATATACTTACACAAATGAGAACACCTTTAGTATTGCAGTTGAACTACAACCTGAACATTCCTTAACCAGGAGTCAGAACAATTGTGCATATATTACGTTAGCTGATTATGTTTATACATTAATCTCATGTTACTTAATGCATGAAAGGACTATTTCTTGTAAATTATTCAATCATGATCATATCTTTTATATTGTTTTCAAATCTAAATTGCAGAGGAATTGAAAAAAATAAAATTTATGAATGATGTTATGTGGGGGTTTTCTGTTCAAACTCAGTTTATTTGAATTTGTAAGTAATGCATTCAATTTGTAACTTATTGAAATTTTTGATTTTACGATATGTTTTGAATTTGTAACTTGTAACGATATGTCTCGTCCGTTAGTTTATAAGATGGCATCATCAATCACAAAGAGTTATGTAAAAGGTAATAATATAATACTAATATAATAACAGTTCCCCTCGATAGGCACGCAATGGTTTTATTGAGTTGTTTCAACATAGGAAAATGAAGACTCATGTCGAGTTGTTGAAAAGTGTATTAAGGCAGATAAGATTTATGAATTTGTGAGGGCTGGCTAGGATCCTTAAAATATAATTATGAAAATAAATTAATTTAGATCCAATTTCATGTTAAGTTTTACTATATATTTTCAATGAAACTATAACAAGATAATAAGAATCTTTAATTGCCGAGAGTGAAAGATAGGTTCATCCCAAGCGGGTGTTTTGCAGAAACTAAGTTTATCGAGAGGTAGAGTGTTGTTACTCCTACCTCAGTTAAAGATAATGTACTTTTACTTTTTTACATGCGGGTTCTCTTTATCTTTTTCCGGTGAGTAAGATAGGGAGTTCCATAACGGCCAACTATTTGGATCTACTTAACTAGGTTGTCGGTAAACTATTTTCAAAATTCACGCTTGTAAGACGCTTTCATATACAATTGAAATTCAGATTTAATTGGAGATTAACATTCAGCTTAAAGACTTTGCGCATGAACAAAAACGTATCAACTATTCGATAATTTAAACCATTACAAATGAAAGCGCAAATATCTTGTTCATGTTCACTACTGGGTGGTATAATAGTTTTGAATGGTAATATTTGCATTACGGATTTTGTTCAAACACGGTTTCCTAAATTAATGATCACATCTGACAACAATCTTATTAGTGTGTCGTATATAAGTAGCATTTGGTCTCAACTACAACACTTCTTAATTATCCAGCACTTCTGCGTTTGGATGCAAAGTTTTATTAATGTTAAATGTAAACAAAACATCAATTAAATAAATGAGGTTCAACAGTTCCGCTCTTTGCCGCCATAAAAACCAGTTTTGTCCACCAACGCTACTGAGAGTGAATTGAGATTGCATGTTGAACTCAACTCTTATAAAATCGCCCTTCGTTACATGTATTCAAATTTTCAAGATATTAGGTATTAACGCACCTTTGTATTGGCTTTGTCGGCTGGTGGGGAGGTAAAGGAAGGTATCATTGAAACAAATCATTACCAAACCAAATCAAACCTAGTTGTTTCGTACTAAAGGAATGTAAATCTGTTGGTTTAGTTAAGTTACCGTAAAATGCAGATAGGAAGAAAATTAACATATTTTGCTAATCCTGACATCATGGCAACATAATTGAAAGTGTTATCACTTTGTGTCTGTTCGTATAAACCATATTTTTATTCTGGATATAAACGTTTTTACGAAAATGCGCAGATGATAGTTATATCTCTATGAACAAAATGTCAGATGAATTTAAAATTAATGTAATGTAATTGATGCCTAACAACCAATTTCTATCCTATTCATTTTAAAACTTCCGATGTAATCAAAACAGTCGCAAGATACATTCAAACATGTACATTCGATTCTTTTGTCTTATCGGCTATTTTCGAGAAAACGTGTCTAACACACTTTGATAGCATTCGTTGGTCGGAAATGCACTTGCTTGCTCCCAATGGTTCTCGAAATATCTCACGAGAAAAAAGTATTATGTACCTTTGTTGAAATATGTCAATGCGTTGTATGTGAGTGCACATCTAAATACATGTTCATTGACTTTGTATTTCCTAATTCAAATTCTGTTTCAAATCAATCCAAATGACATTTAAATACGACACATTCACTTATCGTACAGATTGTACTGACGCCGGAAAAAAGATATACAGAACTCTCTTGTTCAGATAAGCAGCCTGATACATTTCAGACCCTCACATATTTTCAGTGTTTAAGTTCGTGTATGTATTTTATTCATTCATTCGGCCGGGTTTATTATGGTGCGTCCGGTTTGTCAATGATGCGTTTAATAGCTTCAGTGGACTATAATGGAATCATAAAATGTCTGTTAGCCACAAATAAGTCTCCAAATGACAGTATTGGCATAAAGATGGGTGTGATTTCGTACCGCAGTAGCTGCTGTGCATATTGGATTTCACCATCAGAAGATAGGTCCTTAAATGTAAATAATGGCTTAGCTAGGATCTTGCAAAGGGAAATTGATGGTCTTGCAAATTGAAATTGATTTCCTTGATGGTTTTTTTACCACTCTTAATTCCACAGAATAACGAACTTAAATGAGTGTACGCATAAAAGCTGCCCATCACGTGACCAAAAGCCATACAATAGTTGCACAATGGTATTACGCAAAATGTTAACGTATAATTATACTCAACGAACCATATGTAGCGCTAGTTAAAATTGTCAATTCCTTGTTAGGTTTTACTTGACAATACTTCGTAGGGTCAGTGTGTTTTACAGTGGGCATTTGTTATGTTTAATACCGCGATATCTTGTTTATATAATTTTCAACTTGCATTAAAACATTTTAAAGGGCGACCCTAGAGTACGTTTCCATCTAGTAATTAAACATAAAGAGGGGCAATTCTAAAATGTGTTTCCTATAGTATTTACATTTTTAAAAAAGCATATAATATGTTTCTGGTTCGGATTAAAATAACTGGCTTAAGGTCACGCGCATAAGCCGGTAAAGAGGCTTTGAGTGTTACCATGCACCGTGCAAATACTTTCTCTAAAACAGAGCTTTTTGTAAGATGATTTAGTTTGTTTTTTAAATTTATCTTTTTAGTTAAAGTTGAATATGCAATTATTCGCCTTTGTATGGATGGCGCGTTGTGCGTGACTCCTTTTTCATGGATGTTGCCAAATTTCCCGGAAATGCCCCTCCGTTGTGTACGAAAATTCTGATTGTCAATCCCATGCCATAAAAAACATTTTCATTTACCAAATTATATTTTTGAAATCAAATTATTAGTCTTAAAAATCGCTATTTGACGGCAACATTGAACAAAATTTCTTGGGACCACGACGTCAGTTAACAACGTTCTGGTTTTGTTCGAAACTCCTAACCGTAGGAAACCTTGCATGGCCGGTAACTCGGCTTCCTACCCTCGATAAAAATGAAAAGTTATTAAATTAATGATATTATGTCTACTTTCTCCATTTCAAACAGTGAAAACTTTAATAATTCAAGTTGTTTCTGAAAAGGCATTTATTTAATTCATAAACTATTCCCCTTATGATCGTTGTGCAAATAAAGGCGCCATTCCTTCTGAGATATAATGTAAATTTGATAGAAATGTAAAAAAGCCATGCTTTAGTCATTGATTGCGAAACCACATGCAAATGTATTCATATTTCTAACCGGATTTAAGATACCTACACTCAAGGGGAAAATTATTAGTCGGTTTCCGATTTCTTACCAGTGTAGATACAATATTGTTTGTTTTGTTTGAAAACTGGAGAAAAATAAATTCTGCTCGTTTTTAACACATTTTCATATGAAATAATTGTGTATTACCCTTTTCCCACATTGTAATCACTTGTTTTGCGTTTAAATGTTTTTGTTTGCATTGTAGCTTCAGCATCGCCAACGATGAAAACAATAAACTCTTCAGTAAAATGAAATTTAAATAACATATTTCACGATTTTCAGAATGATAGGAATGATACTTATTGTAGTATTCTGTAGTTATATTTCTAATAAACAACATTTGCAGTGCTTTGTACACTTATATCACAAATAAGACAGGAATAGTGGCATATTATTTACACATAACTACACTTTGTTATTTTGACATAAAACAACTAACAAGTTTAACATGCCTAAAAGAAATATCCTTAAACATTCTTTAACTGTGTTTTTACAGCAATGCAAAAACAAATAATGATAATCAAAACAATCGCACGGTTAAAAAGTTTAGTACAATCTCCATCAAACATAAACCAAGGGATTTTTGTCTGCGTATCAATCAAATGACAGTTTTTAACAATATATTTTGAACACTCTGTCTCACCATAGTAATTCTGATTCCACAGAGAATAATTAAACATGATTTAGAGTTGCTGGGGAATTACTTAGGCGGTAAATTAATTCTAGGTTCTATTTAATATTATGAGGAAACTACATTCTTCCCCAAGTTTTGCATGATAATTTATAGGCAGTGTGTCGAGCAAATGTTTGGACTATCAGTAATTGATTGAGCTCTTAGAATAATTGAGGTGTTGTACTACTAGTACGGGTAGGTGTGCCTGTGGACTACTGTTTGTGCATCATGTCATCCAGGTATGTGTACATGATATGCATGAGAGAAGAGGTCTGACTGCATGAGAAAATAGATCTTTTCCGACATCAACGGAAGATACAAGATAAAAGTGGAATTTTCTTTTAAACTCATGTATACATTGATTAGCTCTGTTTCGGTTTTGTGTTATTAAACAATGTTAAGTTACTGAAATTCGAAGGGAATATTTTTCGCAACTAAAACTTCCAGCAGTTTTTATATCAATTATTGAAATGCAGAATTTGTAACAAAACGTTGATATCGATTGATGTTTTTCATATGTATTATCAATAAAAAAACAGTAGCATGTTGTCTTATAAACAGCCTAACTAAGACTTCTAGAAGGTTTTAAGAAGACTTCTTTGTCCGTTTCCCAGGCTTGTTTTGTAGTACAATTATCATCGGATCCTTCGTCTCGAAATGGTAATGCAAATAGATTCTTAAATTATTTGCGTTAAACAAAACATGTTTTGCACGCTTTATAAGATTAATAGTAAAGCATATTTGAAAGATGAGTGAAAAAACAGAGAACTTTTATAAAACAAACCGTTTCTTTAGTTATCATTTTTATTTGTTAATGTTTAACTATATATCTGAAAGGTAGGATAGGAACAGCGTTTCCCCTTGGTTGGATGCAAATCAATCCGTCGCGTATAACAACTCCACTCCATAATGGTGATTATAATAAAATTTCACAGATTTAATTTCATATTGTTTCATTGGTCTAGATCAGCCTTTCTACCTTTTAATTATATCAAGAAGCGTGCGTTGGAATTTTCTACAATTAAATTTCATACTTGATCATATGTATAAACGTCTTTGTTTGCTAGCACGTACAAGTCGACAAACATACACGTGACTCCTTATGACGTCCACCTCATTTATATTCGAGCCTGCTGCTTGAGACCATGAATCGCATTAATTCTGCCCATAACTTAACGGTTGTGTCCGAGTATTCTTATGTGGCGTATGGTTACTGACTAAGTTAACTTATTGAAAAGAGGTTCAGACCATAAAACAGCCATATGCGATTCGTACAGACCTTATACAAACGAATGTTTACATTCTATAAATGTCAATAGAATCGAAGTTATGATGATAAACAATATATTTCCAGCCTATAAATACGACAGTTAATGCCATTATATTAATTTCTCAGGTATATAACCATCCTGAAACTCTGTTCCCGAAACATCCCGTCGTAATAGCGTTATAGGTATCGAAATCTACTTTTACTTCCTTTTCCGACTTTAATGCTACATTCTTAGTAGTACACTCCTCCGACAGTTCAATACGACTTCAATAACTTACTTTTAAGGCTAGAATCCGTATGCACGAAATTCTTGTCAATGATGTGTACCCAAGTTGATGTAATTGGAATCATTAAGTGCCAACTGGAGAAGTAAGTTAATGGCAATATCGGTAAAACCAATGATGCAATTTCATTCAGTCGCAACAACCTGGCAAAATAAATCATAAAATCATACGATGGATCCATTAAAATCAAATTATGTTTTTTCCGGCCGTTGTAAATTGAAACTTATGGCTGTGTTTTAAATATCACAAAAGAGAACTCATTTTGGAAAATAGAATACGTACAAAGTACGGCGAAAGCGGTACCGGTTTGGTTCAAACTGTTCATTGAGAGCAATTGAAGATTGCAAATGCCCCATAGCACCTTAAAATCCGTTTAAAAGAGACACTGTTACGACACGGTAAAGAAAGAAATCACCCTGCAATAATTTTAGATTGTGTATGTCTTTTTTACAATTTTGTGGGCATCAAAGTTGGAAAATTTCACTAATCAATGTCATTTTTCAAATCTGGTCGTTTGCTAGTCTTTTATTCATAGACTCTTCGCTCATAAGACTCAAACCGAGTGTAAGACCGACGTTCCTTGACACTCAGTTTTGGACACGCCGGTAATTTGAGCTATTTATACGTTTGTAACCAAAACACATTCACTGGAATGCTAAATTTGTACACTCAAGATGTAGGCTAAAAAGGTTTTCCTAAATGCACCGAAACACGCAATTTCATAACACTTAATACTATTTAGGAACGTATAACTCTGATTCATTTAACAGTTACTATTGTTATGATTTTCGTGACTTGTCGTGTGTGATACCTACTGAAGAATCACCAGTTTCAGTAATTTGAGCAAGAATTTCCAATAACATGGTTAGAAAGCGCTGTATGATCTCCAGGTGGTAACAAGCTGTGTGAAAAATTATCAAACCGTTACTTGTTGAGTTCACACCTCTCACCTGGTAGGAAAACCTTTCTATTAACTAAGAATTTTAACAATTCCACAATTTAGTATAAATTGGTTTTAAATGGGTGTCCAAAACAGCTATTGACCACCTCATAATCAAAATCTCGTACGACGAGGTACGATACCATTGCAACGTCCCAGGCAAGATATATAGAAAATTACTGTTCACCGAATGGCTACATGAAATGCAGTGTTTCTGCCTGTCGAAAATATGTCTGATGTCTGTAAACCCTGATTGATGCACTACTTATCAAAGAGGCGAACCCAATTTTTTTCTTACCTCATACTTTGCAAAATTCCAAGTAATTGTCAATTGCACTTGTATTTCAATTACTCACTGATAGACATAGGTTTCTCATACCAATAGTTATTTTTGTGGGTTGCAAAAGTTATCAAAAACTTTCGGAAAATACAACACACATACCATAGACACGGAATGTTATTAAAGTGTTTTTGTGTTTGTTTGTTTTTATTTCTTAGGCTCATTATTTAATTTAATTTAGTGTTTTGATTAATTTTTTTGACAAACAAATCAATCCAGCATGGCTGGCGAAAAAAGGGTACTCCCCGCTTTAAATTGCCCACGACTTTAATATCAAAGACAAGTATACTTAATTTGAAACTGCAGCCAACTGAATAGGATTTTAGAATAGGAAACACTTGTACAAATGACACCGAATGATATTTTAATATTGTTGTTGTTGTTTTTCTTAATAGTTTTAGTCTCATTATGTAATTTACTTTATTGTTTTGAGTTTTTAAGATTTTCAATGAGAAATGCGCGCTAACAATTGTTGTTATTACACGTTCAGCTCGTGTTCGAATTGTGGTTTGAATTTGATCGTAATATATAACTTCAGATGACAAGAAATGCACTTTCATTAAGATAAGAAAGCGTGCGGGATGTTAACAGCACTGGACGCATGTCGACATAAATAACAATTATTACCCGGTGATTTCACGGACTATAAACAGCGCTCCTACTATTGTCTACAATAGATCATCTTTAGTTTATACTAATATATTTAAGCTCGACTATGAAGAGAGCTACAAGCTGATATAAATCTTTCTCAGGTCCATGTCCTGGGTAGAAACCAGTACCAGTATCCATTGTGTGAGGTAAGATATCTTACCCGCTGGAAGTGTATGCCCTGCGATGCACCGGCGTAAGTAAACAACTGAGCAACTGTAAGCGTTAAATTAACTTATGACAGGGTGATAGAGATGAAGTACATGACATGTCAATATAATTACAAACTCAATATGAAGGATTGCAGCGATAGAAAAAAAGATTAACAATTGAACATGGTTATCATTTTGCACAAGTGCACCTAGAACACTCAATCGTGTAATCATTATGTTTCCGCTGAGGAAATTACAATGATTAAAACTGCTGAAAACAATGTGCTAAGGGACCATATGCATCATATAATATGATAATTTCATTTGATTGAGAAATTACGTTCATGTTGGATTTTTCCAATTTACAAATGCATGTCTTTTTTTCTCTAGAGTAAAGCAAGTAGATCAGAATTAAATCATTTTGCAGATTAATTGTACACCACAAATTACTCAACGGCAAAAAATGTTCTTAGCGTGTTTTGAAAGTTTATATTCTGGTTGAAATACATCAAATCTATACTTTAGTATCTGTCATAATCACATCACATGCCATAAAAGCGTCTGTCGATTATAAGTCATAGTTAGATGACATGAAGCAAAATCTTAATGATTAAGAAAAGGCTCAATTCTCTTTGATTAAATCGAGTACTTATATAATTGCCTATTTGCTTTTTCAATGGTTCAAAATGTAGATTGTATTCATAACATAAGCATAGCGTTATAGCGTCAATCAGTTTTTCAATTAGAAACAATTAAACGACGTTTGAAGTGGTGATACGCTGTTTCAAATGACGTCAGCTTTTGTGGCTCTGTGCTCCATTGTAATTTTCGCTAATTAAAGCGATGATCAGTTTTTCGAGAAGCAAATATTATTATAGGAAGTTGCAACTGGTGTATCGGTTATTTAAATGACGACTACGTATATGGCTCTGCGCACCATTGTAACCTTCTTATCAGTCTGCATTCTACAACTAGTAACTGTTTGATATATATTCTTGTTTGAACAACTCATAATCTATAAATCAAACATTAATAATCAAATGCTTTTTGGATTATTTTAATATAATTAATATTCCACTGTGACAGTAACTGATTCCAACAGTTAACTGGTTGTGTTGTTCAAATTAAACTTCTTCGTGAAACAATCGAATGTTCACATCTTATAAATGTTAATACAAACAAAGTGACGTGTACAATTTACAAACCTATGCAGACGCCGGTTAATGACGCTTTATCAATGTCTAAGGTACATAAACAACCTTAATTCGTCATTTTAAATTAATATTATACTTGTTAAAGTCTACATTCTCTTCATTTCCTGGATGTTACATGCTTAGTATTACACCCCTCCGACAGTTTGATACCCGACTTCAATAAATTACTTTTATATATAATAGAGGCTGGAATTCGTATGCACGTAATTCTTTTCAAAGATTTTTGTCCCAATGGACGATAATGGAATCATAAATGTCAACTGGCCATACGTAAGTCAAGGGCATATCGGTAAAACCAATAATGCAATTTCGTTTAACAACCTGGAAATTTGGATCATACCATCGGTAATATTGCTTAACGCACACAGAGGCAGCGCTTTAGTTCATATTACTACACACTTGTCCAACACATAAAAACGTGGTAGTTGTTTTAAACCGAGAACATTGGAAAGCAAGTGATTAAAATATTATTGTCCATAATTTATTCCTGCTAGGAATTAAGGCGCCATTTTTCTTAAAACATAATGTAAACCTTGATTGAAAATTCAGACAGGCATTTAATTGTCAAAAAACATGCAAATGTATTGTAATTTCTGGATACGGGTTAAAGACAAGGACACTAAAAGGAAAAAAAATCGTTCTGTTACTGAACGTATTTTATTGTAGTGCAGATACAATCTTGTTTTGATTGAATTTGGCAGAAAAAAGCGCATGTTTGCTCCTTTTCGTTTCATATAGAAACAGCTGCACGTGTTAGTTAGTATGGAAGCGTTTATCGTATATACCTATACAGGTCAGCAAGACTTTGTTACCTATTCAGTAAATAGTATGTATGTTTCAATGTGTCTCAATGTGTTTGACTATCCATGTTACTTGTATCTGTAGTGTAGCTTGTGTTTGTTTTTTCGAAATAATATGTCGACTAATTAGCAGCCAAGGTAGCAGCTTTTGACGTAACAGTGTTGTATTTATGAAAGGACAAGTTGTTTTATATCAACAAATGCAGCGTTGAATATAAGCAGTTTTAAATGAGACAGGCATTCTGAATGGTTCATGAGTACGCATACTTTGCACTTGAACAACCTTTAGATATTTCTTGCTTTTGGCATCTGAAAAAAACTATCATCTAAAACTTGTCGAGCAGTAATTAATTTTGTTTTCCTGTAGCATTAATGTTTAATGGTAAAGAAGTTTAATGTCGTTTGTTTTGTGCTGTGACAGTAAATGCTTTGTTCATAAGAACATCATCAGTATTAAAATTGAACAACGACATGAACATTCTGAAAACAGGAGTCATCAAATTAACAACCGTTTTGTTCCACAGGGGCCAGAAACATTTTTTTTTAATTTAAGCCTATATGTATATGTATAGAAAATAATTTGTTTCTGCACCCTGTGGTTTTGTTCGATATCTTGTTCAAATTGATTCATATATATTTCATGATTGAAAGTGTAGAATTCTGTTCAGTTCAAACATACCTAATTTATTTTCGCAAGAAATGCATTCAATTTTATTTGTACTTTAATCAAATTAATGAGTTTACGATTCGTCCGTACATTGTTAAGAGCGCATCATCAATCACAAATAGTTATGTTAACGTAATGATATAATCATATTTTCCCCTCGATACTACGGGCCATAAGCAGGCATTGGCTCCATCACGGAGAGAAAGGAAGACTCATGTCAAGTTGCTGAAAAAAAAGGTTTTTGAACATTATGAATTCATTGGCAACTTTGGAGCTTATCAGGATTACGGCGATTCCTATCGATTTCTCCTCTCCGTGCAAAAGAAGAGTTAAGATAGGCCAGTTAAGCAGTTATATATCTAGTGGAACCTTGGCTAGATCAAAGCAGATAAGAATTAATGAATTTATTAGCGCAGGCTAGTCTCCTTATGATATGGTAATGAATTTATGTTAATGTAAATCCAATTTCATTTGACTTTCTACTTAACATTTTAAATGGAATTTCAGTGAGATTATAGATATCTTTAATGGCCGAGAGTGTAAAATAGATTCATCCTTAGCGTAGGGTGTTTTGATTCATCCTAAGCGTAGGTTGTTTTGCGCGAAAACGAGGTTTACCGAGTGATAGATGCTTTTTTGTCCTATCTTAGTTAAACAAAATGTATTTTAATTGAAATTTTACATACGGGTTATTTCATTATCTTTGGCCGTTGGCAAGATGAGGATTTCCAGCATTGCCAATGTTTTGGATCTATTTATTTTGGATGGGAGGGATGTATTTTCCAAATAAGCACCTGTTGGTCGTTCCCATATAAAATTCAAACTCATTTTTTTTTAGATTACTGGATATCACTGGATATTAATAAACAACTGTCAAATTTATCAATATGCGTTGTTTTCCAAGCAGGCCATCCTGATCGTAAGTCCGTTTGATGACATTTTTCTTGAAAGATTGAGACTGGATTTACAAATGACAATAATGTGAATTCTTATCAAAACTGACTTTCAAATACAGTCTTAAAACTTTGCGCTTAAAAATGTTTGAGCAATACGATTATTCAGACCATTTCTAAGGAATGGGCATTTATCCTGTCTATGTTCACTACTGTTTGGAAAAAAAGTCTGATTTGTAAAATTTGACATAACGATACTTGTTCAAACACGATTTCCTAGATTAATGATCACATCTGACAACAATCTTATAAGTGTGTCGAATACAAGTAGCATTCGGCTTTATCTGCAGTCCTTTATTAGCCAGCATTTCTGCGTTTGGATGCAAACTTTTATTAAAACTGTTCTTCACAAAATGAAATAAACACATCAAGCAATGAGGTTAATCAGTTCCGCTCTTTGCTTTCTTACAAACCATCTTAGTCCACCAACACTCCTACGAGTGCATGTTAAAATTAATTCTGTTGAAATCGTCCCTTGTAACATTTACTATTTTTTTATTAGGTAATAACCAGTTTTTGTTTTGGCTTCACTACTAACTTCGTCATTTGGTTGGGATAGTAATGAAAACACCATTGAAACACATCATTGTCAAACCAAATGGAAACTAATTGTTTTGTACCGAAGGAATCAAAATCTGTGATTTCGTTAAGTGACCTTAAAATGCAGTTAAGAAGGAAATATACATATTTCGGCACATCCTGATATCTGTTTCACATACTTGAAACTATAATCACTTGGAGTCTGTTTATATTGACCAGTTTCTAAAGTTTTTAGGCCAAAGCGCAGATGATAGTTATATCTTTATGTACAAAACGTCAGATGACTACAAAATGTATATCACGTAGTTGGTTTTTATCAGTCAAATTCTATCTTAATTATTCATAAACTTCCGAGGTTGTCAAAACAATCATAGGAAACCCTCAAACTAGAAGATTTGATGTCTTTGCCCTATCGGCTATTTCCGACAATATGTGCCCATCACATTTTTGTACCTTTCGATTCTCTGACAAAGAATTTTTTGCTCCGAATTGTTCTCGAAATGTCTCACAATACGAAATAGCGTTCAGTACCGTTTAGTATTTAAATGCATTATTTGTTGGTGAACATCTGAATGAATTCATTTCGCTAAACATTTTATATCCTAATGACAATTATTTCAAAGAGGTCAGTGTTTGTGCTATTAAATTTAATATTATTTGCATTTCCATCTCTAAAAGAATGATGAGTCCATCACGAAGCGTTCTTGACAATTTCAATTCTGTTTCAAATCAAGCCCGGTGATGTTAAAATACAACACATTTACTAATTGTTCAGACGCCAGCAAAAACGTTTTATAAAATGTCCTTGTTCAGATAAGCAGCTTCATGATAGTTTGCAGACACCCGCATCGTTTCGATGTGGTCAAAATTTGATAAATTGCTCATATCGCAGTATTTAAGTACGTGTATGTATTCAATTCATTCATTCGACTTGGTTCATTGTGTTGCGTTCTGTTTGTCAGTGATACTTCTAATAGCTTCAGTGGACTATAATGGAATCATAAAATGTCTGTAAGCCACAAATCAGTCTCCAAATGGCAGTATTGGCATAAATATGGGTGTGATTTCGTTTCGCAGTAGCTGCCGTGCAAATTGAATTTCCCAATCAGTCAGAAGATAGATCCATAAATGTAAGTAATGGCTTAGCTAGGATCGTGCTAAGTGAAATTGATGGTCTTGCAAATTGAAATTGATGTCCTATATGGGTGTTTTTACCCCCTTCATTCCACAGAATAACGAACCTGTATGCGTGTACACATACATACTGCCATCACATGGCCAAAAGCCAGACAATTGGTGTACAAGGGTATTGTGAAAACTGTTAACGTATAATTATATTCACCATAGCTTGGCATATGTATCGATAGGTATAATTGTCAATTCCTTGTGTGGTTGTTGGCTTGCTAGAACATTTGCGTTGCTTTCATTAGACATTTTGTTTATCAACTCGTAAAAAACATCCCATTTGTATGCAAAACGAATGTATTTGTGAAAAGTTTATAAATCAAAAGATTTAATCATTGGAGCATAAAATTTGACAGCCGGTGCAAACATGGCCATCCCGACGCATTTTTTAGAATAGTTTGTCTCGGAAACTACACTTTAATTTTTCACTTGCATTTAAACTTTGAAACGGGGTCCCAAAGGAAGTGTCCCTCTAGTATTTAAACTTAGTTATCTTTATATAGTATGTGTTTCCGGTCAAGATTGAAATATCCGACTAGAGCGCACGCGCGTAAGCCGGTAAAGAAGCCTGGAGTGGTAGAATGCACCGTGCAAGAACTTCCTCCAAACCAAAATCTTTTTATGATGATTGATTTCGTTTTTCAATTCAATTTTTGTAAAAGTTATTAATTTAGTTACGCTCTTTGAAAAGCACCCACATGCCAGAGAAACATATTTTCATATACAAAACTATAATTATAAATAAGTCGTCTTAAAAACGCTATTTGACCTCAAGGCTAAACTAAATCACTAGGTATCAAGTCGTCATTAAACATGTTTCTGTTTCTGATCGAAAAACCCGACCGTAGGACACGTTGCATGACCTGTAAATCGGCTTCTTGCCTTCGGTAAAAATGAAAAGTTATCAATTCTTATAAGGATATGACATTGACGTACTCAATTCCAAACAGTGACATTTTTAATATCCCGAGTTATTTCTACATTCTCCCCTTATGATCATTTTACGAATAAAGGCGTCATTCCTTCTGAGGTATAATGTAAATCTGATCGAAATTTAAGAAAGCCATGCTTTTATCAGTTGATTGCGAAACCAACTGTGTTTGTTTTTGTGTTGTTTTTTTTCAAATTTCTTGTTGCTTTTAAGATCCCTACACTCAAGGGGGGTTCTTATTCTGAACTAATTTCCTTACAGTTTAGATCCAACCTTGTTTTGGCTGATTTGGGGATGAAAATAATTTCTGCTCCTTTTAAATACATAATTGTGTATTACCCATTTCCACATAGTAAACTCGTGTGTTGCTTTATATGGTTTTCTCTGTATTGAATCTCAGCACCAACAGAAATAAGAATTTATTTCAATGGATTAAGTTATTACATTCCTCCCCTTAAATTTGCATAATGTTAAATGGGAAGTGCGTCAAGCAAATGTTTGGCAAATCAGTCTTTGATGGGGCACTTAGAATACTGGAGAGGTTGCGATATACTACTTGGAAGGGTATGTGTACGCGTGGGCTAATCACTGTGCTCTACGTCATTCAGATAAGAGTACTTCCTAAATGTTTAGTATGGCATGTATGACAGCATGAGAAAAGACACTTTAGCGAATATCCGCGGTGAGTTTTAGCTCTTTGTTGTCATTATAAAAAAGTGTAGTTACTGTCAAAATTCGAAGGGAAAAGTATTCTTTGATCTCGAAACTAAAACTACTAAGAGTGTTTATATCAAATTTGTAAAATGCAGATTGTGTATAAAGGTTTTGATATCGATGTAGATGTTTTTTTCTTTCAAAATGTTTGTTATCAATAATAGACAGTATCCCATTGTCTTATAAATACCCTTACTAAGAGTTCCATAATGTTTTAAAAAAAGTCCTAGTCCGTTTGAATGATTAATTTGCAAGGCTGGTGTTGAAATAAAATTATCACAAGATTTTCTTCTAAACGGGTTTAGAATATTAATTTTGAAAACAAAATGGGTTTTACCAAAACATGTTTTGTGAGCTTTACAGATTTACATCCATTTTGATGATGTGATAAAGAAAAGGAGAACTTTTATCAACATCATGCAGCATTTTTGCAGTAAATGACTTTTTAGTCAACGCTTTCTCTCATTAAGTCGCAAACAAATTTGTAGTGTAAAATAGTTAGTATCTTAACCTTCAATAACGCTTGTCCCCGAGCATTCCTATGCAGTGTTGGCTTTCCGACAAAGACATCATGTTGAAACGGGGTAAAGACAATTGAAAAGTCACTTGAGACACAGGCAGACCTTATGCAATCGAATGTTCACATTTTATAAATGTCAATCAAATTGAATGGAAGTTGACAAATAACCTATTTCCAGCCTATATAAACTCCGGAGAATAATCGTATATCAATGTTTTAGGTATATAAACAGCCTTGTAGTCAGTTTCCAACCAATCCTGTCGGAAAAGCGTCATAAGCATCAAAATTGACATTTCCTTCATTTCCAGATTTAAATGTTACATTCTTGGTATGACACTTCCCCGACAGTTTAATATACGACTATAATCATTTTCTATAAACTTAAGGCTGGAATCCGTTTGCAAGAAATTCTTGTCCACGATGTTGGTCCCAATGGACGTTAATAGAATCATAAATGTCAACTGGCTAGAAGTAAGTTAATGTCAATATCAGTAAAATCAATAATGCAATTTCATACAGTCGCAACAACCTGGCAAATTGGATCAGAATATCATACGATACATCCATACAAAAGTCAAAATATGCTTTTGCCATGCTTTATTTAATTGAAACTAATGGCTTTGCTAATGTAGAACCATTATAAAATACAATATAAAAGAGAACTTCTTTAGAAGAAAAGAAGATCGATTGAGTCTGTACATCGGGAGCAATTGAAGGTAGCCAATGTCTCATAACACCTGAAAAAAGATTTACTGAAACTTAGAAATCAAAAATGATAACATATACTTCTTCGCTCATCAGACTCCAACCGATTATAGTATACGTTTGTTTGGAATGATAGATATGTGAAGTAAGGATGTAGAGTGAATACTACTATCCTTAATATACCGAAACATATGATTTATCACACAGTTTCAACAAACTTAATATCGTTCAGGAACGTATGACTTTAATGCATTTAACAGTTACTTCACGACGTGGTGTGTGTGATACAAACTGAGGAATCACAGTAATAATTTAAGTTGGATTTTTTCTTATCAAGGGTTATCGTTGGAAATGATGTGTGATATCCACAGCGTTAACAAACTCTGTGAAAAATCAACCGTAACTTCCTAATTGAACACCTCGCATCTTATAGGTTAAACTTTTTCTGTAACTTCTTATTGAATCCGAGCTGGTAGTCCCAGGCAAGATATCGTGATGCTGAAAATTTCTGTTCAACGAATAGCTGCATAAAAGTGTAATACCGTGATTTTGACTGTCGAGATAATGTGTCCCAATGATGTCTGTAAGCCCTGATTTATGGACTACTTCGCAACAGAGGAAAACCAAATTTTTATTCCTATTATTTTGCCAAAATCCAAGTAAATTGCCTATTGCACATTTAAAGTACTTCAATTATTCACAGATAGACACATATTTCTCACAAATGACAACTTCCAATAGTTTTAATTTAAGGAATCCAAGTAGCGTCAGACTCATTTTGTGGTGGCAAAAGTAATCAAAAGCTCTAGGAAAATGAAGCACGCATACCAAAGACAACGAATGGCATTGTAGTATTTTTGTACATTCTTTAAATTTTTAGTCTTATTATTTAAATAAGTTAACTGTTTTGATTTTTTCTGGTAAAAGTAATCAATCCTCCATGGCTAACAAAATAAAGGTTACTTTTAACTTCGTTCAATCGTGCAAGATTATTGACTATTTAAAGACAATTTTACCAAAGACACCGAATGGCATTTAAGTATCATTGTTAATTATTTAAATTCTTAATGTGAAGTTGAAATTGTATCTTGATATATAACTTTCGATGACAAGAAAATGGCTTGCCATCACCGATATGAAGCCATATTGTATATTATTATCATTACACATATTTCCGAACCGTATATTTTAGGATCGGTCACCTCACATTTAACCAAAGGAAATTTCTTCAATTCAAGAACGAACAAACAAAATATAAACCAGCAAATGAAATATGTTTAGCCCCATGTGAATAATAAGCGGTCTAATGAATAAGGTTGTCCGGTTAGCGCAGTGGTTAACGCACTCGCTTCACACCAAGGCGACCCAGGTTCGATTCCCGGCCTTGGCACATGTGAGTTTGGTTAGTGGTCACCAAGCCGGACAAGTGGGTTTTCTTCGGGTACTCCGGTTTCCCCCACAACACAAGACAACACTCTCGCGCAACATCGTGCCAACGAGAGTGACTTAGTATAAGCTATCATAGCTTTCTTCGCAATCGTTGTAAAAAAATATATTGTTTAAAGTAATGAATAACAAGTATTAAGTTTAATAATAATAATAATAATAATAATAATAATAATAATAATAATAATAATAATAATCGTCCCATTTTCATCATTGATAAATAACTGGTTCAAATCTTGTAAACTTAAAAGTATCCATAAAGCTATTCAAATATACAACATAAAGAAATTTAGAGCTCTACGTTATCGAAGTTTGTCCTGGATATGAATCTCAATGATATGATATGCATTTTTTTCTTGAAACAACTGAGTTACAAAGACAAAACAATTTACAAATATTCCTCTATAATACAATGAAAAATACAGGGACAAGCCATGTCGTCTTCCCCTAAGACAATACATTGTTTCTATACAACCTCCTCTTAGGATACTTCACCAAATAAAGGCGCCATTCTTCTTTAGAAATAATGATGATTTTTATTGGAATTCAAAAATAGCTTGGTTTCATTATTGTGTTGTCAAAATACTTACAAATATAGTGCAATATCTATTTATGAAAACAGATATGAACGTCTACAGGAAAAAATAATTATCTTATCAAGTTATTCATTGTGTTTATTTAATCTCTATACTCTTAATCTCATCATGTTTTAGTGTTTTGCACTTGTAAAAAAATGAAACTCACCGTTTTCTACCAAGACATTACCTCAGAACACAAGATACACGAGAACACAAGATATTTCGCCCGTTAGCGCAATTACTTAAATCATCAAAACGGAAAATATAAGCTTCACTAATTTAACAATGATATTAACTTACTTGCAAAATGGCATTTTGAGCATATAATAAACCAGGGGTTTCCATATTTGATTACTAAATATCTAATACTTTAATAAATATATAGGAAAACATGTGCTTTGGATAGTGGGTGTTCTGTCTCCTTTGACGAACAGGTAGCATTTGAATAAAAGCAAATATAGAAAACCCGCAGTATCGAGTTTGACGCATGCACACAATGACACAATGCAAACAATTACAAGATTAAAATATTGTTTTCAATTCACATGCATATTGTTTTGCGATGATTCGCGATCCGAACATATCCGAAGATGTTGCGTTCGTCGGATGATAATCACAATTGCCGAAAGGCAGTTCATCTAAGGAATGGAAGAAGATGTCCGTGACGTCAAGATTATTGTCAAAAGGTCATAAGTCCTGTGGAATAAACAAGGATGGTTTAAATATAATTTAATGAATCATTTAAATAAGACTAAATTTACCACACATTCAGTATAAATCTATTTTAGAAGTGTTTTAGTTTCCAGCATTTTCATAATTGGGTTGTGTTTTATCATAATGATATAATATTTGTTGTGTTGGGTATTTGTCACCATAGTGTTTTGTTTGTGTTTGGATATAAAAATATATGTGGTTACAAAGACGATGCACATTGCGATGTAAATTGGATCTATATTCGTACTTGAAACCAGTATAACTATTTTTGAAACACCACCAGCACCTTGATTATTCGATTGCAATACTTACTCAACGACTGATAAGAAAGCATGCGGGATGGATGTAAACAGTACTGGACGCATGTTCAAGCTGATATAAATTTTTCTGATGTCCGTTTCTTGGGTAGAAACCAGTTTTGGTGTTCATTTTGGAAGCCCCACAGACCTTACCACTGTGCTCAGACCCATTAACTGAGATGAAGGCACCTTAACCAGTAGACCACTCTGTCTTTGCTAGAATAGGAATGTCTTGATATATCACACCAACGTTTTCAAGTAAATGATAAACGTGCTTAATAGCATAAGCGTATACAAAACCCTGTAATGCAGTATATTTGTTTTCATCATTCCTGTCCTCCTAGGCAAATTGGATGAATTTCCAAAAAGGAGTAAGTAGGCACCAAGAAAAACAAATGGTAAACGTTAACATTTGATGGATTATTACTATTCATTCAAGTATCCTTTCAATGTATTAATGTAACATTCGTAAATTAAAGAGTGCTTACAAAAACAATTCATAGTCAGCGGTGTATCAAGATAAATCAGATATTTGCAAATACTACTGACTGTACTCATTGTCAAGAAGTGGGATGTTAAGTATACTAGGGTTTTAAAAACGTTATGTTACTTTGCAAACAAAAATTAAAACAAAATTTATTCGATATTTGTAATAGCTTTATTGTAACCACAAAATATATGAATAAATTCTTGGCCTATATGCTGAAATATAGTAAGGGAATGTGAATGACAGAACTTAATTAGGGAATAATCATTTAGAAAAGCTGGCTTTTGATTCTTGTTACAGCATATACATATGATAACCGTTAATTTTATCAGGAATGCGACTGTTGAACAGGTCGATGTAGCACAAAGTCCGATTCGAGTTGAATTAAGGCTATCTATAGATGTTAACGGCTAACGTTTGCGAGTTGGTTCCTTGCTTGCAGTGAATGTGATGCACCAGCGAAACAACAAATACTTGGCGACTGAAGTGTTTATTTACTCGGGACAGGGTTTGGTAAAAACATATTTATTAAGCTGAAGTAAACAAAATGTCAATATAATAACAGGTAAAATATTATAATCAAGGATTGGAGCAGTAAAAAAGCAGGGTTTACAATTGTACATGGATCTCATTTAGCACAAAGTGCACCTAGAACACGCAATCGCGTAATCATTCTGTTTCCGCTGAGAGTAATGGCAATGATTTAAACTGCTAAAAGATATGCTAAGGGACCATATGCATTATATTTTATGATAATTTCATTTGAGTGAGGAATTACATTCATACCAGAATTTTCAAATTTACAAATGCACGTCTATTTTCCCTCCAGAGGTTTGTAAAGCAAGTAGATCAAAATTAGATTATTTGGCAGGTTTACTGTACCCTTCAAATAACTCAACGGCCAAATGGTCTTAGTGTGTTTTAAATCATAGTCTGGATAAAAAAAACATTCATTTCATGTACTGGCATCTGTCAATATCACATCATATGCCATGAAGGCGTGTGTCGATTCTAAGTAATAAAAGGATGACATGAAGTTAAATCTTAAGAATAGGTGCAGTGAGCGTAGTTGAAACTTGATAATAAAACCTGGTACTTAATGTTTGTCTATTTGCTATTTCCATGGTTGAAAATGTAGATAGTATTTAAATCATACATAAAATGATATAGCATTTAAGCGCTAATCAGTTTTTCGATTAGAAACAATTATAGGAAGTTGCAAGTGGTGAAACGCTGCGGTAAATGACGCCAGCTTTTGTGGCTCTGCGCGCCATTGTAACCTTCGTTTCTGACTGTATTCTTCAACTAGAAATTAATCGCTATATATGCTTGTATTACCAGCTCAACACATGTGAATAATTCAATTTATTATAAGCTTTTTGGATTTTCTATACATTTAATATCCCCCTGATTTAAACAGTGAAACCGAATGTTGATTTTTAGTAACTGATTAGAAACATTTTATTAGTTTTGTTGTCCAAATCTAACATCAACGCAAAAATGACGTTACACCACAAAAGGCCCCAGCAATAAGTAATTTACTTCTATAACGCGTGATATCACCGTGCAGGATACAGCTTTTATATCGACATGGTTATATTACATTGCATGAAGCGCATGTGTTTCGGTTATATGGTCCCTGGGTGAACACTATTTAGACCGTTCATTACCAAACTACAGAAGTTTTGCTTTTTCTTCCTACTTGAGGAAAGCAAATGTGTTGATTTATTTAACTTACAGTGGAGTGCAGATGGTAATACGATTAACACATCATAACCTTCTAACTGCCTGTTTACCAATGAAACATAATAATCGTTTTGTGTGAGTATGTTCCTTAAACATTATATCCAACCACTAGGATTATTTTGTACTTCTCATAATTACTTATACAAACCTGGGTAAATTTTGAAAATGTGAGGTGTACATGGAACGACTCACCAGTACTAAGTGCATGATGAAGGTTTACAGCCGATCCCCGTTGGCACGAACTTTCTTGTCGCGATTTCGTCGTTGCCTTAAACTGAATGCAAAGGAACTTTCTACTTAAGGTAAGGATTCCCGCTTGGCTCGATCCTCTCGTGACTCTTGTTTGTCACTAGGTGTTCGAGCCATTGGGGTTCGACTGCACTGCTTTATAGAATAGAAAAAGCATAGTAGAACTATGAAAATGGCAAGCGAAGATTGTTGCTTCCAAATGTTTCTTTAAATGATATTTAAAGCTGGTGTCAATTAACCGCTTAAAAACTGACTTGGAAACCGACAACTTTAAATCAATGACTGTTATATATTTATATATAATTAATATTTTAACTACTGAAAGCACCTCAACGAGTCGCCACTCATTTATAAACCAAGGTCAATATTACAATCCCTCGGATGAACTTAGTAGAAAGAATCTGAAAAATAGTGTGCTTGTTCCAATTCAGTCAGTTCAATCCTAATGACACTGAAATAGGACACATTCACAAATCAAAAATATCCTGCTCCAAAAGTTTTGTTGTAAGCACAGCATACAAGCCTGAGAGTGATTGCACCAGGGAAACATTTTTATGCCTGATGAGTCTTTGTATAAGTTTAATGGACTAAGTTTCAAAGAGTATATACATTACAGTCTGTGTAAAAAGGCACCATTCACCTCTTAAAACAATGTAAATGACTGAACTTAAAGAGGAATACTTTTATTAACTGATTATCAAACTACGTGCACATGTATTGCATTTCTTTAAATTGATTTCAAAACAACCCATTTCATACAACCTAATATTATTAGACATTGGCAGAAACAAGGACATTTTTTAGATACTCACTTGGACCACGTCGCACGCAGCCTCACAAATATTGCGTTTCCACAAAGAGTGATAAAGAGTTATCTATAATTGCGGAAAGAAATAAAAACAGTAAGGGTACAATACGCAGTTGTTTATCATAGTTTATTGATTCCATAACGACAGTATACTCCTCTTGTATTAGCAGGATATCTCTTGCAAAGTTTGTCAACCTAAAATGTTCATGTCAGATATGAGTGTTATGATAATAAGTAATTTGCTTAAAAGTTCTCTGAACTCAAATACCTTCTTTTGAATTAAGTACCTCCTAGTACGTCTCAAATACAAACAGTAGGCTCGTGTTTGCTCGCATTCTTTGCATTTCTATTCAATCTCATTGAGTTTTACAAACAAACATTTGCAAAGTTTAAGACGCCGTTGAAGGACGATTATATGAATACTTTTTTAAAATTACCGCCTGGAAGTCTGTTGACTAAATCACCCTGTAAATAAAATAAATATTGAACAGATCCATAATCATTATAACACTCTGGCGGGACATTTAAATATACGCCTTTAATGCATTTGTTATATAGTCTGGATTCCTTCTGGTGCAATTCTTGTCAATGATGTTTGTCGCATTCAACGATGAAAGAATCATAAAATGTCTGTAAGCTGTTTATAAGTACGTAATTGAACGTATCGTCGGAAGTGTGATGTAATTTCGTACCTTAGCGCCCGCCATGCAAATTGGAGAAGACCATAATAAGATAGATCTATGACATAAAAGAATGGTTTTGTCAGGGTCTTATTATTTGAAATTTATTTTCTAGTCTCTTATTTTGTAGATCCATACTTAATGCATTCAGGATTTTTTCTTGCACTGGCATTTCCGTTGAAATTTGGCGTACTGGAAAATGTCTATGTCAATTTTTACTCAATTGGATTATTTAGGTCATTTAAGGTCTGGATGAAAAAATCCGACCCTTAGGCAAGCTGCAGGGGCAATTACAGGGGCAACCCCATTAGTCAGAAATACAAAATAAACACAATGAAGAACGGGGAACGTACTCAAACTACAATGAATTAGAGACACAGCGTATAAACACCACATACACAAATACAAACACCATAAGCAATGCATGACAGACGCAATCTCATTTTTACTGAAACCATGTATAAACAACAATTTAAGGCAGGTATCAACGCCCAATAACATCTGAAAAAACACTCAAACGTAATTTAAGAATGAGATTACGAATGTAAATGTATTTCAATTCAGTAGTTTATTATTTAATGGATGTATTAAAATTAACAATGTTTCTCCTATCATATTTTAAACATGTGTTTTAATAAGAAAAATTAAAACGTTGAAACATATTCAATTATTTAATTATTCCATTTATAGATGTATAAGAATAAACACGATGCTAAGATAATTAATCATGTTGTTTCTTTGAGAGATATTTTGTAATTTTTCGGACATTTATTCCAGGTATTTAAAGTATGAATTTTTTAAACTGTTTTTTGTAAAACTGTTCATATGTAATTGTTTTCGTTTATGTATGGATTTGGTTTCTTTTTCTTTTTCTTAGTAGTGTTTGGTGGTCGTAACAATATTTCCTATAACCTAATCATATTTCTGCAACACGCTTTCAAATCATTTCCTCCAAGTTACAGCCGATATGCCTTTGAGTAAGAATTTGCAAAATGAAATATATTTCGAGTAAGGATATTGAATTATTGATAAGACTACGTACTTCTACAAACCATCAAGTTGTTGTGATACCAAATGAAATATTTTATGTTTGTTATAGCAAACTTCCTTTGTGTAACAACAAAATTAACAAATGGATAATTTGAATTTAAAAATATAATTGACACATATTTAGTTGCTATGCGCACCTATTTTATCTTTAAGTGCTAGAAAAATGTTTCGTCAAGTCTGAAAAACTACTTGGGGATATAATCTTCAGCTGTGGGCATGAAATTGTTACATGTATCAATAATTTGTTACAAAGTTAAATTATTGTTGACAATAAAAATATCAAACAATACCACGATTCTGTATCCAATTTCCAATGTACCAAAACGCGGTAATAATGTTAAAATCGCAACTTATCGGCAAATTCCGTATTGGTTCAGAAATGAGATTCTGGTAATAAAACGATGGCCAGTAAATGAAATAAAAAAAACACGAAACGGCAGAGTAGTGATCAAGTTTTATAAGACAAGCGAGAAAAATTATGTATCATTTACATCTAAAAACCACAGCAGCTGCCATATATAGAAAATCATGTAAACTTTTGGTAAATTATTGTAATTACACGTATGTTTTAAAGAGGTATGATTAAAAAAATAAAAACCTTAAGACATTAATATTTCGATGAGAAATCCTCCATTTGCAAATATGCTTCCATATCATTCTCTACTAATATTTCTTTAAATTCTTCTCTTACGATCCTCCTCCGAATAAAGGCGCCAATATTCCTTAGAAATATTGGAATGTTTGATTTAAAGTTAAGAATAGCTTGGTATCATTATTAGAATGTCGAAATTCCTGCAAATATATTGCAATATCTTAATCTAAAAACAAGAGTGAAATAATTCCTCCTTTAAACACTTTTATAGCATGGATTCAGTCGATATTCTTGAAACGGCATGGAATATGTTGGTGACTTTTGTTTCGTGAAATAATCAGGGTATGGTACTTGAGTTGAACGTTTGTTGTTATTTTAACTCCAAAGCAAACAACCAAAGCTTTATATTGGCATTCATTCATTGGTTTTTTTCTGAACAATGCGCGACCAAATGAACATGCTCTGAGCATGTTCCAATGCATCGTCAAATTGGAAATATTATCTTAACAATCATGAAGCAATCATAATTACCTTGCCTAATGCCCTTAAGTGCGCTTTTGAAATTTCTTTAATTATCCAAACAATCTATATTACCCTGCCTCATAGTAACAGTACAAGTTTGAAATTCCTCTTTAATTATCCAAAGTGTTTCCAACAAATTCTGCAGATCTTTCTGGGTTTCTGGTTTCCTGAAATCAAATACGTATCTGTTTTAACAAGCACGGTGCATGTTCTAGTTGAAAGCGATGCTTTGGACTAGACTTGAAAGAAGTATTACAATTCTGAAGTCACTACCGGTAGTTTGATGAGTAGTACGCCATACTCAAAGAGAAAGCCAGCCTTATAATTGCGGGGATGTTTATAGTACCTGGGTAATGCCTCAACAGCCTCAAAATCAGAATCAGAAAATAACAATACTTATATTGAATTACAAATTCATCTTTATTCCATTCAATGAACAATTAAAAATTGTAAATTAATGTACAATTTCCAGGAGTTATAAAATTAAGTAAATTTCATCAGGAAAACTCAGCTAGAAATATATTTACGATGAAATCAAATTGCAGTTTTGCGATTGGAATCTGAACTCAGACATGAGACGGTTCGTAATCATGCCCTTAGGACAGTTTTGAAATAGCAGCAACTGTCTCGTGAGTCAACGGGCATAAAACGATGCTAACATATTTTCTACATTTCTATCTGAGAATCTAACAAGTTCATGCAAGTCCAAATATCGCAAAGTCGAAGTTTACGTGATGTTAATTACAATATTGAATATTTGAATGGCATCAGATATGTATGAATATCAAACACAAAAACGTATAAAAAATAAGTGTTAATAGTGTTAAGCTAAAATCAAAATGTCCTGTTTAATATGTATTTGGTTCATGTGCGTACCGCTTAGTAAAACAAAATCAAATTATCTAAGAAACTTTAGCACTGTTGTTGCTATCCAGTATACAGTATTATATGCCGTTTTGATAAAAAAGTGGCGGTGTCCTGAATGTTATTCTAACTTAACAAAATTGGGAAAGTTTTACGTATTTACTACTATGGGTTCAAAATCGGAACAAACATTATTTATGGTTTTCAGCCATTTAAAAAAAGCTGATTTTGTATCGTACTTAACTCGGGGTCCAAAGTTGTAAAATCGTTTGGCTTATGCTTTTACATTGAAAAAAAATAATGATCACAAAACATTCAAAATATTGAAGAAAATGACGTAAATCATGAAAATGGGTCAGAGCTGAATATCAAATATAGCGACCATTCTGCACAAAGTAAACAGTTAACACGCAATCGCCCTATCATTCATTTCCGCAGAGGGTAATTTAATTGATTTAGAACTGTTGAAAAATTTGTAATGCGACCGCATGCATCATGTTTTATCATGATATATGTTTGCTATTTTTTTTAATTTGATTTCGATATATCATATCTGCCCTTACGTTTTCAATTTACAATTGCATATTATTGCTCGTGAGAAATGTCAAGATAGCTATCAACATGACGACCATTTGGTAGGTACATTTTACATTTCAAATTATCCCCAAGGCCAGAGTTTTAGTTTAAATAAACACTGACACGACCACTTCTCTTCTAACACATTAAACCATCCTCTGCCCGTCTCTATTCTTGCACTTTACATTCTTGCTCTTACAATGAGCATCCCATTAAATATAGCTGAGTCAAGTCCTCGTAAAAGCACCTTCACATATGGGTTATCAGCTCGAAAGAGCTCCTTTCTGAATTCTTTTCAAATCGTTATTGTTTTACATTAAATAATATACACTGCCAATCTTATGCTTCTATATTGTATATCTTATGAAATGTTTAATGTTTACATCTATATTTTAAATTCTTACTGAAATTCAATTTGTTTATCCATAAAACTTATGGAAGCTTATGTTTATGCCGTTAAAACTAAAATCAATAAAAGCTAGTCTCAATTGGGGCGACGCGGTTTAAATTGGTTTCCGTTTTATTTTCGAAATCGCATCAGACTGCAAACTTTAACTAAACACATTTCTCAAAATCGAGGTGTGTTTATAACTATACGTATGTGAATATAGCAATAATATTCCTAGAAATGCTAAACATCTATTATTTACTGTCCGAACGCAAATTTACAGTGCAAGTCCTTCCTTAGATACAAACTGATCAGGAATCAGCAATCAACAACTACGACTGGTTTCCAGACATGACGAGGTCAATTATCACCGTAATTGTGAGACCGTGCTGAATATGTCACGAATATTAACATGACAGTTCATGAAGTACATTCGGTCTTTATTGTGGTCAATGCGATAACATCACTGCGACAGTTCATTGCCAAAAGAAAATTTAATTGTTTCTCCTCAACTGTAGAAATGCCAATGTGTTCATTTAGTTAAAGTACTTTATGATTTCGATGGAAATGCAATATACACACCATATACTTTAAAGTACTGCCCGTGTACCAATGTAGAACAATTTTCCTTTAGTGTGTGTATGTGCTTATACTATACTTCTGTAATCTGTCAATATTTCTATAAATGGCAGCATTTATGGCATATGATGTAATTTCGTATTGCAGCAGTCAAAGTGCGAATTGATTATTATTATTTCGTAATGATATGATAATCCATAAAACTCACAAGTTGGTTTTTGGTATGGACCTGTAAATATATTTCCTTGTTGTAATTCTTAAAGCGGAACAGTGGGTAAATGATGTAACTAGTTTAAATAGATTTACGAATTGCAGGTCAATATTTGACGATCGCATCGAAGTATCAATCATCAATCGACCAGCAACTATAGGTCTATCATGTAGATGTATGTATATGCAGTTTTCCAGATAACTGCAAGCTGTAATTGCCCCTATTAGAGATTATGTATGTCTTTGAAACATTTGCATAATGCAATTGTCGATCTAGAACACTAATGTAACTTTAAATGTTTCGGTATTCTATGTTGCAATATTAAAATCTAACAATCAGATTGGAATAATTCCTCTTTTTAACACTTTTTAAAGCGTGAATACCATTTACAGCACTGAGACGCGAGGGAACATGGTTGGGATTTTTCATTCGTGAAATCATCACGAAATGGTTCTTAATTTGTTGTTTTTTTCTCTCTTAGCAAACTACCAAAACATTGAAATGGCATACTTGCGATATAATTTTTATATATTTCAAGACAAAATGGACATTCTCTCAGCATTATCACATACATCGTCCAAATTTCAAAATTAGAACTGTTAACTTCACAATAATGGAATGATCATAACCACTTTCACTAATAGGATAAAGTGCGCTTTTGAAATTACTTTTTAATTATATAAAATGTTTAAAAATTAACTGAACATTTATTGCAAAATCACAATAACCTTACCTAATAGCATATAGTGCGTTTTTGAAATTTCTCTTTAATTATGCAATATATTACTTACACATTCTGCAAACATTTACTTTGAGATATTAGGTATCCTGTCTCTCTTTGACAAAAATTGAGCATGTTCTCATTGATGCGGATGTCATTCCTTTACTTGAAGGTTGTATTGCAATTTTGGAGTTATTAACGGCAGCTTGGTGAATTGTGAGCCATACACACACTTCTAGCACACCGGATAGGCATTTCCGGTGACGTCAGCCGTGCTGGAAAATCCCATCTGGCATCCCCCATGCCAGATGAGTCACGCGCTGTGAGGTAATACTTTTCATTTCTTTTATTTTACATTTAATGTAACCTTAATTATGAGATATCAATAGATGAGTTCCATAACTATTAACTTTACAAAAACACACCTTCAAAACAAAACAAAATAACCCTTAAAAGACGTGATAATAAAGGAACTTCTTGACGTATGCAGTGAATAAATATTAATGCGCGTCATGACGTCAGCTAACATCATTGCACGTGTTTTTTTGGTAAAATTTACAAAACTTCGCTTTTTTATGCATTTTTCACAAAAAAAGTGTAATTCAAGGTATGCTAGAAAAAATATATATCATGTGTTTTCGTTCCGGATCGAAAAATCCGACCCTCGGGCACGCTGCGTAGCCGGTAACTCGGCAAGCCTCGTTACCTAGCAAAGTAGGTGCCCTCGGGTCGGATTTTCGATCCGGAAAGAAAACACATGACAGATATTATAAGTCAATAAGAGAAAACCTGCCTAATAATAGCGGAGATGTTAACTGTTAACATTAATGGACACTTTTCGAATTACTTTAAAATAATTGCCTCGTGATTCCACGGGCATGCATTTAACAGCGTTTTCTCGTCTGTTTACATCTACATCTGAGCTGGAATACTAGGGTGCTCTTGTTAAGAACAAACTAATTTAGGTTTTGGTGCAAGGGCTTCGGCGGTTGGAAACCTGTTTTGAAAGTTTTGCTTGAAATAACTAATTAATGGTTTAGAGTGCAGCTTAAAGAAACATGATGAAGATTATGCATCCAATTATTTCTAAATTTCTTCAAAGCAATACTGCAGATGGTCGTTTGCCTGTATTAACTGAATGGCATTTTAAAAGACGTGTTGGATCCTTGTCCGCCATGTTGTTGTTTTCGGCGTGAGATAGTTTTCGAATCGAACGAAGCTACGAAATCGCCTTCGGAGGAAATTTCGATAGTTTCAAATATCGGTTCAGGTTTTCGTTAAACAAACAATATAACTTGTTTTCATAGTATTTGAAACTGTTACAACAAATACACAATTCGAGAAACCATTAAAAACTAAAACTAATTTAACACCAACAAAAACGTCAATATATGTTTATATATAGAAAGAAATACGTGACGTAAATGATGAAAGAAATAAATGACAGCTAACTCCATTTTGAAATCATATAAAACAGTTACCTATCCGTCGGATGTGTATGAAGTATCGAAGCAAATACAAAACCCATATTCGAAATCTGCCAGATTTTAGTAATCAAACAAGTTAAGGAGTGGGGATTTTCGATATTTTCGATGTTTTTCGTTGCTTTATTTTTGATATTTGCTTTCATTTTTAGCACTGTTGCTGCGTCCAATATGTAGTACATGAAGTGTATAACTACTTAATCATTTGTTTCTAAACATTTGCGCTTTGCTTCCTTATATGTGTAGTTACGAATTATAACGTAAAGTAGTGTATAATACATTTTGACGATTATTCATGTTTTTCTTGGTCAATTCGGTCGTCATATGCCATATACAGTCTTGATAAAATTCGGCAAGGTCAATATATTTATCCTATATCAACGAGTTGATATTTAACAATCACAAAAAACATAATTTATAGCTTTGAGCCAATAAAAAATGGCAACCTTCATTCCGACTGTTTTCCCTATTTTACGTAAACATAAGATTTTGATCACAAACAGACAATATTTTGTAAATCTTCCGAAGAAAAAGACACACAATCGTGTAAATGTATCACCAGAGTCAAAGCTGAGTATCAAACATGGAGATCATTTTGCACAAAGTGAACAGTTAACAGGCATTTCGCACCATCTTTCAATTTCCGCAGATGGTTATTAAAATCATTTAGAACTGTTCAAAAACAAATAATGGACTGCATGCACCATGTTATATCATTATAACTCACTGCCTTAATTTAATTTCATTAAGTAATAGCATTTACATTCAAGTAAAATTCAAGTAAAACGTTTTGTAAATAATGCAATTACATGTATGTTTCTATGAAGGATTATAAAAAAAATAAAAATCTTAAGAATATTCCGAGGAGAAATCCATATATAGATATGCTTCCATGTCATTCTACGCAAGTACATTTCTTAAAATTCTTCGAAACGCCATGGAGAATGTTGGCGAGTGTTGTTTCAAGAAATAATCAGGGTATGGTACTTGAATTGAACGTTTGTTGTTATTTTCACCCCATAGAAAACTACCAAAGCTTTATATTGGCATTCATTCATTTGTTGTTGTTTTTTCTATACAATGCGCGACTTAATTAACATGCACTGAGCATTTTCCCACCCATCGTCAAATTAGAAATATTATTTTAACAATCATTAAGCAATCATAATTACCATACCTAATGCCCTTAAGTGCGTTTTTAAAATTTCTTTAATTATCCGAACAATCTATATTACCCTGCCTCATAGTTATAGTGCGTGTTTGAAATTTCTCTTTAATTGCCCAATATGTTTCCAACAAATTCTGCAAATGTTTGATTCTAAACTTTTCGTTCCCTGACATCAAATACGTATCTGTTTCAACAAGCACGTTGCATGTTCTAGTTGAAAGCGATGCTTCGTCTATACTTGAAAGAAGTTTTACCATTCTGAAGTCACTACCGATAGTTTGATGAGTATAAGCCATACACAAAGAGAAATCCAACCTAATGAATGCGGGAATATTCACAGTTCTGGGGCCACGAACAGCATTAAGTTCAGAATCAGAAAATAACAACACTTACATTGAAATACGAAGAACCATCTTTATTCCATTCAATGTACAAACAAACATTGTAAATAACTCTACAATTTCAAGTAGTTATACAATTAAGCAAATTTTATCACAAAAACTCAACTTTAAAGATATTTACAATTAGATAAAATTGCAGTTTTGCGATTGGAATTTAAACTCAGACATGAGACTGTTTGTAATCATTCCCTTAGGACACTTTTTGAAATAGCAGCAATTGTCTCAATAGACGGGTATAAAACAATGCTTACATATTTTCTACATTTTTATCTGAGAATCTAAGACGTTTATACAAGTCTAAATATCGGAAAGTCGAACTCTACGTGATGAAAATTACATTATTATATGTTTTTATGGCATCAGTTATGTATGAATATCGGACATAAAAATATCAAAATTGTCCAATTTTCAACCAAGCAAAGGGTGTTAATAATGTTCGGCCACGACCAATATGACCTGTTTAATGTATTTGGTACCGCTTAGTAAAACAATCAAAATGTTTTAATCAACTTTAGCACTGTTGATGCTATCCAATATACAGTATAATATGCAGTTTTGATAAAAACGTGGCGGCGTAATAACGTTTATTCTAACTTAAGAAAATTTCACGAATTTACTTTTACGATTTCAAAATTGGAACAAACATTATGCATGGTTTTAAGCAATAAGAGATCATTTTGCACAAAGTAAAAAGTTAACACGCAATAGTCCCATCATTTATTTCCGCAGAGGGTAATTTATCTGATTTAGAACTGTTGAAAAATTTGTAATGCGACCACATGCTTCATGTTTTATCATGATGTATTTTTATCATTTTTTTAATTAGATTTCGTTATAACATTTCTATGTTTTTAATTTGCAATTACATGTTTTTGCTCGTGAGATAGGTCAAGATAACAACCAATATATCAACATGACGAACATTTGTTAGGTACACTTAACATTTCAAATTTTCCCAAGGGCCAGGGTTTCGATTGAAATATACACTGACACGACCCCTTCTCTTCTAACACATTCAACTCCCCTTTGCCCATCTTTATTATTGCTCTTTGCAGTCTTGAATAAATATTGATCTTTACATTTACAATGAGCATCTCATCTTAAACGATTTACATATAGCTGAGTCAATTCCTCGTAAAAGCACCTTCACATATGGGTACTGAGCTCGAAAGAGTGACAAAAAGAGACATCGCATAAGCTGTAAGCTTCTTCCTCGATACTTTCCAAATCTTAAGTGTATAACATTTTTATAAGATATGTCCGTTTCATGTTTACATGTTTTGTTTTGCTATTTTGAAATATAAATTGCTCAGACCATATTTATGTGTGTGTATATATATTGGCATATGTTACGTTCATATCACATGCCGTTAAAAGTAGAAACGAAAATTTAATTGAATCTCCTCTACTGGAGGAATGCCAATGTGTTCATTTAGTTACAGTACTGTGCTATATCGATAGCAATGCATTACACACATCACTTCCTTAATAGAACTGCACGTTTACCAATGTAGCACAATTTTACTTTGGTGTGTATATGTGTGTATATGTGCTTATACTATGACTTACATTTATCCTACTTCTGTAGTAATTTTATTTTTACACAGGCCTGGATAACGCTGAGAATTAAAAAGCTTCCCAAACTAAATGTTGTATGAAAAGGCAAATGACTTGATTAAATGACAACCGCTTTTTAAAAATATGCGTTTTAACAGTTATGTATCGTTAAAAAACACTCTTGGGTGCGTTTTCACATTCCTTGTCAGCCCGACCGTGTGCAACTAAACTGCAGTCGAACTCCGTTGGCCGGCGAAAATACCACGAGCCTCGGAAATTTCGAGCCAAGCGGCAATGTTTACCTTCAGTATAAAGCAATCGATCCTTAACATCCAGATCGAGCAAACGAGGAATTCGAGCAAAGCGAGTTAGAATCAACGGGTTTCGACCTCAGGACACATTTGCAAATCCTATAGCCGCCAGGCGGGGCGTTATAGGAATTACGTTTTTAGATACACTGCATTATAGATGGTGGAGCCTAATCATACTTTTAACGAAATACTAGCTGCGATGATAAACATTTCCATATTACTACGTTACATTCTCAGTATCAAATCCCGACGGAACTTTTAAGCATCCAATATATTGACGCCTCATTACATACACTCTCTTCTGTCTGTCTCAAGCTTTATGTCAGAAGTGTTTGTCTCTTTGTGGACAAACGTGGAATCATATACTTCTGTAATCTGTCAACATTTCACTAAATGGCAGTGTTTGTATCAGATGATGTAATTTAGTAATGCAGCAGCCGAAGTGCAAATTAATTATTGTTATATCGTAATTATAGGATGAATCCATAAAAACCACAAGTTGTTTTTTGTTATGGATCTGTAAGTATATTTCCTTGTTGTAATTCTTATAGCGGAACAGATGATCAATAATGTAACAAATTCAAATAGATTAACGAATTGCAGGTCAATATTTATTTTAATATCGCATTGAAATATAAATCTCCAATTGACCAGCAACTATAGGTCTACCATAGAGATGTATCTGCCGTTGTGCAGATAAATGCGAGCTGTTATAAACCGATTTAGAGATAATTATGAATGTCTTCTTTCAACATACAATAGCATTTGTAATTGTTGATTTGGAACACAAATTCAACTTTAAGTTTTTCTTCATTCTATATTGCAATATTTAAATCTAAAAACATGAGTGTAATAATTTCTCTTTTAAACACTATTTATAGCTTGTAGCTTGCAATAATTCAAGCGTTCAATTGACAATCTTGAAATCATCTTTCGTGAAATCATCACGAAATGGTAATTAAGTTGTTGTTTTTTCTCTCTTAGCAAACTACCAAAACATTGAAATGGCATACTTGCGATATATTTTATATATTTCAAGACCAAATTGACATTCTCTCAGCATTATCACATACATCGTCAAAGTTTCAAAATTAGAAATGTTTACTTCACAATAATGAAACGATCATAACCACTTTTCCAAATAGCAAATAATGAGTTTTTGAAATTTATTTTTAATTATCTAATACGTTTAAAAATAACTGAACCATTATGGCAAAATCATAATTACCATGCCTCATATCAAATAGTGCGTTTTTGAAAATTCTCTCTAACTATGCAATATATTACTTACACTTTCTGTCAGCCTTGACAGAAATTGAGCATGTTCTAATTGATGCGGATGCCTTTGCTATACTTGAAGGTTGTATTACAATTTTGGAGTTACAAACGGCAGCTTTGTGAGTTGTGAGCCATACACACACGACAATAAGAGAAAGCCAGTCTAATATTTGCGGGGATGTTAACATTACTGGACACTTTTCGAAATACATTACAATAATTGCCTCGTGATTTCACGGGCATGCAATTAAAAGCGCTAACTGTTATGTCTACATTTATATCTGAGCTGGAATCTTAGGGTGTTCTTGTTGACAACAAACACATTTTAGTTTTGGTTGTATGGGTCTCGGCCGTTGGAAACCTGTTTTGAAAGTTTTGCTTGAAGTAACAAATAAATGGTTTTGAGTACAGCTTTAACACATCACTGTCCGCCATGTTATTGTTTTCGGTGTGAAACTGATTTTCATTTCATTTAAAACTGTCACAAAATTCTTGAAATCAATAAAACTCCTAATCAAGTTTATTACCAACAAAAACACCCATATGTGTGTATATATGGCAAAATATCGAAAAGACACATTTTACGAGATAGAAATACGTGACGTGAATAATAATAGAAATAAATGGCAGCCAACTCCATTTTAAAACAATATTAACCAGTAACCTATGCGTCGGATATTTATCAAGTATCAAAGCAATGCAAACACCAAAATCGAAATCTGCCATATTTCAGCAATAATACAATTAAGGGAGTGTGAATTTTCGATATTAAGTTAAGTGCTAGATGTAATAGGTTCTAGTGCTTCCATATTAATTATAAAAAGAATGTTTTTGTCGCCTTATTTTGAAATTTGCTTTCATCTTGAGCACTGTTGTTGTCGTCCAATATGCGGTACATGAAGTATATAACTAATTTGAAAGCATCTGTTTCTGCGCTTTGCTCCTTTTACATGTCATTCATATTTTTCTATGTCAAATCGAGCGTCATAAGCCGTATGCAGTTTTGATAAAATTCTGCGAGGTCAATAAATTAACCCTATATCAACGAGATTGTGAAAAACTCGCATATAATTGTTTCAATTTAACAATCACATTATTTAAAGTTTTAAGCAATTACAAATGGCATTGATTCATTCCGACCATTTTCCCTATTGTACTGTATCCGGGAGCAATATTTATTAACATGTTTTTTGTTTGTGATTTTATGTTCTATGCCTTTTGCGTTTACCCAGTGCCATTAAACCGGGTTTATGTTTAAACTTTTTGCTACTGAGCTTGTTTTTTCTTTAGCTTTTCGCATAAATATTGATAACAAACTTAAAATATTAATCAAAAACACAAATATTATGTAATTCTTCCTCATAGAAACACACACAATCGTGTAATCGTATCACTTGAGTTAGAGCTGAATATCAAACATGGAGATAATTCTGCACAAAGTGAACAGTTAACATTCAATCGCCCCATTATTCAATTTCCGCAGAGGGTAATTTAACTGATTTAGAACTGTTAAAAAATAATAATGGACCACATGCATCATGTTTTATCATAATATATCACTGCCTTAATTTCATTTAATTAAGAAATATTATTTATGCACCTGCATTTCCAATTAACAAATTGTAACTTTTTGTGAGGTTTCTCAAGCAAATCAAACATTTAATCATGACGATCCTAATATCTGGACATATTTGATAAATTTTACAAGCCATGGAGCTCCTTCCTTAACCAAATACATGAATGCACTAGGGAAATGACATGACTATATGACTATTGCCTCATACCATAGCGAATATAGTGTGCAAATAATATGCAAATTATCGTGCATAATCACACTCATTGTGAGCCCGTCTCAGTGACATTGAATAACGATATGATTTGGTTGCCGGTGAAAGCTTTATCGTAATTTGTGTTTAGATTCACTGGTTAATAGATTGTGAACCAATGCATCCATACAACACCGTATAAGTTTTAAAGATATTCAACTTCCTAATTAGTATGTTACTTTTTCATCGTCACATTCCGAAGGGACAGCTAAGATTACTCATGCAGATCATTTACCACATGCAACATTAATATAGACTGTATTTCTCCTGTCGCACTTTGTGAAAGAGTTGTTTGTCTCTTTTTCATGAACATGGTATCAAAGACTTCTGCAATTCGTCGCCATGTCACTAATACACATTATATGTGAGCGACAATGTAATGGCGTAACGAAGCAGACAAAGTGCGAATTGGATTACATCACAAAAGGGTATATTTATAGAAACTGAATTGATTTCCTTGTTGTAATTCTTATTGCGGAACAGTGGGTCAACGATATTACTAGTCCAAATAGGTTTGCAAATTGCAGGGACGCATTGAAATAGTAAACGTCAATTAACCAACAGCTATGGCTTTAACTATTTCAACATTGCCGTCAGCATTTTGAGACGTATGGAAGGAAAACGCATATGTAAAAGTTCAGATGAAAATTATATTTAACCCATATTAATCATTCCACGTATCATTTGTTTGCCATTGAAAATATTTTAAACATTGCTTGCATTTGTTGAATTGGAACGCATACGTACTAAACCAAATTTGAACTTACATCATACGTAAAGTTTTAACGGTTAGTTTAGCTACGGTTCGACGACTGTCACGGAAAAGCATGTGCTATCGTGCAGATAAATGCACACATGTATTTTACTCATAGTATTTGTTTCATGGCACTAACGAAACTTGCGAAAATATGTGAAACCTGTTGTTATTCTTCATATTAATAATTCTGTTCTCAGTATAATTTTACATATTACATATAAAGATTAAGGAGAGTACCCCTGGTGCAACAGACGAGTAGGTTAGGGAAATGTGTACATAAGCTTGTTTCACGTTATACCGTATTGTATGTACCGTTCTTACGGTTTATTTTGGTGTCAGTGATACGAAAGCAACAAACAAAATAAGCAATTGTGCAACAACTGAACATGTATATCTTATTATTCTAAATGCACACAATGGTTGTTGTGGTATCGTGTTTGAGTTATATGATTTAACATATGTTTTGCGTGAAAGTCATACAAAGACAAAGTCACTCCCCCAGACGTCAACGTAAGATATCGGCGCTGTGGACTCGTTGAGGGGTTCGTGGGTTTAGAATGACTTTCATGGTGTATATCCGACCACATGGCGAGGTGAATTGCCTACTATCTAGCCGCAAAAGACATTTGTGATTAGCATGGCGTTTGTGGCGTGGTGAGGCTGTAATGCGCTGGTAGACCTTAAACACTCTTTTGTTCACTGCTTATAAATGTCAATAAAACCTCAGCTACGTTAATAAAAAAAACACAAACAGATTACGGTGATTTTTTACAGTTCGTTTGTTTGTTAGACAAATCATCACGTTAACTCCTCCGTCATGTTGCAATGTTATGAGTTTTCTACATTTATAAAATTTTCCTTAATGTACCGAAACACATGTTTTATAACACAATTTCAGTTTAACAGTTACTTCACGACTTGTCGTGTATGATACAAACCAAGTATCACCTTCTTTCAGTTATAATTTTAGTTAGAGTTTTTCTTATCAAGGGTTATTGTTGGAAATGATGTATGATATCAACCGGGTTAACACACTCTGTGAAAAATCAAACGTACTTTCCTGGTTTAACACCTCGCATCTGGTAGGTTAAACTATTTATATATTTTTTATTTAATCTGAGCTGGTTGTCCCGTACAAGACATCGTAATGCTGAAAATTTCTGTTCACCGAATGGCTACATAAAAGTGTAATACCGTGTTTTTGCCTTTCGAAATAATGTGTCCCAATGATGTCTGTAAGCCCTGATTTATGGACTACTTAGCAACAGAGGAGATCCCATTTTCTCTTTCCACATACTTTGCCAAAATCCAAGTAAATTGTCTATTGCACTTTTAAAGTATTTCAATTACTCACTGATAGACAAATATTTCTCAGAAATGACAGCTTCCAATAGTTTCAGTTTTAGGAATACAAGTAACGTCAGACACATTTTGTGGGTGGCAAAAGTAATCAAAAACTTTAGGAAAAAGAAATACACATACCAAAGACAACGAATGTCATTTAAGTATTTTTGTTCATTCTTTAAATTCTAAGTCTCATTATTAAATTAAGTTTACTGTTTTGATTTTTTGACTTCGTTCAATCGTGCACGATAATTGACTATTTAAAGACAAATTTACCAAAGACACCGAATGACATTTAAGTATTCTTGTTAATTATCCAAATTCTTAATCTGGGGTTTGAATCGTATCCGGTGACAAGACAATGGCTTGATATCAACGATACCAAGCCATATTGTAAAACATTATCTTTAACATATATCCGAACCGTGTATTTTAGGACCGATCACCTCACATTTGCCTAAAGGAAATTTCTTATATTCAAGAACGTGCAAACAAAATATAAAACAGCAAATGAAATTTATATTGCCAATGTGATTAATAAGCGGTCTAATGAAAAACAAATATCAATAAGTGGTTCATAGCTTGTAAACTTTAAAGAAACAATATCCTTCAATCTATTCAGATATACAACATAAAGGAATTTGGAGCCCTACGTTATCGAAGTTTGTCATGGATATGACTTTCAATGAAATAATTTTGTTTCTTCAGACAACTGAATTATTCAGACACAACAATTTACAAATATTCCTCGATACTACAATAAAAAGTAGAGGGACAAGGCATGTTATTTTCCCCTAAGACAATACATAATTTCTATACAGCCTCCCTTAAGGATCCTTCACCAAATAAAGGCGCCATTCTTCTTTAGAAATAATGATGATTTTGATTGGAATTCAAAAATAGCTTGGTATTAATATTGGATTGTCAAAATACTTACAAATGTAGTGCAATTTCTATTTATGAAAATAGATATGAACGTCTACAGGAAAAATAATTATCTTATCAAATTCTTCATTGTGTTTATTTAATCTACGTATATACGGTTGGCGGTACAAATCATCATGTTTTACTGTTTTGCACTTGTAAAATAATGAAACTCGCTGTTTCTTACCAAAACATTATCTAAGAACACAAGCTATTTCGTTCGTAAGAACAATAGCTTAAATCGTCAAAATGGAAAATATAAACATCACTAATTGAACAATGATCTAAATTTAACTCGCACAATGACATTTTGTACATTAGTGAAACCAGTGTTTTTACATATTGTATTGGTAAATATCCAATACTTCAAAAAATATTTAGGAAAACTTATGCTTTTGATAGCCGGTTTCCTGTCTCCTTTGGCAAGCAGGTAATATTTTGTAATTGAAAACAATATAGAAATCCCGCAGCATCGAGTCTGAGGGATGGTTTCAAATAGCGTAGACTTTTGCGGCCATGCAAACATACTTCTGTTAAGCGCCAATAGTCATATTGCATATCAAAGCGTAATGTTTCCACCCATTTAAAACTTACAGATAGTTTCGGAATGTTTAAGTCAAATTAATATTGTAAATTTAGAAAGTATAAATAATTGCCCTTTTGTCCATGAATTTTATGAATAAAGATATCGACAGAATAAAGTCTAAAATCATATTAAAATAATATTTGAACAATTAGGTGTTGACAATGTTAGGAATTCTTTCAGGTACAACATTAATGCAAACCAAAAAGCACAGTTACAAATTTGAATCCCTTTTTTCTGCGCTATTCACATTGACTTTGAAATGATAAAAACGTACAATAAACAATTTATATATTTATTATTTCATATGGAATAAACTGATTAATCTTTTCATGAACTATTTTTGAAATATAGTTTCATATCGATGTTTATTTTTCCGCTGTAAGCAGTGTTAACTATTATAAAATAAAGATCCAAAATTTAAGAAATTAAAGGGTTTGATGTCTTTATCGGGGTGGTAAAAGTGTGTTTAGTGCACGCGTACTTTAACCAGCCCAACTTCGTTCATGTTCCCGATAATGACATAAATCCCACATTCATTACTTATATTTCGGGGCCTGCTGACACTTTAAAAACAAAAATATGATAAACAGTTTTCAATTTGCATGTATATCATTAAGCCATGATTCGCGATCCGAACAATTCCGAAGATGTTGTGATCGTCGATTGCATTTGCCGAAAGACAGTTCATTTTAGGAATGAAAGTTGAGGTGTAAATATGTCATTTTGGCTGTCAGTGACGTCAAGATTATTGTCCTTTGGAATAAACAAGGATGGTACAAACATCATTTAATCAATCATTAAAATTAGCCAAAATGTACCACAAAATCAGGATAAATATAGTTTAGAAGTGTTTTTAGTTTCAAGCATTTTCATATTCAGGTTACGATTTGAAATAGATTATGTGTTTAGATGTTGTATCAAAGTTACTTAATATTTTTCTGCGCTAGATATGTGTCACCATAGTGTTTTGCTTGTATTACCTGTGCATCCACCATGTTTGTGTTTGGATGTAAAATATATGTAGTAACAAGGTCGATGTACTTTAGGCAAGTCTTAACAAAGAATCAGTTCTGTTCTGTTTATCATGTCATCATCAAACTCCTATTAATGTATTCTATCCCGATACTGCAGTGCTGTATGACTATACCTTAGCTGTTAACATGAGGGGTTTGTTGAAAATGTCCATGTAATTTGGATCATCATTCATTCCTGTGAGCAGAATTACCACTTCGGAATCACCAACAGCAGTTTGATTAGTAGATTGCAATACTAAAACACTGATAAGTTAAGCGGGGTGTTAACAGTACTGGACCAATGTCGAAATGAATTACATTTATTGCCCGGTGATTTCACGGACAATAAACAGCGCTCTTTTTTTTTCTACAATTGTACATCTTTCCTTAATACTAATTTATTTTAGCTCGATTGTAAAGATAGATTCAAGCTGATATGAATCTTTCGTGTGTTCGTTTCCTGGGTAGAAACCAGTACTGGTGTCCATTTTGAGAGGCCCAGATATCTTACCGCTTGTTTGGTTCGGACCCATGAACTCTCGGTTAGAGATGGGCACCTGAACAACTAGACCACCATGTCTCTGCTAGAATAGGAACGTCTTACTATGTCACACCAACGTCTTCAGGTAAATGATAAACTTGTTTCATAGCATGTGTGTATACAAAATACCTGTGATGCAGTACATTTGTTTTCATCGTTCCTTTTTTCCAAGGCCAAATTGGGTAAAATTCCAAGTTGGTGTTAGTCGGCATCGAGAGCAAGAAATGGTAAGAACGTAATTTATGAATCATTACTTTTCATTCAAGTATTCTTTCAACGTATTATTGTAACATTCATAATTTAAAGAGTGCTTACATAAACAATTCATAATCCATAGCGTAGCCTAAAGACAAATGCAAATGTGTACACACTGTCAAAAGTCGGGATGTTAAGTATACTAGGGTTTTCAAAACGTTATGTTACTTTGCATTTTAAAAAAAAAACAACCTATATCCTGAATTATAGTTAGTGAATTAGTATGCCATAATCAATTAGAAAAGCTGGCTTTCGATTCCCTTAGATTTTCTTGTCATAACATATAAATATGAAAACCGTTACTTTTATAAGGAATGCGATTGTAAAACAGGTCGATGCAGCACATAGTCAGTTTCCAGTTGAGTTAAGGCCATCTTAAGATGTTAACGGCTAACCGTTACGAGTTGATTTCCCGCTTGCAGTGAATGCGCTGCGATGCACCAGCAATACAAAACAACTGGGCGACTCAAAGCATTAGCTTAACTCAGGACAAGGGTTCGGTAAAACATATTTATAAAACTGAAGTTCACAACATGTCAATATTATTACAGATTCAATATCAAGGATTGGAGCAGTAAAAAAGCAGGTTTTACAATTTTACATGTATCTCATTTTGCACAAATTGCACCCAGAACACGCAATCGCATAATAATAATGTTTCCGCTGAGAGCGATTACAATGATTTAAACTGCTGAAAAATGACATGACACAAAATCTTAAGAATGGTCGCAGTGAGAGTGTTTGGAATTCTTAATGATTAAACCTAGTAGTTAATGATTGCAGTTTCCATGATTAAAAATGTGATTGTACTTAAAACATACATAACATGAACATAGCATTAACACGTCAATCAGTTTTTAGATTAGAAACAATTATAGGCAGTTGCAAATGGTGAATTTTTTTTAATGAGGTCAACTATGTGGCTCTGCGCGCCATTGTAACCTTTGTATCAGACTGTATTCTTCAACTAGAAAAAATCGCTAAAAAATGCTTGTATTAACAGCTCAACATATGTGAATAAATCAATTTATTATATGCTTTTTGGATTTTCTATATACTTAATATCCCACTGTTTAAAGACAATGAAATAACATGTTAATTTTAAGTAACTGATTAGAAACAGTTTATTAGATTTGTTGTCCAAATCTAACATCAGCGCGAAATGACGTTACACCACAACAGGCACCAGCAATAAGTAACTTTTTTCTAGAAAGCACAATGTCACCGTGCAGGATACAGCTTTATGGTCGACATAGTTACATTACATTGCATGAGGCGTATGGGTTTCGCTTATATGGTCCCAGAGTGAACACTATTTAGACCGTCCATTACCAAACTACATTTTCCTTTTTCTTTCCTACGTGAGGTATGCAAATGTGTTGACTTATTTAAGGTACCATGGAAAACAGATGGTTATACGATTAACACATCATAACCTTATAACTGCCTGTTTATCAATGAAACATAATTATCGTTTTGTGTGCGTATGTTCCTTAAATATTATATCCAACCACTATGATTATTTTGTACTTATCATAATTACTTATACAGGAAAATGAAGGGTGAACAAGGAACGACTCACCAGTACTAAGTTCATGATGAAGGTACTTACTTCACATGATTTCGTCTTTGGCTTGGATGCAAAGGAACTTTCAACTTAAGGTAACCATTCCCGCTTTTGTTGTTTCCAAATGCTTCTCTACTTTTTACAATGATATATAAAGCTGGCGTTATATTTTAACAACAGAATGCTCCTGAACGAATCGCCACATTTTACATTGATAAACCAAAGTCAAATTAAGAATCTCTCCTTTGAACTTAGTACAAAGAATATGCAAAATAGTGTGCTAGTTCACATTCAAGTGTGGCCAATCCAAGTGACACTAAAATACGACACATTTACAAATTAATATGATATTGCTGCAATTATTTTGTAGAAAGCACATTATACCAGCCTGAGAGTGTTTTAACCAAGGTAACTTTTTTAGGAACCCGCTGTACAATTAAGTGTCTTTCAATGCCTGATGAGTCTTTGAATGTTTTTAATGGACTAAGTTCCAAAAAGTAAATATGATATAATCCCGCATTATTTTCTATATGAAAAGGCGTCATTCACCTTATAAAATATTATTAATGATTGAACTTTATGAAGGCATACTTTTATTAACTGATTATCAAACTACGTGCACAGGTATTGCATTTATTTGAATTGATTTCAAAACAACCCATTTCATTCATTCTTTTTTATTTACATTTACAGTTTTTTCTGTAAACATTTCTCTTGGAAGGTTGTATTTATTAACGGTCTCCTCATAGAACATTCGTGCATATATAAAATACTCATCTTGGACCATATCGCACGCAGCCTCACCAATATTGCGTTTCCACAAAGAGTGATCAAGTTTTATCTACAATTGCTGGAAAAAAATAGGGTACATTACGCAGTTGTTTATCATAGTTTATTTGATTTTAATCCGAAAGTATACTGCTCTTGTATCTGCATGATGTTTCTTGCAAAGTTTGTCAACCTTAAAGTGTACATGTCAGATATTGGTGGTAATTTGCTTAAAACTTCTCAAACTAAAATGCCTTATTTGGAATTAGGTACCGACGGGTACGTCTCATCTCCTGAAGTGCAAAAAGTAAGCAAGATCGTGTTTGCATTTTTGGCATTTCAAACCAATCTCATTGAGTTTTACAAACAAACATTTGCAAAGTTTAGGACGCCGACGAAGAACGATTTTATGAATGCTTGCTTAAATTTACCGCCTGGGAGTCTATTGACAAAATCATCCTGTTAAATGAGTATTTACAGATCCATTATGATCATTACACTCTGGCGGAACATTTTAATATACGCCTTTAATGCATTTGGTATATAGTCTGGATTCCTTCTGGTGCAATTCTTGTAAATGTTGTTTGTCGCATTCGACGATGAAAGAATCATAAAATGTCTGTAAGCCGTCTTCATGTACGTAATTGAACGTATCGTCGGAAGAGTGATGTAATTTCGTACCATAATAAGATAGATCTATGACATACAATAATGGTTTTGTCAGGGTCTTGTTAATTGAAATATATTTTCTTGTCTATTATCTTCTAGATCCATACTTAATGCATTTCGAACGATTTTTCTTGCACATCAGATTGGCATTTCCGTTGGAATTTGGCGTGCTGGAAAAAGTCTATGGCAAATTTTACTTTAATGGATCATTTAGGTTTTTAAGGTCCGGATGGTAAAGTCTGATCTTTAGGCAAGCTGCTAGGGCGCCCATGAGTACTATTTTTCCCGACGGACCTTAAACGCATGATAGACATTAAATCTTATACCATAAAAAAAACGACAAGGAGAAGCCCATTGTTCATAAATTCAAAATAAACCCTGTTAAGGAGAACAAGGATTGTACACAAATAACAATGAACAAGAGACACAATCGTATAAACACCACATACACAATTATAAACACCTTAAGTAATGCATGCCAAAGGCAATCTCGTTTTTAATGGTTCCATGTATAAAAAACAATAACATCTGGAAAAACACGTAAACATAATTAAAGAATGAGATAACGAATGTAAATGTATTTCAATTTAGTAGTTTATAGTTTAATGGATTTATTAAAATTAACGGTGTCCCCTATCATATATTAAGCATTTGTTTCAAGATCTTTTAAAACGTTGATACATTTTCAATTATTACAAATATAAATGTATAAGAATAAGATCCTAGGAGAATTGATCATGTTGTTTCATTGAGAGATATATTTTGTATTTTTTCGGACATTTATTCCAGGTATTTAAAGTATGAATTTTTGAAACTGTTTTTTTGTAAAACTGTTCATATATAAATTTTGTCGTTAATGTTTGTTTGTGGTTTCTTTTTCTAAGTAGCGTTTGGTGGTAGTTACAATATTTCCTATAACCTTAACATATTTCTGCAACTTCACGCTTTCAAACCGTTTCCTCCAAGGTTAAAATCGCAACTTAACGGTAATTTCCGTATTGGTTTAGAAATGAGATTCTGGATGGTTTGGTTCACCTCATAAATAAGCAATGCCTTTAAGTGTTAGTCCTCTGGACAGACAAAACGTAAACCAGTAAATGAAATATTCATATATACGTTTGTTACATAATATAAGTGGTCAAACATGTAAAATTAAGTAACCCCTTTTTTAATATTACTCATAAAAAAGTAAATATATTGTTGTAAACATGCCCACAAACATGAAAAACTATTTCAACAAAGAAATATAATGTGTAATGTAAATAATAACCTGACAACGTGTCGAATGTGAAAACAAAATGTTATATTATGAAAAAAATAACCAAATTCTCTAACATCAGTATGTACACCCACTTTTAGAGCACACATCTATTAAAAACAAAATAAATATTTAAAGTAATCAGTAAAGACATTCCATCTAGATAATTATATCATTTACCAATATGAGAACTATAAAGTTTAGATTTATTGCAGAATTGCCGGATTTGATGTCATACCAAACCCCATTTCAATGCTTTATAGTACGAAAACAAAGATAAGTAAATATATCTCTTTCTGAAATGAATTTATCATGCAGATATAAGCAAATCTAAGTGCTATGTGTTTCTATCTGTTGTTTTACTTGTACTTTTGTTTTTAACAATCTTTTACAATACTTGCTGACATGAGACAAATAATGTCTGTTATTACAACTTTTATGCGAAAAATAATAAATATCAAAACACTAATAATATGTCAATGCCAACCTATTAAGTCGAGCATTAATTATCCGTTGATGTAATTTTGTTAGACAGAAGAAATCATCAGATGCAATTTAGAATATCGTAGCTCTGTCGTTGGTCGCAATTGTAGCGAAACCACTTAAAAGGTTAAAAGAGCTTCTCAATGTGTTCCTGAACCAGGAATATAAACGTGTAAAATAAGACATTTGGCTGAGAAAACAACCTAGATATGAATGACCATTGTGTTTATTTTTCGCCCTGTAATTGTCATATTAAGTCGTTCAAATTTGTGTATGTAAAGTAAAAACAAATGTATTTGTCTATGTGGTGTTTTTATGTGAAACATGTGTATCTCTAGTTTATTGTCGTTTGGCCCTTTCTGAGTACCTTGTACCTTTAAACAGAGATATTATCCAAGTCTGAGACTAATGGGCTTGTCCCTGTAGTTTGGTAGAAGAAGAAAGTTTATTCAAAGAAATATATCACACAATACATATTTGAAATAGGCCAACATGACCCGTGATCAAATCAATGTAATACAATGACTTATATATACATGTATGGCGGAACAGATTGATTGACTCTATTTATATATTCACAGATTTAACAACTATATTCATATAATTTATTATAATTGTCTTTATCGGTTATGAGTTATAACTTAACTGTATATCTATCAACCGTATGACTTATGCACAACACTTCAATGATACCATGAATATTGTACTATTAGGTAAATAAGCAGTTCGTTTGGTGTTATTTATCTGAGACATATACATTAATCTAATTTGAAAACGTTGTATATTAATTATTACTTTATTTAAATTTAAATAAAATTCAGGTCAAACTTTTGGTAATTTATTGTAATTACCTGTATGTTTCAATAAAGGCTAATGCAAAAATAAGTAATAAGACATGAATATTCCGAGGAGAGATCCATATGCAGTTATTTTTCATGCCATTCTCTACAAATATATTTCTATAAATTATTCTGTTACAATCCTACTCTGAATAAAGGCGCTAATATTCCTTAAAAATATTGTAATGTTTGATTCAAATTTCAGAATAGCGTGGTATCATTATCGGATTGTCAAAATGCCTGCAAATATATTGTAATGTCTTAATCTAAAATCAAGAGTGAAATAATTCCTCTTTTATAGCGTGGATACAATGGACATTCTTGACACGGTTTGGAAAATGATGGCGAGTTTTGTATGGTACTTGAATTGAACGTTTGTTGTAATTTTCACCCCATAGCAAACTACCAAAACTTTATATTGGCATTCATTCATTCGTTTTTTTTCTATACAATGCACGACCAAATGACCATGCTCCGGGCTTTTCAAATACATCGTCAAATTAGAAATATTATCTTTACAATCATGAAGCAATCATAATAACCTTGCCTAAAGACTTTAAGTGCGTATTTGAAATGTGTTTAATTATCCGAACAATCTGTATTACCCTGCCTCAAAGCTTATTTTTATTAGTGCGTTTTTGAAATTTCTCTTTAATTATTTTATATGTTTTAAACAAATTCTTCAAATCTTTGTTTCTGGATTTTGGTTTCCTACATGTTCTTTGTCTATACTTGAAAGAACTATTCTCTATAACCATTCAGAAGCCACTACCGGTAGTTTGATGAATGGTGAGCCATACACAAAGAGAAAGCCAACCTAATCATTGCAGGGATGTTAGCAGTATTAGGGCCATGATTCCGAACAGCCTCAAGTACAGATTCAGAAAATAACAACACTTATATTGAACTACAACGAGTCATATTTAGGTCATTAAATATACAAACAAAAATTGTGAATAACTACAATTTTAAGTAGTTATACAATGCAGTACATTTTATCACGAAAACTCAACTAGAAATATATTAACAATGAAATCAAATTGCAGTTTTGCGATTGGAGTCTAAACTCAGACATGAGACTGTTCGTAGTTATGCCCTTATGACACTTTTTCGAAAAAGAAGCAATTGCCTCGTGTGTCCATGTGAATAACACAATGCTAACATATGTTCTACCTTTCTATCTGAGAATCTTAGACGTTTATACAATTCCAAATGTCGGAAAGTCGAATTCTACGTGATGTAAGTTACAATATTAAATGTTTTAATGGCATCAGATATGTATGAATATTAACCACAAAAAAAAATTTAACCATACAACAACGTAACAAATGGGTGTTTATAATGTTAAGCTAAAACCAAAATGACCTGTTTAATATGTATTTGGTACATGTGCGTACTGCTTAGTAAAACAAAATCAAATTATGTTAAGCAACTTTAGCATTGTTAATGCCATCCTATATACAGTATTAAATGCCGTTTTGATGAAAAGAAGTGGCGGTGTCAAAACAATTATTCTAACTTAACAAACTTGTGAACGTTTCACGTATTTACTTTTACGATTTCAAAATCTGAACAGCACTATTTATGGTTTTCAGCCATTTGAAAAAGCTGGTTTCCATCTTTTCTATTTTTATATTCGTATCGTACTGTATTCGGGGTCCAAATTTGTAAACTTGTTTTGCTTATGCTTTTACATTGAAACAAACGATAATGATAATAATCACAAAACATTCAAAATTCTGAAGAAAATGGCGTAAATCATGAAAATGGGTCAGAGCTGAATATCAAACATGGTGACCAATCTGCACAAAGTCAACACGCAATCGCCCCATCATTCATTTCCGCAGAGGGTAATTTAACTGATTTAGAACTGTTGAAAAAGTTTATAATGCGACCGCATGCATCATGTTTTATCATGAAATATGTTTGCAATTTTTACTTTGATTTCAATATTACATTTCTGCTCTTACGATTCCAATTTGCAATTGCATGGTTTTGCTCGTGAGAAATGTCAAGATAGATATCAACACTACGACCATTTGGTAGGTACACTTTACATTTCAAATTATCCCCAAGGCCAGAGTTTCAATTTACAAACACACTGACACGACCCTAATCTTCTAACACATTCAACTCACCTCTGCCCCTCTCTATTCTTGCTCTTTTACAATGAGCATCCCTTTTATAGATTAACATATAGCTGAGTCAAGTCCTCGTTAAAGCACCTAGACATATGGGTAAGTAGCTCGAAAAAGCTTCTTTCTCGGTTCTTTCCAAATCTTAATTGTTTAATATTAAAAAAGATACAATGCCAATCTTATGTTTCAATATTGTATATCCTATGATATGTTTATTTTTTACATCTATATTTTTAATTCTATACTGAAATACATATTGTTGAGTCCATTTATAACATACCGTTAAAACTAGAATCAATAATAGGTAGTTGCAATTGGTGCAACGCTGTTTAAAATGACGTCCGTGTTATGTTCGGAATCGCATCAGACTGCAAACTATAACTAAATATTTTTCTCAATATAAAGGTGTGTTAGTAACTATGCATATGTGAATACAGCAATAATATTTCTCGAAATACTAAACATCTTTCGTTTACTTTATAAACGCAAATTACAGTGCAAGTCTTTCCTTAGATACAAACTGATCAGGTATCAGCAGTCAATAACTACGACTGCTTTCCAGACATGACGAGGTCAATTATCACCGTAATTGTGGGACCGTGCTGAATATATTACGCATATTAACATAACATTTCATGAAGTACATTCGTTCTGTATTATGGTCAATGCGAGAACATCACCGAGATAGTTCATTATCAAAAGAAAATTTAATTATTTCTCCTCTACTGGAGGAATGCCAATGTGTTCATTTAGTTAAAGTACTGTGTAATATCGATGGCAATGCAATACACTTCTTGTCCTTCATAGTACTGCCCGTTTACCAATGTAGCACAAGTGTCTTTTAGTGTGTGTATGTGTTTATACATTAACTTACTTTTATGCTACTACTGAAGTCATTTTATTTTTACACAGCACAGGATAACGCTTGGAAATTCAAAGGCTTCCAAAACTAAATGTATGTATGAATAGGCAAATGACTTGATTAAACTATAACTGCTTTTTAAGAAAAGACGTTTCAACAGTCATGTATCGTTGAAACAATAATCTGCAACCTTGCGTGCGTTATCACATTCCCTGTCAGCCCGACCATGTGCCACTGAACTGCAGTCGAACCCCGTTGGCGGGCAAAAACACCTCGAGCCTCGGAAATTTTGAGCCAAGCGGGAATGCTTACCTTCAGTATAAATCAATCGATCCTTAACATCCAGTTCGAGCCATCGGCAAATTCGAGCAAAACGATTTCGAGACAACGGGTTCCGAATGTACGAAACATTTGCAAACCTATAGTCGTTTTAGAAATTACTTTTTTAGATACACTGCATTATAGATAGTGGACCCTGATCAAACTTTAAAAGAAATACTAGTTGTGATTATAAACATTTCCATATTACCTTGTTTCATTCTCAGTATCAAATCCCGACGGAACTTTTAAGCATCCAATTTATTGACGCTATAAAACATACACTGTCTTCCGTCTGTTGCAAGCTTTATGTCAGAATTGTTTGTCTCTTTATGGACGTACTTGGAATCATATACTTCTGTAATCCGTCAACATTTCTATAAATGGCAGCATTTGTGGCATATGATGTAATTTTCGTATTGCAGCTGTCAAAGTAGGAATAAGTAATAAAATATTATTATTTCGTAATGATATGATAAATCCATCAAACTCACAAGTTGTTTTTTGTTATGAAAATGTAAATATATTTCCTTGTTGTAATTCTAAAAGCGGATCAGTGGGTAAATGATGTAACTAGTTCAAATAGAATTACGAATTGCAGTTTAATATTTGACGATCGCATTGAAGTATCAATCGTCATTCTACCAGTAACTATAGTTCTACCATGTGGATGTATGTATATGCAGTTTTCCAGATAATTGCAAGCTGTAATAGACCCCTATTAGAGATTATTATACCTTACATAAATTTGTCCCTTCTTTGTATATATTAAGTCGATCGGTCCGTAAATCAATGTATTTTAACAAAAATCTAATTGTTAATGACGTCAGCTGTCCATATCATGTTTTTGGCCGGTCCGGACCTCGCCAAAAATATAATATGGACCGCTGACGTCATAAAACTGGTGAGTGCTGCTTACAATTTTCACAACGACATTTTTTCGCAAGTAAATATGATTAGGTTTGTTAAATACAACACGACAAAGGCGTTTTAAAATTTTGAAATTGTTAAAAAAAGTTCGGTATCTTATAAGACCAACGGGGGCTGACTGACCGGTCCTTATAATGTCATATGACCCTCAGTGGTGTGTAATATTTCTTAATTATGCATGTCTTTGAATCATTTGCATAATGTAATTATTGATCTGGAACAAGTGTTGCAATATTCAAATCTAAAAATCAGAGTGGAATAATTCCTCTTTTACACACTTTTTAAAGCGTGCGTTCAATTGACAGCATTGAAACGCCAGGGAACATGTTTGGGATTTTTCATTCGTGAAATCATCACGAAATGGTACTTAAGATGTTGTTTTTTCTCTCTAAGCAAACTACCAAAACATTGAAATGGCATACTTGCGATATATTTTTATATATTTCAAGACAAAATGGGCATTCTCTCAGCATTATCACATACATCGTCAAAATTTCAAAATAAAACATGTTAACTTCACAATAAAGAAATGATCATAACCACTTTCACTAATAGCATATAGTGCGCTTTTAAAATTACTTTTTAATTATTTAAAATGTTTAAAAATTAACTGAACCATTATGGCAAAATCACAATAACCATGCCTCATAGCATATAGTGCGTTTTTGAAATTTCTCTTTAATTATGCAATATATTACTTACACATTTTGCAAACATTTACTTTGAGATATTAGGTATCCTGTCTCTCTTTGACAAAAATTGAGCATGTTCTCATTGATGTGGATGTCATTCCTTTACTTGAAGGTTGTATTGCAATTTTGGAGTTATTAACGGCAGCTTGGTAAATTGTGAGCCATACACACACGTTAATAAGAGAAAAGGAGCCTAATAATAGCGGGGATGTTAACATTAATGGACACTTTTCGAAATACATTACAATAATTGCCTCGTGATTCCACGGGCATGCATTTAACAGCGTTTTCTCGTCTGTTTACATCTACATCTGAGCTGGAATACTAGGGTGCTCTTGTTAAGAACAAACTAATTTAAGTTTTGGTGCAAGGGCTTCGGCGGTTGGAAACCTGTTTTGAAAGTTTTGCTTGAAATAACTAATTAATGGTTTAGAGTGCAGCTTAAAGAAACATGATGAGGATTATGCATCCAATTATTTCTAAATTTCTTCAAAGCAATGATACTGCAGATGGTCGTTTGCCTGTATTAACTGAATGGCATTTTAAAAGACGTGTTGGATCCTTGTTGTTTTCGGCGTGAGATAGTTTTCGAATCGAACGAAGCGACGAAATCGCCTTCGTAGGAATATTCGATAGTTTCAAAAATCGGTTCATGTTTCGTTAAACAAACAATAAAACTTGTTTTCATAGTATTTGAAACTGTTACAGCAAATACCCAATTCGAGAAACCATTAAAAACTAAAACTTGTTTAATACCAACGAAAAAACGTCAATATATGTTTATATATGGCAAAATATCGGAAAGACACATTTTACGAGAAAGAAATACGTGACGTAAATGATGAAAGAAATAAATGACAGCCAACTCCATTTTGAAATAATATAAAACAGTTACCTGTACGTTGGATGTGTATGAAGTATCGAAGCAAATATAAAACCCAAATTCGAAATCTGCCAGATTTTAGTAATCGAACAAGTTAAGGAGTTGGGATTTTCGATATTTTCGATGTTTTTCGTTGCTTTATTTTTTATATTTGCTTTCATTTTAGCAATGATGCTGCGTCAAATATGTAGTGCATGAAGTGTATAGCTACTTTGAAATCATTTGTTTCTAAACATTTGCGCTTTGCTTCCTAACGTGTGTAGTTACGAATCATAACGTAAAGTAGTGTATAATACATTTTGACGATTATTCATGTTTTTCTTGGTCAATTCGGGCGTCATATCCCAAATACATACTTGATAAAATTCGGCAAGGTAAATATATTTATCCTATATCAACGGGTTGGGAAAATCAAATATCATTGTTGAAATTTGAATTTAAAAAAATGGCAACCTTCATTCCGACTGTTTTCCCTATTTTACATAAACATAAGATTTTGATCACAAACAGATAAAAAAAAATTTAAATTTCCCGAAGAAAAATACACACAATAGTGTAAATGTATCACCAGAGTCAGAGCTGAATATCAAATATGGAGATCATTTTGCACAAAGTGAACAGTAAACACGCATTTCGCACCATCTTTCAATTTCCGCAGAGGGTTATTAAACTTGTTTAGAATTGTTCATAAAATAATAATGGACTGCATGCACCATGTTATATCATAATATATCACTGCCTTAATTTAATTTAATAAAGTAATAACATTTCTGCACCTGCGTTTCCAATTTACAATGTGCATGTTTTTTCGTGAGGTTTGTCCAGCAAATAACCATAAATTAAAACATTAGATCCTTTGGTCTGGATGTATTTGAGAACTTCTGCAATCCATGGAGCTATTTCCTTAACCAAATGCATGAATGCACAGACAAATGATATGACTAACTGATCATAAGCGTGCAAATAGTCTTCAAACTATCGCGCGTACATCGTTACAATCATTGAGAGCCCGATCCAGTGACATTAAAACACGATTTGGTTTCCGTTTAAAGCCTTATCGTAATTTGTATTTAGATTCACTGGTTAATAGATTGAAAACTAACGCATCCATACAACACCGTTTAAGTTATGAAGATATTTCACTTCCTGATTAGTATGTTACATTCTTATTATCAAATCCCGAAGGGACAGTTTAGTTTACGCATGCAGTTAATTAAGCACACGCAACATATTGTATAGACTGCATTTCTCCTGTCGCACTTTGTGATAGAGTTGTTTGTGTCTTTCTGATGAACTTGGAATCAAGGACTTCTGCAATCCGTCAGCATGTCATTAAAACACTTTATATGTGAGCGATGATGTAATTGCGTAATGAAACAGGCAAAGTGCGAATTGGATTACATCACCATAGGCTATATCCATAAAAACACACACTCTGTTTTTTATCATTGACCTGTTAATTGATTTCCTTGTTGTAATTCCTATAGCGGAACAATGAGTCAATTTTAATACTAGTCCAAAGAGGTTTACAAATTGCAGGGACGCATTGAAATATTTAACGTCAATTGACTAACCACTATAGGTTTAACTATTTCAACATTGCCGTCACCATTTTACCAAGGTTAGACGTATAGAAGGAAAAAGCATATGTTATGGTTCAGATGAAAATTATATTTAACCTCTATTAATCATTACACATGTCACTTTTACATGCCATTGAAAATATTTTAAGCATTATTACAGCAATTTTCTAGATAAATGCACACATGTATTTTACTCATAGTATTTGTGCCAAGGCACTAACGAACTAACATTTTTGTAATAAATATAATTCATGTAAATATTTTTGTTCTCAGTATAATTGTATGTGTTACCTATAAAGGTTTGGGAGTGTACCCATGGTACAACAGACAATGAAGTGAAGAGAAATGTGGACATTAGCTTGTTTCACGTTATACAGAAGTGTATTTTCTGTACTTGCTTTTGCTACTGGGCTTGTTTCTGTAGCTTTTCGCATAAATATTGGCGTCAGTGAGACGAAGGCAACTAACAAAATTAGCATAAAACTGAGCTTAAGCATCTTATGCATAGCATATGTTTCGGCTCTACACAACACTGACGGCAAATGTCAAAAAATTACTATGCTACTGATATTCTTCATATAATTGTTCTTGTGCAATGAAATGATTCTTAATGCAAATTTAAATTCTTAATGTGAGGTTTAAATTGTATCTTGATATATGACTTCCGATGACAAGAAAATGGCTTGCCATCAAAGATTTGAAGCCAGATTGTAAATTATTATCGTTATACATATATCCGACCCGTGCATTTTAGGACCGATCACCTCACTTTGAGATAAAGAAGAAGAAGAAGAAGAAGAAGAAGAAGAAGAATAAGAAGAAGAAGAAGAAGAAGAAGAAGAAGAAGAAGAACAAATAATAATTATCATAATAATTTGCCCCATTTTCATCACTGATAAATAAGCGGTTCATAGCTATCCTTAAAGCTATTCAATATACAACATAAAGGAATTTGGAGCCCTGCGTTATCGAAGTTTGTCCTGGATATGACTTTCAATGAAATGATATGTATATTTTCTTCTCCAAACAACTGAATTACAAAGACAAAACAATTTACAAATATTCCTCTATGAAACAATGAAATATACAGGGACAAGCCATGTCGTCTTCCCCTAAGCCAATACATTATATCTATACAACCTCCCCTTACGATCCTTTACCAAATAAAGGCGCCATCATTCTTAAGAAATAATGATGATTATTATTGGAATTCAAAAATAGCTTGGTATCATTATTGGATTGTCAAAACACTTACAAATGTCGTGCAATATCTATTGATGAAAACAGATATGAACGTCTAAAGGAAAAATAATTATCTTATCAAGTTATTCATTGTGTTTATTTAATCTCTATACGGTTGGCAGTACAAATCATCATGTTTTAGTGTTATGCACTTGTAAAAAAATGAAATTCGCTGTTTCCTACCAAAACATTATCTAGGAACACAAGCTATTTCGTTCGTAAGAACAATACAAGTAGCTTAAATCGTCAAAATGGAAAATATAAACTTCACCTATTTAACAATGATCTAAATCTAACTCGCACAATGACATTATGTGCATTAGTGAAACCAGGTTTTTTTTTCATTTTTTATTGCTAAATATCCAATACTTTAATATTTTTTTAGGAAAACTTATGCTTTGGATAGTGGGTTTCCTGTCTCCTTTGGTAAACAAGTAATATTTTGTAATTGAAAACACTATAGAAAACCCGCAGCATCGAGTCTGAGTGATGGTTTTAAATAGCGCAGACTTTCGCCGCCATGCAAACATAACTTTGTTAAGCGCCAATAGTCATATTGCATATCAAAGCGTAATAGTTCCCAACCATTTAAAACCTACAGATAGTTTCGGAATGTTAACGTCAAATTAAGATTGTAAATTTAGAAAGTATAAATAATTGTCCTTTTGTCCATGAATTTTATGAATAAAGATATCGACAGAATAAAATCTAAAAACATATTAAAATTGTATTTGAAAAATAAGTTGTTGACAATGTTAGGAAATCTTTCAGGTACAACATTGATGCAAACCAAAAAGTACAGTTACAAATTTGAATCCCTTTTTTCTGCGCTATTCACATTGGCTTTGAAATGATAAGAACGTACAATAAACAATTTTGATATTTTTTTTTTATTGGTTTATGCATCCAGCATATGGATTAATCTCTTTATGACTTATTTTTTAAATATAATTTAATATCGTTGTTTATTTTTCCACTTTAACCAGTGTTAAATATTATAAAATAAAGTTCCAATAATTAAGAAATTAAAGGGTATGATGTCATTATCGGGGTGGTAAAATTGTGTTTAGTGCACGCGTACTTTAACCAACCCAACTTCGTTCATGTTCCCGATAATGACATAAATCCCGCAATTCATTACTTATATTTACACCAACAGTTCATTATTTAATTTCAGGATTGTTTACATTAATTCTACCTTACCCATTCTGTTAATAGAACTGTTCTCGGAATTCGTTTACCAAATGGCGTCACAATAACGCTAAAAAAACATTAACAACTTCAATTCACTTTGAAACGTTAAATTGACACAAAAAGGACAACAACACATTCAACATCATAAAATTAAACATGTAGATGTAAGTTTTTCGGGGCCTGCTGACACATTGCAAACACAAAATGATAAACAGTTTTCAATTTGCATGTTTATTGCTATGCTATATGATTCACGATCAGAACAATTCCGAAGATGTTTTGTTCGTCGGTTGCATTTGCCGAAAGGCAGTTCATTTAAGGAATGGAAGTTGAGGTGTAAATATTTGATTATGGCTGTCAGTGACGTCAAGATTATTGTCCTTTGAATAAACGAGGATGGTACAAACATCATTTAATCAATCATTCCAATTAGCCAAAATGAACCACAAATTCAGGATAAATGTAGTTTAGAAGTGTTTTTTGTTTCAAGCATTTTCATAATTAGGTTACGATTTGAAATAAATTATGTGTTGATATGTTGTATCATAGCAACTTAATATTTGTCTGCGCTGGATATGTGTCACCATGGTGTTTTGCTTGTATTACCTGTGCATCAACCATGTTTGTGCTTGGATATTTAAAGATATATGTAGTTACAAAGACGATGTACATTAGGCAAGTCTTAACAAAGAATCAGATCTGTTCAGTTAAACGTGTTTCTCCCCTGTATCATGTCATCCTCTAACTCCTATCAATGTATTCTATAAACATCGCGATATGCAGTGCGGCATGACTATACCTTAGCTGTTCGCATGAGGGTTTGATGAAAATGTCCATGTAATTTGGATCATCATTCATTCCTGTGAGCAGAATTACCACTTCGGAATCACCACCAGCAGTTTGATTAGTAGATTGCAATGCTAAAACACAGATAAGAAAGTGTGCGGGGTGTTAACAGTACTGGACGCATGTCGAAATGAATTACATTTATTGCCCGGTGATTTCACGGACTATAAACAGCGCTCTTTCCTTTTTCTACAATTGTACATCTTTCCTTAATACTAATTTATTTTAGCTCGATTGTAAAGATAGGTTCAAGCTGATATGAATCTTTCATGTGTCCGTTTCCTGGGTAGAAACCAGTACTGGTGTCCATTTTGATGGGCCCAGATATCTTACCGCTTGTTGGGCTCGGACCCATGAACTTTCGGTTAGAGATGGGCACCTCAACCACTACACCACTCTGTCTCTGCTAGAATAGGAACGTCTTAATATGTCACACCAACATCTTCAGGTTGATGATAAACGTGTTAAATAGCATGTGTGTATAGAAAATACCTGTGATGCAGTACATTTGTTTTCATCGTTCCTCTTTTCCTAGGACAAATTGGTTAAAATTCCAAGGTGATGTAAGTCGGCACCGAGAGTGACAAATGGTAAGAGCAAAATTGATGAATTATTACATTTCATTCAAGTATTCTTTCAATGTATTATTGTAGCATTCATAATTTAAAGAGTGCTTACAAACACAACTCATAATCCAAAGCGGCGCCTAAAGACAAATGCAAGTGTGTACACACTGTCTAAAGTTGGGATGTTTAGTATACTAGGGTTTTCAAAAAGTTAAGTTTCTTTGCAAATTTGTTTTTAAAAAAAACCTATATCATGAAATAAAGTTAGTAAATAAGAATGCTATAATCATTTAGAAAAGCTGGATTTCGATTCCCTTAGATTATCTTGTCATAAGCTATAAATATGAAAACCGTAACTTTTATAAGGAATGCGACTGTAAAACAGGTCGATGTAGCAATTAGTCAGTTTCGAGTTGAGTTAAGGCTTTCTAAAGATGTGAACGGCTAACCGTTGCGAGCTGGTTTCCCGCTTGCAGTGAATGCGCTGCGATGCACCAGTGATACAAAACAACTGGGCGACTCCAAGCATAAGCCTAACTCAGGACAAGGGTTTGGTAAAATGTATTTATAAAGCTGAAGTTCACAACATGTCAATATTATTACAGATTCAATATCAAGGATTGGAGCAGTAAAAAAGCAGGGTTTACAATTTTACATGTATCTCATTTTGCACAAATTGCACCCAGAACACGCAATCGCATAATAATTATGTTTCCGCTGAGAGTAATTACAATCATTTAAACTGCTGAAAAATGTGCTAAGGGACCATATGCATCATATGATATGATAATTTCATTTGAATGAGAAATTAAATTCATGCCGGAATTTTCCAATTAACAAATGCACGTCTATTTTCTCTCCAGATGTTTGTAAAGCAGCTAGCTCAGAATTAGATTATTTGGCAGGTTTACTGTACTCTTCAAATAACTTAACGGCCAAATGTTCTTAGTGTGTTTTAAATCATAGTTTGCATCAACATCATCCATCTCATGTATTGGTATCTGTCAATATCACATGCCATGAAACCGTTTGTCACTTCTTAGTAATAAATGGATGACATGAAATTAAATATTAGGAAAAGGCGCAGTGAGCGTAGTTGAAATTCTTAATAATTAAACCTGGTACTTAATGATTGCCTATTTGCTATTTCCATGGTTGAAAATGTAGATAGTATTTAAAACATACATAAAATGAACATAGCATTAAAGCGCTTTTCAGTTTTTCGATTAGAAGCACTTATAGGAAGTTGCAAGTGGTGAAACGCCATTGTAACCTTCGTGTGTGACTGTTTTCTTCAACTAGAAATAAATCGCTATTAATATATGCTTGTATTACCAGCTCAACATATGTGAATAAATCAATTTATTATATTCTTTTTGGATTTTCTATATTGTAATTAATATCCCACTGATTTATGACAGTGAAATTGAATGTTGATTTATAGTAACTAATTAGAAACATTTATTTAATTTCGTCGTCCAAATCTAACATCAGCGCGAAATGACGTTACACCACAACACACCCCAGCAATAAGTATTTTCTTTCTAGAACGCATGATATTACCGTGCAGGATACAGCTTTATGATTGCCATAGTAACATTACATTGCATGAAGAGCATGCGTTTCGCTTTTATGGTCCCTGGGTGAACACTATTTAGACCGTTCATTATCAAACTACAAAGGTTTTGCTTTTTCTTCCTACTTGAGGAATGCAAATGTGTTGACTTATTTAAGTTACCGTGGAATACAGATGGTAATACGATTAACACATCATAACCTTCTTACTGCCTGTTTACCAATGAACCATAATAATCGTTTTGTGTGCGTTTGTTCCTGAAACATTATATCCAATCACTAGGATTATCATTACTTATACAGGTCTGGGTAAATTTTTAAAATGAAGGGTATACATGGAACGACTCACCAGTACTCAGTGCATGATGAAGGTATACAGCCGATCCCCGTTGGCTCGAACTCACTTGACTCGAGCCTCACCAATACTGCGTTTCCACAAAGAATGATAATACGCAGTTGTCCCAAAGTACACTTCTCTTGTATGTGCATGATGTTTCTTGAGAAGTTTATCAACATAATAGTATACATCAGATATTGGTAATATAATAATAAGTAATTTGCTGAACACTTCTCCAAACTAAAATAGCTTTTTTGGAATAAAGTACCTCGGGTACATCTCATCTCCTCAAGTGCAAACAGTAAGCACGATCGTGCTTGCTCGCATTCTTGGCATTTCAATCCAATCTCAGTGAGTTTTACAAATAAACATTTGCAAAGTTTAAGACGCCGGTGAAGGACGATTTTATGAATATTGGGTTAAATTTACCGCCTGGAAGTCTGTTGACTAAATCATCCTGTTAGATAGTATTGAACAGATCCATTATCATCATTACACTCTGGCGGGACATTTTAATATACGCTTTTAATGCATTTGTTATATAGTCTGGATTCCTTCTGGTGCAATTCTTGTCAATGATGTTTGTCGCATTCGACGATGAAAGAATCATAAAATGTCTGTAAGCTGTCAATAAGTACGTAAATGAACGTTTCGTCGGAAGAGTGATGTAATTTCGTACCGTAGCGGCCGCCATTCAAATTGAATAACACCTTAATGAGATATATCTATGACATAAAATAACGGTTTTTTCAGGGTCTTGTTAATTGAAATATACTACCTTGTCTATTATTTTCTAGATCCATACTTAATGCATTTCGGACGATTTTTCTTGCACTTCAGATTGGCATTTCCGTTGGAATTTGGCGTGCTGGAAAATGTCTATGGCAAATTTTACTCAAATGGATCATTTAGGTTATTTTAAGGTCCGGATAGTAAAGTCCGATCCAAAGGCAAGCTGCTAGGGCGCCCATGAGTATTATCTTTCCCATCGGACCGGAAACGCATGATAGATATTAAATCTTATACTATAAAAAACGACAAGGACAAGCCGATTAGTCATAAATTCATAATACACCCTGTTAAGGAGAACAAGGATTGTACACAAATAACAATGAACAAGAGACACAAACGTATAAACACCGCATATACAAATATAAACACCTTAAGTAATGCATGCCAAAAGCAATCTCGTTTTAATGGTTCCATGTATAAAAACAATAACATTTGGAAAAACACGTAAACATATTTAAAGAATGAGATTACGAATGAAAATGTATTTCGAATCAGTAATTTATTGTTTAATGGATTCATTAAAATTAACGGTGTTTCCCCTATCATATATTAAGCATTTGTTTCAAGACCTTTTTAAAAGTTTTTTCAATTATTACAAATATAGATGTATAAGAATAAACAAGATCCTAGGATAATTAATCATGTTGTTTCATTCAAAGTGAAGATATTTTGTATTTTTTCGGACATTTATTCCAGGTATTTAAAGATTGATTTTTTGAAACTGTTTTTTGTAAAACTGTTCATATATAAATTTTGTCGTTAATGTTTGTTTGTGGTTTCTTTTTCTAAGTAACGTTTGGTGGTCGTTACAATATTTCCTATAACCTGAACATATTTCTGCAACTTGACGCTTACAAACAGTTTCCTCCAAGGTTAAATTCGCAACTTAGCGGTAATTTCCGTATTGGTTCAGAAATGAGATTCTGGATGGTTTGGCTCACTTCATAACTAAGCAATGCCTTTAAGTGTTAGTCCTCTGGACAGACAAAACGTAAACCAGTAAATTAAATATGCATAGCACGAAATGGCAGAAGAGTTATCAAGTGTTGTTAAACACGCAACAAGCGAGTAATTATGTATCATTCATATCTAACAACTGCAGCAGCTGCCATATGTATGTTAGTTACATAATATAAGTAGTCAAACATGCAAAATTAAGTAACCCCTTTTTTAATATTACTCATATAAAAGTAAATATAATGTTGTAAACATGCCCATAAACATGAAAGTATTTCAACAAAGAAATATAATGTGTTATGTGAATAATTACCTGACAACGTGTCGAATGTGAAAGTAGACCATTGTGTAATAAAATCATAGGAAAAAATAGTTCACAATAATGTAAGCATATGTGGAAAGGATCGACGAACGTGATTTAAATCAAAAAACAAAATGTTATATTATGAAAACAATAACCAAATCCTCTAACATCAGTATAAACACCTACTTTTAGAGCACACTTCTATTAAAAAAAAAAGAAATATTTAATGTAATCTTTAAAGCCATTTCATCCAGATAATAATATCATTTATAAATATGAAAACAATAAAGTTTAGATTTATTGCAGAATTGCCGGATTTGATGTCATACCAAACCCCATTACTATGCTTTATAGTACGAAAACAAAGATAAGTAAATATATCTCTTCCTGAAATGAATTAATCATGCAGATATAAACAAGTCTAAGTGCTATGTGTTTCTATCTGTTGTATTACTTGTACTTTTGTTTTTATCAATCTTTTACAATACTTGCTCACATAAGACTAATAATGTCTGTAATAACATTTTTATGCAAAAATAATAAATATTCAAACACTAATATGTCAATTTCAACCTATTGAGTCGAGCATAAATTATCCGTTGATGTAATTTTGTTAGACAGAAAAAATCTTCAGATGCAATTTAGAATATCGTAGCTCTGTCGTAGGTCGCAATTGTAGAGAAACCACTTAAAAGGTTAAAAGAGCTTCTCAATGTGTTCCTGAACCAGGAATATAAACGTGTAAAATAAGACATTTGGCTGAGATAACAACTTAGATATGAATTACCATTGTGTTTATTTTTCGCCCTGTAATTGTCATATTAAGTCGTACAAACTTGTGTATGTAAAGTAAAAACAAATGTATTTGTCTATGTGGTGTTTTTATGTGAAACATGTGTATCTCTAGTTTATTGTCGTTTGGCCCTTTCTGAGTACCTTGTACCTTTAAACAGAGTTATTATCCAAGTGTGAGACTAATGGGCTTGTCCCTGTAGTTTGGTATTGTACTATTAGGTAAATAAGCAGTTCGTTTGGTGTTATTTATCTGAGACATACACATTAATCTAATTTGAAAAAGTTGTATATTAATTATTACTATATTTAAATTTATTTAAAATTCAGGTCAAACTTTTGATAATTTATTGTAATTACCTGTATGGTTCAATAAAGGATAATGCAAAAAAAAATAATAAGGCATGGATATTCCGAGGAAAGATCCATATGCAGTTATTATTTAATGTCCTTCTCTACAAATATATTTCTATTAATTCTTCTGTTACAATCCTACTCCGAATAAAGGCGCCAATATTTCTTAGAAATATTGTAATGTTTGATTCAAATTTCAGAATAGCGTGGTATCATTATTGGATTTTCAAAATGCCTACAAATATATATTGCAATGTCTTAATCAAAATTCAAGAGTGAAATAATTCCTCTTTTATAGCGTGGATACAATGGACATTCTTGACACGGTTTGGAAAATGATGGCGAGTTTTGTTTCAAGACATAATAAAGGTATGGTACTTGAATTGAACGTTTGTTGTTATTTTCACCCCAAAGCAAACTATCAAATCTTTATATTGGCGTTCATTCATTTGTTTTTTTCTATACAATGCATGACCAAATGGCCATTGGCTTTTCACATACATCGTCAAATTAGAAATATGTCTTAACAATCATGAAGCAATCATAATAACCTTGTCTAATGACCTTAAGTGCGTTTTTGAAATTTGTTTAATTATCCGAACAATCTATATAACCCTGCCTCATAGCTTATAGTGCGTTTTTGAAATTTCTCTTTAATTATTTTATATGTTTTAAACAAATTCTGCAAATCTTTGTTTCTGGATTTTTGGTTTCCTACATGTTCTTTGTCTGTACTTGAAAGAACTATACTTGAAAGAACTATAACCATTCAGAAGCCACTACCGGTAGTTTGATGAATGGTGAGCCATACACAAAGAGAAAGCCAACCTAATCATTGCAGGGATTTGAGCAGTATTAGGGCCATGATTACGAACAGCCTCAAGTACAGATTCAGAAAATAACAACACTTATATTGAATTACAAAGAGTCATATTTAGTTCTTTAAATGTACAAACAAAAATTGTGAATAACTACAAGTTAAGTATTTATACAATGCGGTACATTTCATCACGAAAACAAAACTAGAAATATATTAACAATTAAATGAAATTGCAGTTTTGCGACTGGAGTCTGAACTCAAACATGAGACTGCAATAGCCTCGTAAGTCTACGGGCATAACACAATCTGAACATATTTTCTACATTTATATCTGAGAATTTTAAAAGTTTATACAAGTCCAAACATCGGAAAGTCGAGTTCTACGTGATGTAAGTTACAATATTAACTGTTTTAATGGCATCAGATATGTGTGAATATCAACCACAGAACAATTGGCCAATTTTCAACCATACAACAACGTAACAAATGGGTGTTAATAATGTTTAGCTAAAATCAAAACAACCTGTTTAATATGTATTTGGTACATGTGCGTATCGCTTAGTAAAACAAAATCAAATTATCTTAAGCAACTTTAGCACTGTTGATGCTATCCAATATACAGTATTAAATGCCGTTTTAATAAAAAAAAGTGGCGGTGTCAACAAAAATAGGATTCTAAGTTAACACACTTGTGAACGTTTCACGTATTTACTTTTACGATTTTAAAATCGGAACAACACTATTTATGGTTTTCAGCCATTTTAAAGAGCTGGTTTCCATCTTTCCTATTTTTATTTTCATATCGTACTGTATTCGGGGCCCAAAGTTGTAAAAACGTTTGGCTTATGCTTTTACAATGAAAGAAACAATAATAATCACAAAACATTAAAAATTCTGAAGAAAATGACGTAAATCATAAAAATGGGTCAGAGCTGAATATGAAACACAGCGACCATTCTGCAAAAAAATAAACAGTTATCACGCAATCGCCCCATCACTCATTTCCGCAGAGGATAATTTAACTGATTTAGAACTGTTCAAATATTTGTAATGCGACCACATGCATCATGTTTTATCATGATATATGTTTGTCATTTTTTTAATTTGATTTCGATATAACATTTCTGCTCATACGTTTCCAGTTGCAATTGCATGTTGTTGCTTGTGAGCCATGTCAAGATTAAAACCAATATATCAACAATACGACCATTTGGTAGGTACACTTAACATTTTAAATTATCACCAAGGCCAGAGTTTCAATTTAGATATACACTGAAACGACCCTACTCTTTTAACACATTTAACACTCCTCTGCCCGTCTCTATTCTTGCTCTTTTACAATGAGCATCCCTTTTTATAGATTTACATATAGCTGATTCAAGTTCTCGTAAAAGCACCTTCACATATGGGTAATGAGCTCGAAAGAGCTTCTTTCTCGGTTCTTTTCAAATCTTAATTGTTTAACATTAAAAAAGATACAATGTCAATTTTATGTTTCAATATTGTATATCCTATGATATGTTTATTTTTTACATCTATATTTTATATTCTATACTGAAATACATATTGTTTAATCCATATATAACATACCGTTAAAACTAGAATCAATAATAGGTAGTTGCAATTGGTGCAACGCGGTTTAAAATGTCGTCCGTTTTATGTTCGAAATTGCATCAGATTGCAAACTATAACTTAACATAACTCTCAATTAAAAGGTGTGTTAGTAACTATGCATATGTAAATACAGCAATAATATTCCTCGAAATACTAAACAACTTTCGTTTACTTTATGAACGCAAATTACAGTGCAAGTCCTTCCTTAGATACAATCTGATTAGGTATCAGCAGTCAACAACTACGCCTGCTTTCCAGACATGACGAGGTCAATTATCACCGAAATTGTGAGACCGTGCTGAATGTGTTACGCATATTAACATAACAGTTCAGGAAGTACATTCGTTCTGTATTATGGTCAATGCGAGAACATCACCGAGACAGTTCATTACCAAAAGAAAATTTAATTGTTTCTCCTCTACTGGAGGAATGCCAATGTGTTCATTTAGTTAAAGTACTGTGTTATATCGATGGCAATGCAATACACTTCTTGTCCTTCATAGTACTGCCCGTTTACCAATGTAGCACAAGTGTCTTTTAGTGTGTGTATGTGTTTATACATTAACTTACTTTTATGCTACTACTACTGAAGTCATTTTATTTTTACACAGCACAGGATAACGCTTGGAAATTTAGTTAAAGTACTGTGTTATATCGATGGCAGTGCAATAAATATATGCCTTTCATAGTCCTGCCCGATTACCAATGTGCAATGCACAATTTTCCTTTGGTGTGTAAATGTGCTTATACTATAACTTACTTTTATCCTACTACTGTAAATATTTTATTTTTACACAAGCATGAAAAAACGCTTGGAAATTAAAAAGCTTCCCAAAATAAATGTATGCATGAAAAGACAAACGACTTGATTTAATGACTACTGCTTTTTAAGAATAGAGTTTCAACAGTTATGTATCGTTGAAAAAATAATCCGCAGACTTGCGTGCGTTATCACATTCCTTGTCAGCCCGACATTGTGCCACTAAACTGCAGTCGAACCCGTTGACTGGCGAAAATAACTAGAGCCTTGGAAATTTCGAGCCAAGCGGAAATGCTTACCTTCAGTTTAAAGCAATCGATTCTTGACATTTAATTCGAGATAACCACGAATACGAGCAAAATGAGTTCGGGCTAACGAGGTTCGTCTGTTCGACACATTTGCAAATCCTATAGTCGCCGGGGGGAGCGTTATCGAAATTACGTTTTTATAAACACTGCATTATAGATGGTGTACCCTCATCATTTTTAACGAATTACAAGTTGTGAAGACAAACATTTCAATAACACTATGTTCCCGACGGAACTTTTAAATATCCAGTATATTGACGCTATATAAAATACACTGTCTTCCGTCTGTCGCAAGCTTTATGTCAGATTTGTTTGTCTCTTTGTGGACGAACTAGGGATCATATACTTCTGTAATTCGACAACATTTCACTTAATGGCAGTATTTGTGGCAGATAATATATTTGCGTAATGCAGAAGCTAAAATGCGAATTAATTATTATTGTTTCCTAATAATAGGATGAAACCCTTCACAATTACATGTTGGTGTTTGTTATGGACCTTATATATATTTCCTTGTTGTAATTCTTATAGCGGAACAGTGGGTCAATGATGCAACAAGTTCAAATAGATTGACGAATTGCAGGTCAATATTTGACGATCGCATTGAAATATCAATCGTCAATTGACCAGGAACCATAGTTTACCATGTAGATGAAAATGCAGTTGTGCGGATAACATGCAAGCTGTAATAAACCCCTATTAGAAATTATGCATGTCTTTCAAAATCAATATGTTAGGCATATTTTTCAACATACAAAAGCATATGTATTTGTGGACTTGAAACACAAATGTAACTTTAAATGTTTCTTCATTCTAGTGCTAAAATATTTAAATCTAAAAAAACACTTTTTACAGCGTGCATACAATTGACAATCCTGAAACGCCAGGGAACATTTTTTTTTTTTTTTTTTTGGGGGGGGGGGGTCCGTGAAATAATAACGGTATGGTACTTAAGTTTAATGTTGTTGTTTTTCTCTCTTAGCAAACTACCAAAGCATTGTAATGGCATACTCCTTCCGATATATTTTAATATATTCAAGACCAAATGTACATTCTCTCAGCTTTATCACATACATCGTCAAAATAAGAAATGTAAAGTTTACAATAATGAAACCATCATAGCCACTTTGGCTAATAGCATATAGTTCGTTTTTGAAATTTCTTTTTAATTATCCAATATGTTTAAAAATTAACTAAAACGTTATGGCAATATCATAATTACCTTGCCTCATAGCATATAGTGAGTTTTTGAAATTTCTCTTTAACTCTGCAATATATTATTAACAACTTCTGCAAACTTTGAGATATTTGGTTTCCTGTCTCCATTGACAGAAATTGAGCATGTTCTAATTCATGAGGATGCCTTTCCTATACTTGAAGGTTGATTTACAATTTCGGAGTTACAAACGGCAGCGGTGAGTTGTGAGCCATACATACACGTCAATAAGAGAAAGCCAGCCTAATAATTGCGGAGATGTTATCATTACTGGACACTTTTCGAAATACATTACAATAATTGCCTCGTGATTCCACGGGCATGCATTTAAAGTGACACTCGTATTGCAAATCAATCCATACACGTGTATAACAAACGTAAAGTTTGAGTGAAAAACCTTTAACTACTTACTAAATAATGCATTTATGGAAAATATTAATTACTGATAACACGATTGTAACCGTGTATTTAAGAGCTGAAAACGTACAAATATTGAATGATTGGTGAGTGCTAAAATACCAGTGATAAACTATCATCTCATAAGATAGAAATGTCGTGTTGTCTGCACCTTTCATTCAAATTAAACACAGTTTCCTCCATAAAAACTCGATATTTATTTATTTTTGTTGTTGGAAATTTAAATTTTTTTATTAAGTGTGGCACATTTTATTGGAAGTAAGAGTGCATCTTTAACAGCAATTTCTCTTTTGACTACATTTATATCTGAGCTGGAATCTTAAGGTGTTCTTATTGACAGCAAACTGGTTTTAGTTAAGGGTTTTGGCGGTTGGAAACCTGTATTGAAAGTTTTGCTTGAAGTGAATGGTTTTGAGTACAGCTTTAAAAACATGATGTAGGTTCTGCATCGTGCCATTATTTCTAAATTTCTTCAAAACAATGACACTGCAGTTGGTCGTTTGCCTGTATTAACTGAATGGCGTTTCAACACATGTGTTGGATCACTTTCCGCCATATTGTTGGTTTCGGTGTGAGCTAGTTTACGAATCGAACGAACCGACGAAACCGCCTTCGAGGAGGAAATGTCGATAGTTTCAAAAATCAGTTTCGGTTTTCGTAAAACAAACAATAAAAATGATTTTCATTTTTTTGAAGCTGTCACAACTAATACATAATTCGTGAAACCAACAAAAAGGCCCATCTATGTTTATATATGGCAAAATATCGAAAAGACACATTTTGCTTATAAAAATAATAAAAGAAATAAAAGGCAGCCAGCTCCATTTTCAAACAATATATAACAGTTACATATGCGTCGGATGTGTATGAAGTATCAAAGCAAATACAAAACCAAAAATCGAAATCAGTAAAATTTCAGTAATCGAACAAGTTAATGTGTGAGGATTTTCGACAATTAGCTAAGTTTGAGATATAATTGGTAAAAGTGATGCCATATCGATTAAAAAAAGGATTTTCGTCACTTTATTTTGATATTTGCTGTCATCTCTAGCACTGTTGTTGTCGTCCAATTTGAAATCATTTTTTTTTCTAATCATTTGCACTTTGCTTCCTAAACCTTGTGTAGGTAAGAAACATAGCGTCGAATGGTATATTATACATTTTGACGATCATTCATGTTTTAGGTCAAACGGACGTCAAATGCCATATTCAGATAAAATGATGGAAGGTCAATATCTTACCCTAAATCAACGAGATTGTGAAACATTCGCATATTGTTGTTTCAATTTAACAATCAGAAGAAACATTATTTATAGTTTAAAGCCATTAAAAGAATGGCATTTCTTCATTCCGATTATTTTCCTCATTGTACTGTATCCGGGAGCAATATTTGTTAACATTAATAACAAACATAAAATTGTGATCACAAACAGAAAATATTATGTAAATCTTCCGAAGAAAAAGACACACAATCGTGTAAATGTATGGCCCGAGTCAGAACTGAAATCAAACATGGAGATCATTCTACACAAAGTGAACACTTAACACGCAATCACACCATCATTCATTTTCCGCAGAGGGTTATTTAACTGATTAAGAACTGTTGAAAAATGAATAATGGACCGCATGCACCATGTTATATCATAATATATCACTGCCTCAATTTCTTTTAATTAAGTAATAACATTTCTGCACCTGCGTTTCCAATTTACAATATGCATGACTTTTCGTGAGGTTTGTCAAGCAAATAACCAATCATTAGATCATTACGTTCCTTTCATCTGGATGTATTTGAGAACTTTTACGAGGCATGGAGCTCTTTTATTAACCAAATGCTTGAATGCACAGGCAAATGACATGACTAAATGACTATTGCCTCAAACAATAGAGAATATAGCATGCAAATAATCTGCAAACTATCGTGCGTGGTCACAATTATTGTGAGCCCGACGCAGCGACATTGAAATACGACATGATTTGGTTGCCGGTGAAAGCTTTATCGTAATTTGTGTTTAGATTCACTGGTTAATATATTGTGAACCAACACATCTATATAACACCGTATACGTTATGAAGATATTCCTGATAAGTATCTAACATTCTCATTCACATCCCAAATATCTATGATATAAAATAAATGATAACATATCAAATCGACTCCTTTCGCACTTTGTGAGAGAGTTTGTCTCTTTCTTATGAACTTGGAATCAAAGACTGCTGCAATCCGTTAGCATGTCATTAAAACATTTTATATGTGAGCGATGATGTAATTGCGTAATGAAGCAGTCAAAGTGCGAATTGGATTACATCACCATAGGATATATCCACAAAAAACACACGCTGTTTTTTAGAATGGACCTGTTAATTGATTTTCTTGTTGTTATTCTTATAGCGGAACAGTGGGTCAATGATATTACTAGTCCATATAGGTTTACATATTGCAAAGATGCATTAAATATTAAACGTCAATTGACTTAAAGCTATAGGTTTAACTATCTCAGCATTGCCGTCTGCATTTTTAACCACGGTGAGACGTATGGAAGGAAAACGCATATGTAATAGTTCAGATGAAAATTAATTATTTTTAACCCCAATTAATCATTCCACATGTCTTTTTTGAATGCCATTGAAAATAATTTTAAGCATTTTTTGCAGATATTATGCAAAGTTTCACTTTATTAGGCTCCGAACTTGCCACACCGGAGTTGAGAGATCACAAAAACACATTTAGAATGTGTTCTAACTTAAATTTCCCTTGTTTTAAGTACACACATTTATGTTTCTGTCATAACTCCAATAGTAAGTTTAAGTCAAAGTATAAATTTAAACACCCTTTTAATCCAATATCAACTGATAAATGTAAGTCCAATAAGTCTAATAATAATGATCTCTTTGGAACAACTTGTGCACCGATTTATATACTAATTATTCCCGCCAACTACACATGAGATGCACATGGATTGTGGGTAACATGGAAACACATGCTAACGGAGCAATGGCTCCGGTGAAAGCTGTTATGTAAAACCTCAACGATGCAAACATAAACAGTAAACAAAAAGATTAACTCATGATGGAAAAATACAACGGAGCAAAAAACATTATACGTTATTTTTAGTTACCAAAGATCAATGAAATAATTATTAAACATAGTATTCAACATCAAGTTTACAAAGATATAATTGTTTTAATAACATATTCGCGGAGTTCGCAACAGTTGTTGCTTTGGGACACATACGTACTTTAACTAGTAACGGTCTTTCGGTTATTTTCGGTTTGACGAATGTCATGGAAAACATGTGCAATCTTGCACACGTGTATATTACTCAGTATTTGTTTCATGGCAGTAACGAAACTTGCGAAAATATGTAAAACCGTTTTGTTTTTAATATTCTATAAATTAATATTTTTGTTCCCAGTATAGTTTTACGTGTTACCTATTAAGGTGCAACAGACAATGAAGTGAAGAAAAATGCGGACATCAGCTAGTTTCACGTTATGCTATAGTGTATGTACCGTTCTAACGGTTCGGTTTGGCGTTAGTGAGGCGAAGGCAACTACCAAATAATCAATTGTGCATAAAACTGAACACACACATCTTTTGCAAGTGCCTATATTTCGTCTATGCACAACACTGACGACAATTGTCTATCATGTACTAGGCAAATGATATTCTTCATATAATTGTGTGTTTTGGTGCAAAGAAATACTACTTAATGCACACAAAGGTTGTTGTGGTATCATGTTTGAGTTATATGATTTAACATATCTTTTGCGAGAACGTCATGCAAGACCAAGTCACTCCCTAAGACGTCAGCATAATTATATGTTGTCAGTAGCTGATGGAGCTTCGACTAAACTAAACTAAAACTAGTTTAATCCTACAGAAGCGAGACATAAAAACTTTAAAGCGTCCTTTATTTTTTCAGTCGATATATTTTGGTTTGTGCATATATCACTTGTCTACTTGAATTTTTGCCACAGTCAATTTTTTGATTGTGCTCAAACCTTGGTATAACTCTTAATTGATATTTTACTGAAAAACATAGTGTTTAATCGAAAGTAACATCTACTTTGCTTATCTTTCCAAGGCGGTAAATCTAACAATTTTTAATAAGACGTTTTATGAATGTGTGATATGTCTGTTGTGTGTCTTTGGAGGTTTGTTTTTCTTTTCCTTTGTATTGTATTTTTAACGGGTTATTCGGCAACTGGGATTGTCCCTGTAGTTTTCTTTGCATTTTAACAATCAGGACGGGCATTTTAATTAACGCTTCCAATGCATTTGTTATTCAGACAGAATTGTGTATGGATTACGGCTCCTAAAGGGATTTATTTATTGCCATAAATGTTTGTTCCAGTGGACCATCATGGACTCATAAACTGTCTGTAAGCCGTCAATATATCGTTAAACAGCAGAATCGGTGCAAAGAATATTGCTTTTTAGAACAAACGAAGCCAGAAGCAAATTAAAAAAAAAGGATATATCCATTAAATCAAATAATAATAGTTTGTCGGAGTCTTGTTAATTGAAATTAACGGCGATGTCTTATATTTGCTATACCTTCCCGATGAGATTTTGAGATTGCCTTTTTAATACAAAATACCTATAATGCATGAATATATCAGTCCTGGTTTGATGAAAATGTTCCTCGGTATGTGCAATATATATATATTATCAACGCCCACAGCACGCACGTGCTGAAACCTGAAACCCATTATATATAGACAATAAGGTTAAGAGTCTTGGTTAGTTAAATGCAAACGTTATATGTTCCATTACTTTAACAATGTAATTGATAAAAGCACAACGGCGTCACTCCACCGATTTTGCTTTAAAGTTTAAGAAATGTCTGGCATGATAATTCCTGCTGTGCATCCCTTGTTTATTGCGGTGATATCACAAAATAGGTCAATTTCCTGTGTATTTGTTTATTGGGTCAGGGACATTTATAGTTGAGACTTTTAGAGTATTTATACATTTTTGCATAGCAAATGTTGTAGTTTTTGACCGATTAGTAATAAATAATAAACACATAAGTGTGATAAGTGTTCCATTAGTTATAGAACTGATATAGTTCAATCCACTTTAAATACATGACCATCATTGCAATATTCATATGTGAAGCGTCATAGTAAAATCATATTAATAGGTTATTATATATTACATATAACATTACTCTTATTCTTTATCTAAAGCATTGTTATGATATTATTATTATTATTATTATTATTTGAAAAAATAAAACAACTATTAGACAAGATAATTTGTTCTTTTCTATGATAAAACCTCCAGAACTATGGGACTCACTTTTTAAAGGCTAAAACTATGCTTTTAAATAAAATTCGAGTAAGGGTACAAAAACTCATTTATTTATCAGCCTACACCCACTTCTACAAATTTATCAAGCCAAGCAATTCCAATAGAACTTAACTGCGTCTGTGGGGAAACTAAATGTATTTGTTAGCCAATGTAAATGGGAACTCACATATCTTTACGTTAGCGAGTGATATAAATAACCCTGAAATGCGTTACTATATTATCATCAAATACTAGAAAAAGCTTTCTTCGTCTTGATTGAATAACTTCTTCGCATAGGAAGAATATGCCTTCATTAATATCTTACACTTTGCAATATCTTATATATATTACACGTTGCACTTTTAAATAACCAATGATAAATGGAAACTACAGTGACAAGCCCAGTAGCCTAACATTTAACAAAACCTCTGTTTAAAGGCACAAAGGCCAAACAAACAGCAACATACAACGTAACAAGCAAAATGCATAACAATATAAGTTGGGTTGGGGAAACCGTCTTTGCACACTTGTCCAAACATTTATCAGTAAGTGATCGTACAAATTAAGCCTGATCGGAGCCAGAATTATCTTAAAAGGCGAGTTAGGTTAGAAAGATAAAAGGGCATTAGGATACATGTATGATTTAATACTGTAAAAACAGTATATCCATCAAACCGATTAAATTTAAAATCAAATTAAAATTAACAATACAATATTTCAAAAATAAGATTGTTGCATGTATAAAATTCGCATGAAGACTGCTGTCTCTCTTATTTAAAGAAAAATGAAGGGAATATTTTAAAAAGGGTCAAATACACCTGAAATATTTCAGGAAAACTGATTCGAACCCTTGGTTTAAACGATATTTTATTCAAATATTTGAAATGCATTGTTTATACATACAGTTTGAGCATATACATTAGTTATTTGCATGGGTAACATTACATGAAGGGTAGACAAGTGATATATGCACAAAACAATAAATATACAGCATAGAGAAGAAAGCTTGATAGCTTATACTATATCACGCTTCTGTTATTCCGTAAGGCTGCTTTGAATGGTGTGAAGGGCTGTTATGTTTAATCAAATATTAACAAAATGAGATATGAAGAATACAGTTTGGAGATAAGAGGTAACCAAAAATGTTACAGTAGAGGAAACAATAATAGGTAAATAATAAGAAGGATGATAAAGGAAAAATTAAGAGAGTGTGGGATGTGGACAGGTAAGGTCAATGTCTGAGTCAGTTTTGATCGAATTGATGTAGAAAATCAGAAACGATTCGTTGGTCGAATACTTGTTGAAATATCATTATGTTCGTTTGAAGAATGGCTTTCTTTGATCCAAACATTATTATTTGGAGAGACAATGGCCTGATATTGGATAAATGGTCAAAAAGATAATTTCTATGATCATGATATAGTGGACAGGTGAAGAAGAAAAAATATTTCTCCTCGATTTCTCCACATTGGTACTTGGGGATATGGACAATTGTTTTGAAGAAGAGATGATCATTGAGATTGCTACAGTGCATACGAAGACTTGCGTGAGCAATACTAGATTTGCGATCGCTTTTATAATATACTTCGGGTACTTTCGTTCTATTTTTGTGAAGGTTATGCTTGAAAGAAGGCAACGATGGAGAAGAACGAACATCTTCTGCAAGACCATTCCAAGAAGCAACATGGTACATGGCAAGAAAAAGGTCGATTGTAAATATGATTTGCATGCAATATTCCGAAGGTTAATAGAGTCTCTAAGAATGTACTCGGGATGGAATAAATGTTGAAAGATGTGGTGTAAGAGAATGAAACATCTTGTAGAATAATGTGCTTTATGTTTCCGCCTTCTTTCTTTTAGAGTTTCGAGTCCCGATTTAGTGTACAAGTTTGATAAGGAGACAAGTCGTGCTGCTCCAGAGCCATCGTACCGTTCTTATTGTACTTTCTCTATGTCGACTTTGTCAGATTAAGTAACATTATCCCAGACAACGTTTGCATATTCTAACAAAGGTCTTATGAATGTTGTGTAAAGCACTTTCAAAGATTTCCGGATAAAGGACGTATTTAAAGGATCGCATTAAGTAGATACGATGCCTGGCCTTCTTTTTGACGGTTTGGATATGGTTATGCCATGAGCAGTTACTAGAAAGTATGACACCCAAATGTTTGTGAATTGTAACTTCTGCTATTTGAACGTTTTTCATACAAACAGATGGATGCAATGGTGTATATGTTTTACGAGAGAAAAGAAGTGTCTCTGATTTGCTGGGTTAAACGAAACAAGCCACCGCTCGGCCCACGTGTAAGTTCTTTCCATTTCAGCATTACGCTGCGCGACAGCAACTAAGGGGTCATCTACAACACTATATAAGGTAGTGTTATCTTCAAAAGGACGACTAGGTGACTGGATATCACGAACAATACCATCGATATATATAAGGAAAAGTAAGGGCCCTAGAATTGAGCCTTGGGGGAACCCCAGCAGATATTATAACGGTGTCCGACGTAGTTCCAGATAGAACAACGCATTGCATTTTGAACCGTTGTATGAACAATATTTTTCAGTTCCATTTAAGTCACATTATATCTTAATAATGGTCGAAATAAGTCCATAAGTTGATAATTTATGTATACCTCTCGGAACAAAATGTGGGGTTATAATAACCTTGAGTGTTCCCTTTCAATTTATTTCGCTTAATACTTCAATGCAGCATATATTGAAGTTCATATCTAACTAAATAATTTATCAAAGGTTATACCATTTACATAAGTATAAAGATATAGAGTAAAACATTCAACTATTGTTATGGAGTTATTTCACATGTAGGCGCCATCATTCCTTAATTATAATGTAACTTTTTATTCCATTCATATTATCATTAAATTTGCAAAATAATTGCAAATAAATTGCTACATCTTAATAAGGAATTTAGAGCGACACTTAAGGAATTATAATTCTTCTTAGTAAACTAAGGTATTTATAATTGATAGTCGATGTGTTAAAATGGTGCATCTCAGATTCTGTTGAACCAGAGCGTCTCGAAATTAAAGCTCAGTATTCATAGTTTTACAACATGGGTGTCACTACCAGCGGTTTGTTGAGTTGGAATCGGTAAGAAAAGAAACAGCTTACATAATTGCGGCGATGTTAACAACACTGGACACTTGTCGAAATACATTCCAATAATTGCGCTGTGATTCCACAGAAAATGAACAGCGCTATTACTTTTGCCTGTGGTAGTTTCTTTTGCTAAAATCTTCAACGTTGACAAAAAGGAAAGCATCAGAGAGTCTGAACATGATAAATCACTTCACGTAAATGGTAAACTCTTTTCATAAGTATTATGTGGCATGAAGATGGATCAGTATTCATGAAGAAAGTGTGGTGCAGTAAAATAGTTTGAAAATAATTCCATTCTTTCTCAAAGTGGGTGACATTTGTTTAGATTGTTTAGAGGTGTAAACGGTCAATTGGTCAGTGATACATTATTATTAGTCAATTCCATTCAAATATCTCATCATAATAATTATATATATAGCATAGGTCAAACAAGATAAGACAAAAACTATGAAAAATATTACAGAAGGTTTACATTATCATTATTTATTTTACGATTGTAATCAAAAACAGAGTTCAAAAATCAAACTTCGAGACCACATTTTGATTAATTTAATGAAATGAACGTGAGCCGGAACGTGTAATATGACTTTATTTAACAACCTGTATCTTTTTGGCGGGTAATGGTAGATGTGTGACATTTGCACAGCATAAAGTGGATAAATTACACTTTGATATGCAAGATTGTGCAGGATAAGAATCTTCCCTCGTATACACCGGTACCTGTGACTATCACAACACATGTTGCAAACTCGTTTGACTATAACTATACAAAAATAATCACAGCTATTTCTTTTTTGAATTTGAAAAATAAACATGAAACTTAATAAACAACCTAGTCTCTCGAAAGTATTAATATCTTTTAATTTCTGGTCCGCAAAGATTCAATGCATTGAATAATTGGTTATTGTTGGCAATGAACTTGATTATAAGTATGATCTGTAGCCGAAGGAGTAGCAGTAGCAGGAGCAGAAGCAGTATCATAAGTAGTAGTAGTAGTAGTAGTAGTAGTAGTAGTAGTAGTAGTAGTAGTAGTAGTAGTAGTAGTAGTACTAGTACTAGTAGTAGTAGTAGTAGTAGTAGTAGTAGTAGTAGTAGTAGTAGTAGTAGTAGTAGTAGTACTGGTAGCAGCAGCAATACCAGTAGCAGTAGTAGTAGTAGTAATGTTAAGGCAAATGTTGCAAGCAGACATTTCTTTACAATTTTATAGATTGATTGAGCCAGCGTGAATTAAAAGCTTATCAGGCATTCTATGAATTCACTCAATGAAAGCTATATCGAGAACTTTCTTAAGCATAGATAATTGTTACAACAACATCACGTTGACAAACCGCAATCTCTTAGTTTTATATAGTACCGAAAAGACAGATGTGTCGCGCAAATAATAAAAATAGTGTGTTTTTCCTTTCCCGTATCTGCCTCATCTCAGTTGCAGTGAAATACGACAAATAAGCAATTTCTGGAAAGGCCGGTGAAGAACCTCTGTTCAGATTCACTCCTCAATATATTGCGGACCAAAATTTATTTTTAACGCTGTTTTTGGAATAATGATAAACATTTTCTGATAAGTATGTTAAATTCTCAGTATGACGTCTCAGCGGAACATTAAATCGTTTGTCAATTATATTTATCTCTGTAGACGATGGTGCAATCATAAAATGTCTGTAAAACGTCTACAAGTCATTAAATGGCAGTGTCTGTGAAAATGATAATGTAATTTCGTGCAGCAGCATCGAACGGATAAATTAGATGAAACCATCGTAAAATATATCCATCAAATGGAATAAGGCATTTGTCAGGGTCCTACAAATTGAAATAGATTGTATTGTTGTGTATCTTTATCCATACCAAATCGAAATGAAAACGTCGAAAGAGAAATAAGCTAACACACCCCCTTCAACAAAGCAATAACATATTAGGGTAACCTAGCATCAAAACCATTGATGTTATTGGAACAATCACTGGGAATTAAATCATAGTCTTAATTGTGGGCCGAAGACCTTAACACTGCAAATCGAAGGCAATGTGATATATATTTCAAAAAGTTTATATATATTTATATGTTTTATTACCTTAAGAAAAAATGTTTCACCACTTTCAAACCTTTTATTTCAGCGTTTAGTAGGAAGACAAGAGCTGAGATAAACGATAGTAAGCAAATCGCATTTAATGTAAATAATTATCTAAAAAAACATATCTATAACGTACATTTTACGAACGATCTTATTTTGCATGCAAGTAATTAAAATAGAAATAATATTCTCTTGTTTATTGAACCTGTTTTCAAAGCTAAAAAAAAGAAAATTCTTCTCTATTTCAATAAATTTGGGTCAAGGCCCAATGTATAAGACCTTCAGAGAAATGGTAAACAACATCTGCAATATTGATAGAACGACATGGCAGATTAGTGTCCAACTTCTATAATATCAGAAGGCAAGAACGCGAAATTCTATTTTTAATATTCCAATAACTGGAGTTTTCATTAGAGGCCAAAATACATAAAAAGTTGATTGGTGACTGAAAGAAAACGACACATATCGAATGCAGCGTTCTATGGGACACCTTAGCAATACTTCATTCTTTAAGTTATATAAAATCTCGTTTGTGGTTCTTGTTGGAACAGTGAGAAAGTTCAGTCTAAAAACAATTGAAGTTTAATTGTTTCTTCTCTGCTGGATGAATGCAAATGTGTTGTTTTAGTTAAATTACCGTGCAATACAGATGGCAATGCAATTCACACGTATTGGCCTTCTAACTGCTTGTTTACCGATGCAGCACACGTGCGTCTTGGTATGCGCATCTGCATACACACCTGAACTAATTTCCTACCCTCGGATTATTATGTACTTATAAAAACTATTTAAAATGCCTAAATGAATTTGGAAATTTAAACGGTGTGCAGGCGAATGAAAATTATAAACGAATAGTGCGTGATAGTATCATAAGCGGCATCGGCATTCGTTATTTTTGTCAACTGAGTTAAGAAAATGAAGCAAAATGCTCTGGGGAAACACGAGTGATAAAACTCTCTTGATATTTTATTAAAATAATGGCAAGAGCAAGCGTCAATTTAACGTATAAAACATATCTTTAACGATAACATAACTAAATTAAAAACCGTTATGTTTAGGGATGTTTTCACCACAACGAAATTTTCAACGAGTAACCACATTTTTACGTTGATAGGCCTTGCTAAGTCCATTTGAAATTATATCGTTTAAATGTAGCATATAGGTTTCGAACAGATGGATCTGCTGGGCAGATAATACCCTGAATTTCGTACGTGATCAAATTCCTCGCCAGTCCGACCCAGTGGCAACAAAATAAGACACATTTTCAAAATCGTATAGACGCCGTTAAAGAACGCTATCGGATTTCCCTGTTGAGATTAATTGCTAAATGGATTGTGGGCTAAGGCATCCTTTGAACGCCGTCATAATTATAATAATACACAATTACTGTTAATTATCTTACATTCGCAGTATCATATCCTATATCATATTGGACAGTAAAGCGTAAGCATCTAATTCACTTAACAAATATAACATAGAGTGCATATCTTTTGTCGCATATTTCATGTTAATTATGTTTGTCTCTGTAGGCGATATTGCAATTACAAAATGTTTGTAGAACGTCTTCATGTCACCAAATAGCAGGGTCTGCAAAGTGATAAATGCAGCATTCACCGGCAAATGAGGTAAAACAATCATAAGATTGATTTATAAAATCAAATTAGACCTGAGTCTTGTCAGGGTCCTGTAAATTGAGAACAAGTTTGTTTTTTGAAATTATAACCATTCAATATTCATTCCGGAAGGGAGCATATTATTATGAACTAATTAAATAAAATGACAATATCAGACTCAGTTTGATCAAGAGTTGCTCATCGGTGGCCTTGAAAAGAATGATATATCTGGTGCAAAACTGTATCCGGCACTGTAACATTCTTAAAAGCTGAACAGTATTCTATAAGAAGAATAAGGAAAGTGTTAATAAATTTTTGCCAAAATAACTGCTTTACAGAGAAGAAAAATAAGATATGGGGTTACCCTGCATGGATATTTAGGCTGCCCGGTAAGCATGGTGGTTAGTGCAATCGCTTTCACCAAAGCGTCCCCGGCTCGATTTCCGTTCGGTGCAAAAGTGAGTTTGATTTGTCGGCAAGAAGCCGGACAAATGGGTTTCCACCGGATGCTTCGGTATTGCCCCGCAATACAAGACCACACTCTCACGTAGCATCGTGTCATCGAGATCGATTATAATAACGTGGTAATTTTTTTTCAAAATCGTTGTAAAATAAATAAGTTGAAACTTTACATTTAACATTGTGTTTAATGTCTTAATTATGAGCCGAACAGATGCAATGAGATAACTAGTTCAAATTAGTTACTGCATCACTACTATCAATTATATTAAGGATCATTCACATTTTAACTCTTATCACACCTTTCGTAAGCTTATTAGCAATTTCCATAAAAAATAAGTTTCGTAAGTTAATTAGCAATTCCAAAACAATTTAACAGCGATTTAACTTTTGTCTACAGTACCATTTCGCTACAATGTCCAACGTTTACAAGAATCAAAGCGTCAGATAGACTCAACATAAGAGGGAAAGCGTCAAAGTAAATTTTATTATCCATAAGAAAAATTGTTAACATAATTGCGGGATGTTAACAACACTGGACACTTGTCGAAATTCATTCCAATAATTCTGCTGTGATTCCACAGAAAATGAACTACGCTTTTACTTTTGTCTACAGTAATATATTTCAATTGGTAAAATCTTCAATGTTTACAAGATGCAAAGTGTCAGATAGTTTGATCATTAGAGAACACTTCACTAAAATGGTAAACGTATGCATGATTAAGCATGAAATTTAAGATGAGCATTAGCAAAGAAAGTATGGTGCTGTAAAATAAATTTAAGTATTTCCTTTTCTCAAGGTCAAATTCGGTCAAATTGTTTGTTTAGATTTCAAAGAAGTGTAAACGGTCAATTGGTAAGTGTTAAATGAATTAGTCAATTTCCAAACTTAAATTTCATTGAAACTACTTTAAACGCATAATTCGGACAACAAAACACAGCGAGGAAAACAACTTAAAGAAAACGTATTATGTTTTAAGAACAATTAGACATCACAATTTAAAAACTTCTGATGATAATAAAAGATTAAATCATGCGCATGTTATTCTAATAACAAAGTTTAAAAATGGAACACCGATACCTATCTTGACATATTGCACAATGAATATGCAATCGCCATATCATTATGTTTCCGACGAGGGTCGTTAGAAAGATCAAAACTGTTGGAAATTAAGTTAAGGGAGAAATTGCCTCACACTATATCACTGTAAGTGCTACAGCTAGGATTTGAAAAGGGCAGGGTAGAGTGTAGAAAATTGCAAGCAACTTGAACCCTAAATATCACATAACAGTTTTTTAATCAAAATTAATGCATTTTTCTTCATTTCCAGGGTAACACATAAACTCAATGCTATTTTTTTTCAAATGTTGAAATGTGTCTTAATCTGAAAATTTTAATGTGTTGTTTTGGAGGTAGCAAAGTTGTACTTGTCTAGAAACTTCTTTAGAGCAATGTCGCATTTTTTTCTACTAAATAGCATCTGAGATGACGAAAAAAAGAAAGACAGCTTAACATTTCAAACCATCAAAATACTGTTAAAAGGTCATAAAGTGCAGGCCAAACTTATTTCTTGTCCGATCGGGTTGGGTACGAATGTTACATTCAGCTCTGCTGGTATTAAATTGTTTTTCTTTCAAACATGTTTAAATGAGCTGCACTCTCACAGATTGAACGTATTGACATGTTCTTAGTTTTATCTAGTACCGACATGACAGATGTGTTGCGCATATAATCCAAAAAATAGTGAGTTGTTTTCCTATCCCGTACAAGTTCTATCTCAGTTGCAGTGAAAAAACGACAAATTTGCATTTTCTGGCAGAGAGGCCGGTGAAGAAACTCTGTTTAGATTCACTCCTTAATAGATTTCGGACCAAAATTTATTTTTAACGCTGTTTTTGAAATAATGATAAACATTTTCTGATAAGTATGTTAATTTCTCAGTATGTTGTCCCAGCGGAACATTAAATCGTTTGCATGCAATTCATTTACCATGCATAAATAAATTGGGTTTCTTCTGTCGCACACTATATGTCAGTTATATTTATCTCTGTAGACGACGGTGCAATCATAAAATGTCTGTAAAACATCTACAAGTCATTAAATGGCAGTGTCTGTGGAAATGATAATGTAATTCCGTCCTGCAGCATCGAACGGGTAAATTAGATGACACCATCATAAAACATATATATATATAATGACGTAAGGCATTTGCAGGGTCCTACAAATTGAAATTGATTGTATTGTTGTGTGTCTTTATCCATACCAAATCGAAATGAAAACGTCGAAAGAGAAATAAGCTAACTCACCCCCTTCAACAAAGCGATAACATATTATGGAAGCCAAGCATCAAAACCTAACATTGATGTTAATGGAACAATCACTGGGAATTAAATCATAGTCTTAATTGTGGGCCGAAGACCTTAACACTGCAAATCGAAGGCAATGTGATATATATTTCAAAACGTTTATATATATTTATATGTTTTATTACCTTAAGAAAAAATGTTTCACCACTTTCAAACCTTTTATTTCAGCGTTTAGTAGGAAGACAAGAGCTGAGATAAACGATAGTAAGCAAATCGCATTTAATGTAAATAATTATCTAAAAAAATATATCTGTAACGTACATTTTAGGAACGATCTTATTTTGCATGCAAGTAATTCAAATAGAAAAAAATATTATCTTGTTGATTAAACCTGTATTCAAAATTAAAAAAAAGATAACATTCTTCTCCATTTCAAATAAATTGTGTCAAGGACCAATGAATAAGACCTTCAGAGAAATGATAAACAACATCTGCAATATTCATAGAACGACATGGCAGATTAGTGTCCAACTTCTATAATATCAGAAGGGTAGAACGCGAAATTCTATTTTAATCTTCCAACTACTGGAGGTTTCATTAGAAGCCAAAATACATAAAGAAAAACGACACATATCGAATGCAGCGTTCTATGGGACACATTAGCAAAACTTTATTCTTTAAGTTATATAAATTCTCGTTTGTGGTTCTTGTTGGAACAGTGAGAAAGTTCAGTCTAATAACAAGTGAAGTTTAATTCTTTCTTCTCTGCTGGATGAATGCAAATGTGTTGTTATAATTAAATTACCGTGCAATACAGATGACAATGCAATTCACACGTAGAGGCCTTCTAACTGCTCGTTTACCGATGCAGCACACGTGCGGCTTGGTATGCGTATCTGCATACACACCTGAACTAATTTCCTACCCTCGGATTCTTATGTACTTATAATAACTATTTAAAATGCCTAGATGAATTTGGAAAATTAAACGGTGCGCTGGCGAATGAATATTGTAAACGAATAGTGCGTTATAGTATCATAAGCGGCATCGGCATTCGTTTTGTTTTTCAACTGAGGTAAGAAAATGAAGCGAAATGCTCTGGGGAAACACGAGTGACAAAATTCTCTTGAAATTTTATTATAAGAATTGTAAGAGCAAGCGTCAATTTAACATATAAAACATATCTTGTTTAACGATAGCATAACTAAATAATATACCGTTATGTTTAGGGATGTTTTCAACCACAACAAAAATCTCGACGAGTTACCACATTTTTACGTTGATAGGCCATTCAAAGTCCATATTTCGTTTTATTGACGCATATAGGTTTCGAACAGATGGATCAAATAATCCCCGAAATTTCGTACGTGATCAAATTCCTTGTCAGTCCGACCCAGTGGCAACGAAATAAGACACATTTGCAAAATCGTATGGACGCCATTAAAGAACGCTATCGAATTTCTCTGTTGAGATTAATTGCTAAATGGATTGTGGGCTAAGGCATCCTTTAAACGCCGTCAGAATTATAATAATACACAATTACTGTTAATTATCTAACATTCGCAGTATCATATCCCTGTTGAACAGTAAGGCGTAAGCATCTAATTCATTTAACAAATATAACATAGACTGCATGCCTTTTGTCGCATATTTTATGTCCAATTTGTTTGTCTCTGTAGACGATCTTGCAGTTACAAATTGTCTGTAGAACGTCTTCATGTCATCAAATGGCAGTGTCTGCGAAGTGAAAGATGCAGCATCCACCGGCAAATGAGGTAAACAATCATAAGATTGATTTATAAAATCAAATAAGACCTTTGTCTTGTCAGGGTCTTGTAAATTGAGAACAAGTTTGTTGTTTTGTAATTTTAACCATTCAAAATTCATTCCGGCAGAGAGCATATAACTATGTACAAACTAAATAAAATGACAATATCAGGCACTGATAAGTATTATAAATCTGGTGCAAACTGTACCTTTAGGTTCCCCGGTAAGCATAGTAGTTAGCGCAATCGCTTCTCACCAAGGTGTCCCCGGCTCGATTTCCGTCCGGTGCAAAAGTGAGTTAGATTTGTCGTCACGAAGCCGGACATATTGGTTTCCTCCGGATGCTTCGGTATAGCCCCGCAATACAAGACCACACTCTCACGTAGCATCGTGTCATCGAGATCGATTATAATAACGTGGTAATCTTTTTTCAAAATCGTTGTAAAATAAATAAGTTTAAACCTCACATTTAACATTGTGTTTAATGTCTTATTTATGAGCCGAATAACATAGAACCAAACAGATGCAATGAGATAACTAGTTCAAATTAGTAAGTATGATCAATGAGCATCAGGAAAATTCACATTATAACTTATCACACCTTTCCTAAGCTTATAAGCAATTTCTATATATGATATAGATAAAGAAATAATAATATATAATTCTAAAGTAATTTATGTAAAGGATTTTAATTTGTTGAAAATTAAGTTAAGGGAGAAATTGTCTCATACAATATTATAATAAATGCTCCATCTAGGATTTTAAAAAGGACAGGGTAGAGTGTAAAAAATGGCAAGCAACATCAGACCCCAATCACACCCACTAGGTTTTTCTTTAAAAAGAATGTATTTGTCTTCATTTGTAGGCTAAAACATAAACTGAATGTTGTTGTTTTTCAAATTTTGAAACTTGTAATATTTTCACAATTTGAATGTGTTGTTTTTGAACTAGTAAAAGTGTTCGGGTCTGAAGTCTAAGGTCTCCCTTTGAGCAATGTTACTTTTTTTCAAACAAACATACAAAGACAGCTTAACATTTCAAACAATCAATGTGGACTTATAACATGTTCTGTTAAAAACTTATTAAGTGCAGGGGGGGAATCTTATATCTGGTCTGATCTGGTGTTGGTACGAATGTTACATTCAGCTATACTGTTATAAAAAAATATTTTGTTAAATAATGTTTAATTATGCTGACATTATAAAACGAAATAATAACTGCATTACTGACCTTGATGAAAATGCACGATTTCAAAATAGAACGTTGAGGGAAAACCACTCCGAAATTCGTTCTGATAAAATAGCTGTCTCGTCGATTTTCTGACATCATATTCATGATAGCTACTGCTACTTAAAGCATAACAATAGGTAGATCTCGCCAGAAGTGTTTGTGTAGGGCTAAGAAAGATGACGCTATTTTTTATCTTAACAAGTATACATCAGTACCTGTTACTATCAAAGCACTTGCCGATAACGTGTTAAACAATTATACATTGATATTGATTTCGCGGTATCGAACTGCATGCAGTAATCAAAGATAAACTCTATATATTTTCGTTTCATTGAACATTTACAATTTGATAAACAACAAAGTTCCTCGAAGTTCAAAATTCCGCAAAGAGTCACTGCATGTATTTCCTATACATAATAATAAATAGCACCGTTATAGAACTGTTACATACAAAACAGTATTACTTTCAAGAAATGACGAGGTCATGTTTCATAGTATGGTGAATGTTAGACGAAAGCAGGCTTATGTAAGGCTAAGTACTATAAAATTAAATAAAGTGCATGTATTCGTCTTTTCTTTCGGTAATTGTTTGGACATTTTTGTGAGTAATTACCAACACAAATGAACGTTAACTAGATTCTTATTAGTAGTAGAAGTAGCAATGGCAGAATGAGTCGCAGGAGCAGTCCACCAGCAAAAGAAAACGTAAAAGGCCCGCAATGCGTTCACAGAAATGTGGCATGAAAATATTCGTTTATACTATTCATACTGATTGATAGAGCCAGCGTCAACTAAACGTATAAAAGCTGATCATGCAATGGATAACTTCACTCAATCAAAGAAGGTTACATCTAGGGTTTTCCTAAACATAAATAACTTATAAGAGTCACCATATGTTCAGTTTGACAAAACAGTTTCTCCATAAGATACAGCATAGTTACTTCGGCAAGACATTTATGTTGCGCAAATCATTTGCAAAATAGCGTGATTTTTCGAATTCCATGTCAGCCAAATCTCAGTTGCAGTTAAATACGACATTTTTTTAATTGCTTGTATATTGCCGAAGAAGGGTGTTATAGAAATCCTCAGTTAATGTTCACTCCTTGATAAATTGTAGTCAAAACTTTATTTCAGTTAGACGTCTCAACGGGACATTAAAGCGTTTCAATCCAATTCATTTATCATACCTAAAAAGATTAAGTTCGTTCTTTTGCATGATTTATGTTTAAATGGTATATTTGTCTCTGTAGACGATGGTACAATTATGAAATGTCTGTAAAACGTCTACCATGTTATTAAATGGCAGTGTCTGTGAAACTGATAATGAAATTTCGTACTCTAGCATCAAACGAGGAAATTAGATAACACCATCTTATAATACATTATTTAAATCAAATAAGGTATATGTAAACTATGCATAAAACTTGCAGTTTTAAACCTTTTATTTTATAAGGCAGACTGTGTGTGATGTTCATAGTTTCAAACAATGACTGTATCGTATCTTTGAAAAGTTTATGCATTAGGTGCTCTAAATTGCATTCCTCCGTCTGCAGATAGAGTTGGGATCTCTAATCATAGACGTACTTGGGGTTTACCTATAAGTTTATTCTTTTTTGTTTTAAGTTTCCTCAAGATAAATCATACTTTGATACGATTTACCTTTTGCGTTTTATCTTTATTTAGGATTTTTGGGATAAGAGTGAACATTTGTGCACTTACACTGGTTTAAACCCCCAGTAAATTTACATTTAACTGACCGTTCCAAGGCGGTACCTAATAATCCTTGATAAATTTACCTAGTTTTTTATATATAGTATGTATGCACTGTGCTGCTTGTGAAGTTTTGTGCTGTTCTTCCATGTTTCTTGTTTGTGATTTTATGTTATATGTCTTTGGCGATTACCCAGTGCCATTAAACCGGGTTTAGGTTTAAACTTTTTGCTACTGAGCTAGTTTCTGTAGCTTTAATAAAAATTGATTACGTTGTTGTGTATTTTATCCAATTAATAGAGGTATTATTGTACATGTATAAGGTATGCCAATAACAAAATAGGTTTGAATAAGCCTCCCCATTGGCAGCAATTGATTGTTTTATGTAATTTAGACTTTCACTGTAAAAGAATTACAATTTGAAAGCATTTGATGGGTAGAAAAATGTGTTAATGTTTTCACCCGAAGATATTGATAGCATAGCTTTTAACGGCCCTATAAGCTCGTATGAAATCGAAATATAAAACAAAATTATATTCCTTTAAAAGCCTTTGTCTGCAACGTAGTTTAGAGTATTTAGTTTGCATATTTGTAATAAGCAAACCAACCCGTTCAACAGAACAATAACATTGTCAAACATACATCAAAATAAAAATTCTGGTTAATATTACTCCGAATTATTTGGTGTCATTTGAGGGCCGAGTACCTTAACATTGTAAAACGAAGGCAATTAAATGTATGACAACTTTCAACCTATTTATTCCATTTTTTTATTAAGTATTTGATAGGCATTTTCGAAAGGGATTCTATGCTGGTAACCTCCCGGTTCAAATCAAGTTTCAAGTTGAATTTGCCTACGTTTTTTAAACGTTATGCCGTTTGTAATACCATGGTATTCAATAGTCAGGAAGAAACATGCTTTGCTGTGTAGCTTCTTTTACCAAACAATCAATCATTTATCTTTATTTGTACAATTTATTATTAGCTGTTTTACCGTGTTTACCTCGAAAAGGCATAAGAATGCACACAAATTGTTTGGGAATATCAAAACACAAGGACTAAGCATAGTTTTAATTATCATGAATATTTTCTAAAGAGAATAACTAAACAATTCAAATTCCTTAAAAAGGATTGTTTTAGTTAGAATGTACATATAAATAGTGATTTCCCATAATTTCAACTGAAAAAAAACAATCCTAAATGTTAAAGACACTGTGTTGTTGTTCCCAGTTACAAGGGATTCTCTTGTTACATGTACAATAAAAACACTTAAAGCGTCGAAAGGCTGTAGGTGCGACAAGCGTGATTTTATTTTTTCAAATATGTTAACAGTTGACAGGCAATAACAATCGATTCCAAAGTATATCTTTGTGGCCCAAAACTGTTACCGATAAGTGCTTGTCATAACCTAAAAATAGGTTATGTAAATTGATGATTTTTCAATACATTTGGGTGGTATAATAACAATTGACTGAAAAACCTATATGTAATCGTGTATGATGAATGTTCCTTTCATTTCGCAAGAATATTACTAGTGTGAAGTTAATTAAATGAAAATTGATATTGGCTGAGAACGTTTTGAATATTTGTAGTAGATGGAGTAAGGCATAGATTATTCGGCTTACTTTAAAGTTCACATTGACGTTGCAATCTTATAAACGTATTTAAATAAAGTTGTCATTTTATTCGCACTATTTTAAACCGCATTACACCGTATGTCTCATTTTATAACCTCGGCGCATTTATTCAAAAGTAGATCTGACGATACCTGATTTTGATTTGCGAAACTGAAGTGTGCATGCCTGCATCCTACAGCCTAAAAACGTAATGATCAAAGACAGTGTTGCTTAATCATACAACTTCAGTCAAGTGAAACCAGATAAGAAAATGCTCATACTGAATAAAACGCCGTATGTCATGTTTTGTTTTGTTTGTTCGTCAATTTTCATAGGTAAATGCTTTTGCATAAACGATTCGGTATAACAGCTTTGTTACGGTCATCGCTGCATTTACGTTCAATTCTTTTTATATATATATTGTATCTCCAGACAACTGATTGCTTGACGTAAACGATACTAAGCGAAATTGCATATAATGTAAATAGTTGTCTAAACAAACATATGTGAATCGTAAATATTAGGAATGATCCTATTTTGCAAGCAAGCGATCCAAATGAAAAATGTATTCTCTTATTTCAAGTAAACTGTGTCATTGACCGATGTGTTAGACCTACAAAGAAACTGTAGACCAATGCAGATTACTGTCCTAAAATATGTAATATAAAAAGGTAAGAAATAGAAGTTCTCTTTTATTTAATTAACTACTGGGATTTCAGCTAGAAGCAAGAAGAGTTTTCTTACAACACATGATACTTATTATGTATTAAAGCGTTATGCCGAGTTTTGAGATTTTTTCTTTAATATACAACCATTACGCATTGAAAGCCAAAATATCATTGGCTCGTTCCGAATACAGGCGCCTTCATTACTAAGAAATAATGTAAGGATTTAAATTGAAGAATAGCTTACAAGTATCATTAATGGATTCTCAACAATTGTGTTTTAAGGTCTGATTTTGTTATAGGTCGATTTTCTTTGAGGAAAAGGTTAATTGCTCTTGCGCTTTTGAGAGCTCGCCAAAGTATTTTAACATTTATTTATCATGTACGTAAAGTTATGAAATACTAAATAAACGAAAATATGAAAAATATGAAATACTTAATAAAATATGAAATACTTAATAAATGAAAACAGAAAGATTCTTTAACAAACTAATGTTTTTCGTATTCAGCAATTCTACGGTTCTATACACATTTGAATGAATAACGAAAACATCGTGGAATATATTTAGATCTAATATTTGTTTAAAGGCGAAATTCAATCAAAAAACGACATTGCCTTCTAAGACAAAAATATATATGTAAAAAAACAACAGAAAATAGTGGGCAATTTATTTGAACCAAAACTGTATTATTCCATCTACCAACTTCTACTTTTAGCCGATGTGACAATGATCTGAACTGGCTTTGAGCAATTCTGGATGTCTGAATAAATACACTTAGGAATTCATTGCTTCATCAAAGGCATGCAACATAGCTTTACAACATCATCAAGCATTATATTGTAGATGATTTTTAGAAATTTATTCAACATTCGGTTTATAAAAATTCTGAAACCAATATTTAATAATTTTGATAATGTAATATAACAGTAGATCTAGTCTATCAATCTCTGAAAGTCATTTGGTGTTGTTGTTTTAAACTAGCGTACATATATTATGAGTTGGGTTTGTATCCTTTCAATTGGCAATCATTTTAAAAATCCCCAAATTTCTGAACCATAAAATAAAAAAGGTTTAATCAGCTTGTCAAAAAGTTCCAACTTATTGATCAGACAACGCATCTGGACCTGTCCCTCTTGTAGATGTAAATATTCTTTTCTTAATATTTTTTCCGAGAAAGCTTAAGAAAATATGAAAAAAATTATATCATTTAAAACTTTTCCCAAATACACTTCTAAACCATGCTGATATTCCTATACACATTATGTTACTCACATTTTTTGATGTTTGAAATGTATACTATTATCATCCTTAATTTATACTCTTAAAAGAACTTAGCATTGATCAGTGGTATGTCAACTAGCGAAAGCGTATACAGTGCTCTAATCAGTCTTACTCTTTGTAATTGTCTGCATGACTATAATTGGAAACGGCTTTTGTAAATACTTTTTCAATACCTTACCTATTCAAAACTATATGTTTTACGTGTTACCAGTTTATTGTTATGTTTTGTTAGGTTTTGTCATGTTATGGTTGTAATTCATGTCGGAAAATAGCTCATTGAGCTAATGTTTCTTATTATCATATACCCGACTTTAAATAAATATGATTGTCCCCTGTATATTTTTAATGTCATTTTGAAAATATCTCGTTTGAATGTTGTTTATAAGTTTCGACCAGATGAATATGTTGGGCAAATCATCCGCAAAATTGCGTGCATGATCACATTTCTTGTCAGTCCGACAAAGTGGCAACGAAATAAGACACAATTGCAAATCGTATAGACACCGTCGAAAAAGCTATTGAAATTCTCTGTTTATATTGATTGCTAAATGGATTGTGGACCAAAGCATCCTTTCAACGCCGCCATAGTTAAAATGATACATAATTCCGGATTATTATCTTATATTCTCCGTATAAAATCCCGGCGGGAGAGTAAAGCGTTAGCATCCACTTCATTTAACATACATAACATAGACTTTATTTCCTATTTTGCAAACTTAATATCAATGATGTAGGCGACTGTGTATTTGTAAAAGGTCTGTAAAACGTTTTAAAGTCATTAAAAGGCAGTATCTGTAAAGAGATGCAGCCCGTACCGGCAAATAAGGTAACACTATCATAAAAATTGATTTATAAAATCAAATGAGACCTTTGTCATGGTCTTTATGTTGAGAATTGTTTCGTTGTTTTGTCATTTTAACCATTCAAAATACATTCCGGAAGAGAGCAAATTACTATGTACAAATTATATAAAATGTCATTAGGAGAGTCAGTTTGATTTAGAGTTACTGATCGAAGGCAATTAAAGGTATTTTATACTTGGAGCAAAACTGTAACCGAAATTGTAATAACCTTATAAGCCGAAAGGATTTTATGAGACAAATAAGGAAAGTGTTTAAATTATTTGCAAAAAAATAATATTATTCTACAAGGTATTTTGTATTTATTTATTTATTTATTAGCGCACTAGCTTCTCACCATGGCATCCCCGGCTCGATTTCCGGCCTGGGCGCATTTAAGTGAGATTGGTTTGTAGTTTCGAAGCCGGACCAGTGGGTTTCCACCGGTATAATTTATATTTTTAAACTAATTTCTTTATAGTTTAATCATAATGACTCGAAATGGTGCATTTCTGCTACTGCAGAACCAGTGAATCTCGAGAAAAATCTCAGTATTTGCAGTGTATCGATTATGGTGTCACTACCAGTCGTTTGATAAGTTGAGATCAATTGGAAAAGGCAGTTTCATAAGTGCGGGGATAATATCAACACTGGACATTTGTCGAAATACATTACAATAATTGCGATGTGATTCCATAGGAAATGTACAGCGTTTAACTGTTGTCATCTGTTGTATATTTACTAGAATCTTAAACGTTTACAAAAAGCAAAGCGTCAGATTGTTTGAACTGAGCAGATCACGTCAAAATAGTCATTAAAAAAATGTACGATAATGAAGCAAGAACACTAAAATTCGAAAGTCATTCCTGTTCTCTTGTTCAAATTGAGTGAGATTTCTTAAGATTTTAAAGTCATGAAAACGGTCAATTTGCAATGGCAAACGATAAGTGTTACATGAACTAGTTAGTCAATTTCCATACTATTATCGCATCATAATTACTTCTATTTTTTTCATTCTTTAAAAGCAGAATCCTGACAAAAAGCAGCGATGACAACAACTGCACCCGAAATTGTGAATACTGTGGATTATGAAAAGTTTACATTATCATAACTTAGTATACGACTGTGACCAGGACGAACTTATAATTGTGGAGTTTAAGACATTTTGGAAACTGACATCTTTCAAATTTTTTTTATATTGTTTTGTATCATTTGAGGCTTCTTTTCTATCACAGCGTGTTTGGGTTTTTTAATACAGAACACGAAATATATTTGCAAGAACAAATAATATCAACATTTACGAACTCATGATGAATACGACGTGATATGATGTGCATGTAATACCAAGATCAGGGTTCAAAAATGGATCATCAAAAACATTCCGGACATAGTGCACAGTAAACACGCAATCACCCCCATCGTTCCGTTTCAGCAGAGGGTAATAAAACTAATTTAGAATTGCTGGAAAATCAGGGAAGGGTCAACATGCATCATACTTTATCATAATTTCATTTGATTTAGAAAGCACATTCCTTCTCGTAAATGTCCAATTTGCAATGGCAAATTATCGTAATTAATTGTACGAGGGGTGATCAAACATGACGTTGACTTTTGCAGAAGAATCGACATTTCAAAAGTAATAGCAATATGAATCAATGTCAATTGGGATCTTCAAAGCATTGTATTAAGGAATTTGAGGACAAAAAGATATATTTAAATATTAGAGGTAAACGTTCTGAATCACCATGTTAAGGAATACCCGGTTGAGTATAATTGTATAGTAGTATGCTTTGACATATACATTTATATAGAACACTTTTATCGATGTAATGCTGGATACTAATATTAGTTTAGCATTTATCTATCGTAAAGGGTTCAACTGTAAATCTGTACTTTTTATCAAATAAATAAGATCTTACATTAACATGTAAAAATAAAATAGTGTACAATTGATGTAAATTGTGTAGAAAATAAAAGAAACATCAATGTTCTGTTTGGTTTGCGTACGGAAGTTAGCAGAATTTCGCGTGTTAACAACGTAAAACTATTTGACATGTGAAAAGACTGTATTCACCAATTTGTGAGCTTGTTGGTCAGCACATTGTGAAAACGCTTTGGCATGCAAAATAACTTTTAGTGCTTGCAAGAAATATATGCCGAGAGTTAAGAATGTCTACGTTATCTTGGATCATCCCTCGTATATGTCGGTATCGGTTACTATCAAAACACTTGCCGGGAACTCGTTTGACAATTGTTAATCAACATGAATTTCATGGCATAGTAACGTTCGTATCGGACTTCATGGAGTCATGACAGGGAAATGTATTCATATAGTTTTTGTTTAAGTTATTCAACTTACAAAAAAATAACGACATAGTTCCTCGCAGTTGGAAAATATATTTAGAGTTCTGGTTCGCAAAGATTCACTACGTGTATTTCGTACACAGAATAGTAAAAAACAACCGTTATACTACATTGTTATCTATACTTCTGTTTTACTTTCCAACAAAGGACGATGTCAAGTTACTTGGGCCGTGAGTAATAAACCGCGAAGACGACAGGCTAATGTCGATTATTTTAAATTACACTGTAAGTAGCTGGCGGTGAATGGGATATACACTCTCCGTGGTTTCATACCAAGCGATATATTCTTTATCTCTTCTTGTTACTTTATAAAGAAAAACATACGTATTAGGATCTTTTGTTAGACTTTTGTTTCTCTATTTACAAATAACATAGTAAAGTTAATCAAATTAAGATTGGAACAGCATTCGTGTCATCGTGTATAGCAACAATACTGATACAAGAAATAATACCACGATCATAAATTGCTATTATAACAATATTAACATATGGTATAATAATCCCATCCGTAGAAGTCTAAACAACCCATAGAACTCGTTATTATATTACAGCATTAAAATGTAACATTTGCTTAAGTCGCTAAAACGTCTCAACCAACACATCCGGTGGTTACACTAAACTGATTGTTTGTGACACGGGCCATTTGTAGGTCCGTGTTTGTGATATGGAAAACAAAACAGCGAACATCAGTAAGATACCCATTAGAAGTGGCACCAAAACATCAAAAGATTTTGTTTAGACGCCATTTTAAATTTCCCGTTTGCGGGGTATACAATTGCAAGGGTGTATGGATTAATCACCCCCTTCACTTGATCGCTCTAGACTAATCAGAAAGCGTCATATTCGATCCCTCTTTCAGTATTTTTTCATCTTATTATAGAAGAAGTAGTAGAAGTAGTAGTAGTAGAAGTAGTAGTGTTAGTGGTAGTGGTGGTAGTGGTAGTAGTAGTGATAGTAGTACCAGTAGAAGTAGTAGTTGTAGTAGTAGTAGTAGTAGATGTAGTAGTAGTAGTAGAAGTAGTAGTAGTAGTAGTAGTAGTAGTAGAAGTAGTTGTTGGTGTAGCAGTAGCAGTAACAGCAGCAGCAGCAGTAGCAGTAGTAGAAGTAGTAGAAGTAGTAGTAGTAGTAGTAGTAGTAATAGTGGTAGTGGTGGTGGTGGTGGTGGTTATGGTGGTAGTAGTAGTAGTAGTAGTAGTAGTAGTAGTAGTAGTAGTAGTAGTAGTAGTAGTAGTAGTAGTAGTAGTAGTAGTAGTAGTAGTAGTAGTAGTTGTTGTTGTTGTTGTTGTAGAAGAAGTAGTAGTAACCATGCAAGGTCCGGGGGTACTTCTGGGATAGCGGGGATAATGGACCGTGTTTTTACCTTCCAGGTGGCCCCGCTATGCCGAGTGAATGCGGTGGTTTTGTTTTCGCGCCAAAAATAGCGGGGTATAGGCCGTGGCTTTGTGCCAGGAAATATTAAAATATAAATAATTTTACCAGCATATTGTCCCCACAGGAAGCGGATTTTACCTGGGATTATTTGCTGGACCAAAATTCAAAGTCCCCTCTTTTCTCCGGACCTGGAGGCCGTGATTACAATTGTCTGGTGCATAATAAAAAGGTAGAAAAGTAAACGACGTGTAATACTTGTAGAGGAATATTGCAAGCGAATTTGTCTTTACAATTCTAATACAGTCAAACCCCTTTAGCTCAAACTTTCAGTGACCGGCGAAAATATCTCGAGCCTCGGGAAATTCGAGCCAAGTTGGAATGATAACATTCAGTGGAAAAAATGGTCCTTTGCACCCAGTTCGAGTCAACGATGTAATCGTGGATATCTGGATCTTTCTATAACATTGATAACTTCAAAGAGTCACAACATCTTAACATTGACAAAACATGTAGTTTTTTACGTGACAAAACATATAGTCTAAAAATTCGCGTTTTTTTGAAGACGCCGGTGACATGTGTTACCGAAAACGTCAGATAATGTTCACTCGTTGAAAGAATGCGGAACAAAGCAAAGATTTAACGCTGCTGTCATAGACATAATGATAAACATTTTCTGATAAGTATGTTGAATTCTCAGTATGACGTCCCAGCGGGACAGTAAAGCGTTTGCATCCAATTCATTTACTACACATAAATATATTGAGTTTGTTCTGTCGCATACTTTATGCCAATGGTATTGTCTCTGTAGACGATGGTTCAATTATAAACTGTCTTTAAAACGTCTGTTTGTCATTAAATGGCAGTGTCTGTAAAAATAATAATGTAATTTTGTGCTGCAGCATAAAACGGGTAAATTAGATAACACCATTATAGGACAGATCCAATAAACCAAATAAAGCACAGTTCAATGTCCCGCAAATGGAAATTGATTGCTTTGTTGTGTATTTTTATCCATATAAAATCGAAAAAAAAGTCATTAAATACTATTTACAAAGCATGAAGATCGCAGAATCGGTTTTACCATAGTTTTATTTATCCATTATGTTCTTGAAACTTCACAGTTCCATTTACTTAAAAGAAATTTTGTTAGTTAAAACTGACTTATAAAAAGGTATTTCGTATCATTTTAACTGAAAACTTAAACACGTCGAATACATTGGCTCGGTGGCCAAAGTCCGCGAAGCATCATCACATGCCATACAAAGGGTCCTTTCGCCACAAAGATTTATGATGCATAATAACTCAACTTAAGTCAAGTGAAACTGTTGTTAGAAGAATACTCATCTATACCGAATGTCATTCAGGATGTTTTGTTTATTCGTCAAATCCTACATCGTTTCAAAGATTAATTTACTGTGTTGTTTTAGTGATGGTAATGTGTCCAATTTTTCATTTGATCTATGATGTACAGAGAAAAAAGACGGCCCCGTGTTAACGATATTAAGCTAAATCGTGTATATTTTTAATTGTTGTCTAAACAAAAATATCTGAACCGTACATTTTAAAAACAATTTATGCGTGCAAGTCATCAAAAAGAAATGGCATTCTCTTAGTTGAAGTAAACTGTGTCAATGACCATTGCTTTGGACCTGCAGAGAAACGGTAAGCATCAAATGAAATATTCATAAAACGACATGGCTGATTAGTGTCCAACTGTGTAATATAATAGAAAGTAAGAAAGAGAAGTTATATTTTATTTAACCAACTACTGTGTTTTTCTTTAGAAGCAGGAAGAGTGTATTTCTGATAATGATAACTGAACAACACATGATACCTATTACGTATTAAAGCATCCTACCACGTTTCAGATTGATGTTTCCAAATATACAACTATAACGCATTGGAAGCAAACAAAAATATATGGACTCACTCCGAGTACAGGCGCTAAAATTACGTAGAAATAATGCAAATTGTGATTGAAATAGCAAGAACAGCTTGGCATCATTTTTGGCTGTCAAAATAATTGTAATTGTATTGCACCATCTAAATATATAACAGGAGTACGGGCAATGCATACTAGTTTTTCTTTTAAGGCTCTTTATAGTCTGGATACAATCTTGTTATAAATGGCAAAATATATTTTAAGGTTGATATGCTTTGGGAAAAAAAAGTTGATTTCCTTTGGCGATTTTAAAAGGTGATTGCCAAGGTTCATTCGTGAAATACGTTCTCTGTAATTTGAATTACCGACATCATTATATCTGCATACATGTTCTTTCACAGGCAGACTTCGCATAGCAGGGTATGAGGAAAATTAATTGCATTTCTTCGTTGTAAAGAATTTGATCGGTGGCTTTAAACACGAAACATATCATATGCAGCGCTCTGTGTTACAGTACTAAATTGTTTAAATTACATTATTTACCGTTTGTGGTTCCTGCTGGAACAGTGAGACAGAATGATGTTGCCATTTTAACATTTTAAAGTACGATATAAGTGGTAACGACGTGTGTTGGTGACTGATAACGGAACAGACCGTTATGTGGAACATTATAACAGTGAGTACTTGTTTGAATTATATAAGTTCCGTTTGTGATCCATGTGGAACCTTTATTGAGACAGTTCAGTAACCAAACAAGTGAAGTTTAATTGCTTCTTCTGTTCTGGAGGAATGCAAATGTGTTGATTTAGTTCAATTACAGATGTAATACAGATGGCAATGCAATTTACACATCTTAGCATTCCAACTGTCGGTTAAACAATGTTTCACAAGTATCGCCTGGTGTAAGCATCTTCGAAAAGTTATGGAAGAACGTACTGTGGTTGCCGACGATGGGTGTTTGTATATTCGTACAAAACTGACCTATATCCTAATAGCCTACCCTCCGATTATTGCGTAGTATTGATAACTAGTTGAACAGGTCTAGATAAATCGTGTACATGCAAATGAATGGTGTGAATGAATGACGATATACAGTAACAGTAGTAGAAACAGCTTTGATGATAGATGAGGTAAGTTAATGAAGCCGAAATACTCTTCAGAAATATTTGACGCAAAAATGTGTAATGAGGTAAGTTAATGAAGCAAAAAAACTCTTGCAAAATATTGGTAGCAAAACATCGTAATGATGCAAGTAAATGAAACCGAAAAAATCATGATAAATATTAGTAGCAAGACAATGTTATGATGTATGTAGTTGATACCAAAATACTCTTGAGATATATTGGTAGCAAAAACGCTATTGGATAATTTTACGAGAATAAAAGAGAAATATTTTGGCCTTGTGTAAACGATATTAAGCTAAATCGTATATATATTGTTATCTTAACAAATATACCTGTATCGTATATTTTACAAATAATCTTTGTCTAAGTTATCAAAAAGAAAATGTCATTCTCTTAGTTAAAGTAAACCGTATCAATGGCCAATGCATTAGGCCTGCAGAGAAACGGTAAACAGCATGTGAAATATTCATAGAACGACATGGCTGATAAGTGTCAAACTGTGTGATATAATTGAGAGTAAGAAAGAGAAATTCTATTTAATTTAACCAACTACTAGGGTTTTCTTTAGAAGCAGGAAGAGTGTCTTTCTGATAATGTTAATTGAACCACACATGATACTGTTTATATATCAAAGCATCCTAGTGCGCTCCAGGTCGATGTATCCAAATATACAACAACAATACATTGAAAGCAAACAAAAACCATACGGACATATTCCCGGTACAGGCGCCTACATAACGTAGAAATAATGCAAATTTTGATTGAAATTTCAGGAACAGCTTGGTATCATTGTTGGATTATCAAAATAATTAAGAATGTATGGCATATCTAAGTAAAGAACGTTACAAAGAGATGTACGTGTAATGGATAATAGTTTTCGTCTTAGTTGCTTGTAGTCTGGATACATTCTTGTTGTGATTAACAAAATGAATCAGAATGATGTGTATGTATGATTACTATTGTGATTACTGATTTGATTACTTGGCATCCTTCAATTACTTCATTTATTTTCAGTTACAGTTAAAAGGATTGATGGAAAATAAAGAATGAGTACAGTAAACACGACTCACCGTTTCGCTTGCGCGGAGAGTAACTAAAATGTTATAAATATATATAATATCGAATATTACTTTAAGGACAATAGACATCATTCTGTATCGGCATTTCATTTGATATAGAAATATCGTTCCTTGTCGTGATTTCTAAACAATTCATTTTCAAATGCATGTTTTTCCCCGAGAAGAGTGTCAATACTTCTCTTTATTAAAATGTAAAATTAACCCAGAGTGCTCCTAAGGTTTATCGTTAATTGGCTAGTTGATTTGTCCCTGATGTATCCAAAGTATAACCATATCATTCAAGTTCATTTTATCCACAAGATGCTACCAGTTTAACGTACCAGAGACATTGAGTTTGATAGGTGGCTTAAAACACGAACACACCGAATGCAGCGTTCTATGGGACACAGTGTCAGTACTAAATTGTTTTATTTTATTTTTCCGTTTGTGGTTACTGCGAGAACATAATGATAATGCCATTATAACATTTCAAAGTACTATTTAAGTTGTAGCGACGTATGCTGGTAACTGATAACGGAACAGACCGTAATGTGGAACATTATAACAGTGAGTACTTGTTTGAATTATATTAGTCCCGTTTTGATCCCTGTGGAAACTTTATTGAGACAGTTAAGTAACAAAACAAGTAAAGTTTAATTGCTTCTTCTGTTCTGGAGGAATGCAAATGTGTTGATTTTGTTCAATTACAGATGTAATACAGATGGCAATGCAATTTACACATCTTAGCATTTCAACTGTCTGTTCCACAAATATTGCCTGGTGTTCGCATGATTCTCCTGACACACAACTGCGCAAGCGTTATGGAAGAAAGTACTGTGGTTGCCGACGATTTGTGTTGGTATATTCGTTCAAAACTAACCTATATCCTAATAGCCTACCATCCGATTATTGCGTAATAATGATGACTAGGTAAACATGCCTAGTTGCAAAACAGTGTAGTGAGGTACGTTAATGAAGTCGAAATACTCTTCAGAAATATTGGTAGCATCACAGTGAGATGAAGTAAGTAAAAGAAACTGAAACACTCTTAAGAAATATTTGTACCAAAGAAGTGCAATGAGGCAAGTTAATGAAACCAAAATACCCCTGATAATCATTAGTAGCATGACAGTGTTATGATGTTTGTAATTAAGACAGAAATACTCTTGAGGAATATTGGTAACAAAACGCTCTGGGATAACAGTAGGAAAATAAAAGAGCCAGCGTCAAGTGAACGTATAAAAGCTGATCTACTAATCAGTAGCATATCCAAATAGAACACTAGTATATCATGGAAGGTTTATCCACACAATTTTAACCTGCTACCACATGTTTACAACTATACGCCATGCAATGTCAATTTCAAATAATTTGCTTGAATGTGGCATAACGGTTTTGACCAGATGGAAATGCTGGGCCGATAATTCTTTAAATTGGCAGTCTGACCCAGTGTCAACGAACTACGCCACATAAGCAATTAGTATAGACGCCTTTGAAAGGCGTTATTTAAATTCTTTGTTAAGATTCGTTGCTAAATGGATTGTTGACCAAAGCATCCTTTTAACGTCGCCATAGAAATAATGATACACAATTCCTGATTAGTATCTTATATTTCAAGTATAACAACCCAGCGGGACAGTAAAGCGTTAGAATCCAGTTCACTTTAGGTATATATAACGAAAAACTATATTCGTTTATTTCATTGATGGTTGTCTCTGTAGACGATCTTGCAATTATAAACTGTCTGTAAAACGTCTTTATGTCATTTACTGGCAGTGTCTGTGAACAGGAAGATGCAGCATCTACCGGCACAATAGATAACATCATCATAGTTCATCAAATCAAATAAAGCACAAGTCAGGAATTTGTAAAGTAAAAATGATTCCGTTATTGGGTTATATTTTACCATTCAAAACTACTTTCCAGAGAAGAGCGTGTTACTTTTTACAAACTGCATAGTATGTTAAGAGGATAACCATTTGATTTAGATTGCTCATCGGCAGCACTTGAGGGTGTTTTATACTTGATGCAAAACTGTACCCGACATTATAATATTCTTATTGGCTGACCGCTTTTTAAGAGTATAACAGGAAAACGATAAAAAATAAAATTATTTACGAGAAGTCTTTTTTTTATATTCTGAATAAACAAGAACAACAACATCTTTATAAGAGTGGAGAAAATCGTGCACCAAAAATTAACACTGTTGTTACTGGAACAAGCAGTCTGCATTAGATGATATTCTTAATTTGAGGCCGAATATTTAAAAACACTGCAAAACAGACGCTATGTGATAACTAGTTTAAATAAGTTAATATATAAACATGTTCCATTAACTTCAGAAAGAAACATCACCTTTAAACCCTTTTCACTCTCGATCGTTTTAATTTACGACTGAAATGGACTAATATCCTGATTGAAACAGGGCCCTGTACTATTCATTCTCCGCAGAAGAACTAAACAGTTGCAGTATTATATAGTTCATTTCCAGTGTACAAGAAGCTGTGGGAAACCCTTGTATAGAACGTGGCGATCGTAACGCGAAGACGACGTATGATGCCTTGACAAGAGATAATATACGAAGTGATCAGACATAACTGTTATACAGTGATACCGTCAGTGGAAATAATGTCCATATTATGCCTTTATTACCTAATGCCTAATATAATTAATGGAATACTTAAAGCAAAGGAAAATAAGGACATGTTTCTTCCCTTGCACTTTGTCAAACCTAACATGTTGTTATATTTTACTTTAAGAACAAAAACAAATCCGTTTTTAAGTCATTGTACTAATAAATAGCTACTTCCTTAAAATACCAACTGAAGACATTCGAAAAAGTCAAATAGATTGTGCGGGTGGCCAAAGTTATCAAAGAATCATCGCTTGCCAAACCAATGGCGCATTACACCATTTATTTCATTGTATACAATACTGAATGATCAAAGACATCGTAACTTCATTATGCATTTGCAGTCGACTGAAAAAATATAAATTAATATTATATAAAACACTGACGGACATGTCGGATTGTTTGTTTATTCGTCAAATCCTTCGGTGTCATCATTTTACCAACTGTAATGTTTGTAAAAGGAAAATAACGCGGTTTGAAAATTGATCATGGTAATCTTTAGCTTTGTGGTCCATTTATGGAGAAAATTTGATCGGTTGACTATTTTCATAGACAAAAGATGGCTCGACGTAAACCATTCAAGTCAAATTTATATTTATTATAATGCTTTCACATGCCTTAATCTATTCTCAAAGTGAGCTGTATTCTTCAACGATCAAGCAACCAAAAGGACCAAAAGTAGAACACCTCAAATATGCATACATAAAACAACATGTAGAGATTAGAGATCAGATTTGGCATATACCAGAAGTCAAGGAATATAATATATATTTACTTAATCACCTTTTTGGTTGATTACAGGTACAGTAGTCGAGGAAATTTGCAAAATCTAACTGCGGCCGCTACGATAGTGAGGCTATGGACATCCGCAGAAATTGTTACTTTTGGGGTTTCCTGATTTCCTGTACTTGTACCATTTGCTTTTGTAGTGGAAAACATTGTATGGAACTAGTTTGTTTTTGCTTGTAAGCAGTGTTACAAGTTTGATTAGTTGAGAGCTCTGCGCAAATATCAAGGGAGAAATCCAGCTTAAATCATAGCGAGGATGTTAACAGCACTGGACACTTGTCGAGAGAAATTACAATATTTGCCCCGTGATAACACAGACAATGAACAGCGCTGTCACGTTTGTCTACAATTGTAGCTTTGCTAGAATTTTAAAAGATTACGTACTATGGCATGTACCGTAAAGGTTCTATCTTGTTCTTTATTCATAGTAACTAAGAACCTTTTCGCATTCACTTCTTGATACTGAATACAGAGTTATTTGAGACAGTACATAGCAGTGCATTGTTTTAATTAGTTCAGTCCCATTAATTGGTCCCTGCGGGAACATCATTTCAGCAGTTCAGTACAAAAACAAATGCAGGTTAATTGTTTCTTCTTTACTTTAAGGAATGCATATGTGTTGATTGAGTTAGGTAAAGTCTGATATGGATGGCTATACAATTAAAGAACATAGGCCTTCCAACTGCCTCTTTGCCAATGTAATACACTAATCGCTTTGTGTGCGTATCTGTGACGAAAATGAACTAATAACCCATCACGGCATAAATGTGTATTTCTAATAAATAAATATATATATAGGCCTTGATAAATTTAGGAAATTTAATTATGTGAAGGCGCATTAATGTCCTGAATGACTGACTAGTAGTAGCAGTAGAAGTAGTAGTAGTAGTAGTAGTAGTAGTAGTAGTAGTAGTAGTAGAAGCAGTAGTAGTAGTAGTAGTAGTAGTAGTAGTAGTAGTAGTAGTAGTAGTAGAAGCAGTAGTAGTAGTAGTAGTAGTAGTAGTAGTAGTAGTAATAGTAGTAGTAGTAGTAGTAGTAGTAGTAGTAGAAGCAGTAGTAGTAGTATAACAGTTTACTTGCAACTGAGATACGAGATACGCTCATGCCCCGAAAACGTCAAGAAGGAATGTTGTTAGCTTTTTTTGTATACAGCCAGCGTCATTAAGAGTATGTTTAGAGTTGCTTAATGTTACATTGATGCGCCATTCTAGTTTATATCAAATATCCTATTTGCATGCACCAAACACATTTCCACAAGATTAATATGTCGGACAACTAATTTGCAAAACAGCTTGCTCTTATTCCGTGTCTGTCCGATCCCAGTGACATTGAAAAACGACACAAATGCAAATTGTATGGCGCCAGTGAAAAGTGTGAAAGAAATTCATTGTCCAGATTCGCTGCCTAGTAGTTCGTGGACCATCATATCAATTTAAAGTCGTGATAGTTACAATGAAACCATGTTTGTATTATGTTACAATCTTACATCCCGACGGGACAGTTGAGCGTTGCATCCAATTCATTCACCATAAATAGCATGGGATGTACTCCTTTTGTCGCGAGATGCTTATCTCTGTAACAATGGACTCATACATTATTGTTAGCCGTCTAAGGGTCACCAAATGGCAGTATGTAATTTTGTACGGCTTCATCCAATGTATTAATGAAGGCCACCACCATGAGATAGGTCCATGAAATACTGGATGTTGTCACGTTCTTGCAAATTGATTTCCTTGGCGTATTTCTATAACCGATATATTGTGTCAATGACATTTCGAGTGCAAAGAAACTTATACATTGTTGTGGAATAGCTGATGTTTCATTTAGTAAATTGCTTTGAATTGACCAGCAAAATATCATGTAGCTTGACTGTTTAATAACTGTACGACAGTTAAAAACTAAACAATTACATTTACTTAAAAGATTTATGAGTTAATATTACTGATAAATTGTTATTACATATCAGTTTAACTAAAAACCAAAACACGTCAAATACATTTGCTCAGTAGCCGAAGTTATCAAAGCATCGTCGCTTGCCAAACAAAGGGTCCTTTCGATTAGATTAAAGATGCATAATAACGAAACGCTCAAAGACAATTTCAACTTCAGCGAAGTGAAAATGGTGTTAGAAGGGTATTCACTTATACTTTATAAAACACTGATTGTGGTTTAAAAGCTTGGTGATGGTAAAGTGTCCGATTTGATCAATTAATCTATTATCTGTACCGTACATTTTAAAAACAATCTTTGCAAGCAAGTTATCCAAACGAAAATTGCATTATCTTAGTTAAAGTAAACAATGTCAAGGAATAATGCATTAGGTCTGCAGAGAAACGGTAAACAACACGTGACATATTCATACAACGACATTGCAGATTAGTGTCCAACTGTGATAATATTATAGAAGGTAAGAAAGAGAAATTCTATTTTATTTAACCAGCTTCTTGGGTTTTCTTAAAAAGCCAGAAGAGTGCATTTCTGCTTCATTTAAAAAAAATAAACATGGCTTCCATTCTGCCCAAGAGCACAGTGAACACGACCCATCGCTCCGCTTGCTCGACGAGAAATCAAAATGTTTAAGAATTATATCAGTTTATGGACAATATTCATCATTCTTTATCGTGATTTCATTTGATGTAGAAATAGTATTCCTTGTCCTTAATTCTAAACAATACATTTTCAATTGCACGCTTTTTCTCTAGAAGATTGTCAAACAAGTCGTTACGCTATCATTAGATACATGTCCAGTAGATTTCATATTATACAAAGTCAAATGTTTTAAGGTTAACCATTAATTGGCCAGTTGATTTGACCCTGTATTTTATAATGTATATTCATGTTATTGAATTTCATTTTTTTTGCCAATGAATATTATCTGATCAGCAAATAAAGGAGTAATTATAATCGGCATGACAAAAGCTTGGTAAACAGCAGTTATACAGGAGTAAACGTGTGTTCATTGAAAGTTAATTGGTTAAAGTATTGAACTTTATTAAAACAATACATAGAATTCGATCAGCAAATAAAAAAGATATTCTAATCGGTCTGACGAAAGTTTCTGGACAGTAATTTCACAGGAGTTGACGGCTTTACATTCTCCGCTAGAGCCCATACACATCAGTTTACGTTCAAAAGATGCTGCCAGTTTAACGTATCAAATGGAGTGGAAAGAATTTGATTGGTGTTGACGAAACATACAGAATGCTGCAACATTATGTTGGACATTATTGCAGTACTATGTTTTTAAATCATATGCTGGTAACTGATAACGGAACTGACCGTAAAGTGGAACATTATAACAGCGAGTACTTGTTTAAATGATATTGGTCCCGGCCGTGGTCCTTATGGGAACTTTATTGAGACTGTTCAGTAACAAAACAAGTGAAGTTTAATTGCTTCTTCTTTTTTGGAGGAATGCAAATCTGTTGACTTAGTTCAATTACAGATGTAATACCGATGGCAATGCAATTTACACCTCTGAGCATTAATATATTGCCTGGTGTACGCATCTTTGGTTACTCCCGACACACGTTTGCACAAGCGTTATGATAGAAAAAACAGTGGCTGCGGACGATGGGTGTTTGTAAATTCGTCGAAACCTGAACTTATATCTTACCATTCGATTATTGCGTACTAATAATAACTAGTTAAACAGAGATAGATGAATCGTGTACATGCGAATGAATGGTGTGAATGTATGACGATATACAGAGACAGTAGTAGAAGCAGCTTTGATAATAGTTGTATAAGTAGTAGCAAAACTGTGTAATAAGGTAAGTAAATGAAGCTAAAATACTCTTCATAAATATTGGTAGCCAAACAGTGTAATGAGGTCAATAAATGAAACCAGAATACTCTTGAGAAATACTAGTAGCAAGACAATGTAATGATGTATGTAACTGAAACCGAAAAACTATGGAGAAATATTAGTATCAAGACAATGTAATGATGTATGTAACTGATACAGAAAAACTATGAAGAAATACTAGTAGCAAGACAATGTTATGATGTATGTAACTGAAACCGAAAAACTATGGAGAAATATTAGTAGCAAGACAATGTAATGATGTATGTAATTGATGCAGAAAAACTATGAAGAAATATTTGTAGCAAAACGCTCTTGGAAAAATAATAAGAGAATAAAAAAAACCAGCTTCAAGAAAACGTATAAAAGCTGATCTAGTAATCGTTAACACAACCAAATTAAATACTAATATATAGTAGGTGGTTTAGCCAAAAAAACTTTTTAACGAGTTTACGTCCATACGTCCATGCGCCATGAAATGTCAATTTCAAATACTTCATTTGAATGTGGCATAAAGGTTTTGACCAGTTCGATATGTTGGGCAAAAAACTCTCAAAATTGCGAACGTGATATCACATTCATTGGCAGTTTGACTCAGTGTCAACAAAATACGAGACATTTGCCAATAGTATAGACGCTGTTGAAGGGCGTTATTATTCTCTGTTAAGATTAAATGCTAAATGGATTGTGGACCAAAGCATCCTTTTAACGCCGTCATGGAAATAATAAAAACAAATCCTGATTAGTATCTTATGTTTCCAGTATCACAACCCTGCGGGACAGTAAAGCGTTAGAATCCAATTCACTTCAGATATATATTTTAAAAAAACTATATTCGTTTATTCCAATGATGATTATCTGTAGACAATCATGCAATTATTAAATGTCTTTAAAATGTCTTCGTGTCATTAAATGGCAGAGTCTGTGAATAGATAGATGCAGTATCTACCGGGCAAATTAGTTACACCATCATAATCCATCAAATCAAATAAAGCATAAGTCAAGAATTTGTAAAGTAAAAATTATTTTGCATTTGTGTTTAACCATTTAAATATACATCTCACAGAAGAGTTTATTACTCTTTTACAAACTACATAGATTGTTAAGGGGATGCTCATTTTGATTTAGAGTATTGTTCGGCAGCACTTGAAGGTGTTTTATACAATCAGCCAAAGTATACTACATGATCCTTAAATTTCCCATTTTCCAGTGTTAAATAAAGCACCAGACTGCCACATGGTTTTCATAATTTTACGAGAGGGTATGCCTCCGTACCCGCATAGCACAATTATGAATCCATGTGAGCAGAGGGCTAGCAACGCCCCTGAGTACTTGATGCAAAACTTGCCCGAAATTTTAATATTCTTATCGGCTGAAATCTTTTTAAGATTAGAAAAAAGAAAACGTGAATATTTGTTTAGTTAGTTTTTTTAATATTCTGATTCAAATACAACTCAAACTTCAGATATCTTATAAAATAGGAGAAAACCATGAAACCAGCAGTCTGAATTAGATCATAATCTTATTTTTGGGCCGAATACTTCAAAACACTGCAAAAATATGCTATGATATAACTAATTCAAATAATTGTATCTATAGTTCCAGTATTATATATTTAATTTCTAGTGTACATGAAGCTGTGGGAGACCCTTGTTTAGAACATTAAGATGTGTACGCGAAGATGACGTATGATGCATTGTCAAAAGATAATATACGAAGTGATCACACATAACTGCTATACAGTGATGCCGTCAGTGGAAATAACGCCTTTATTATGTCTGCAATAGCTTTATTTATGAACTACTCAGCAAATGAAAATACGATATGTTTCTTCCCTTGCACTTTGTCAAACCTAACAAATTGTTATATTTTACTTTTAGAGCAAAAACAATTCCGTTTTTAAGTTATAGTACTAATAAATAGCAACTTCTTAAAAATTCTAACAATTGTCGCTTTGCTAGAAGTTTAAAAGATTACGTACTATGGCATATACCAGAATGGTTCTATTTTCTTCCATTTTTATTGCCCTTAGAACCGTTTCGCATTCACCCTTCGATACAGAATACGGCGTTATTTGAGACATTTTAAAAGTAATTTATTTATTAATGTAACACAACTCTCACTTTGTTTGCATCTCTGCTTCAAAAAGTGGAATAAATCCTATCACTGCATGAATATGTAGTTATTAAAAGTAATATGCAGGCATTGATAATTTTGGAAAATTTAATTTTGTTAAGGCGCATGAATTGCATGAATGACAGCTTATTCTATACAGCAGCAGCAGCTGCACAAGTTGTTGTTGTTGTAGTTGTAGTTGTTGTCGGTATTTTACATCCGTTCGAGCCAACGAGGTTTAAACGAAATTGATACAGCTCTTACTTATCAATTTTATAAAAAGTTGGTCTTCAAAGAGTCATCATATTTTAAACTATTTAAAGGAAACATAGAGGTTTCGACAAGATATATGTTTGGAAAATTATCCGCAAAATGGCATGCTTTTTATATTCCGTGTCAGCCTTATCTTATCTGCAATAAAAAAGAAAAAATTGAATTTTTGTACAACGCTAATGAAATTAGTTATCGAAGTTCTCAGTTAAGGTTCAGTCCTTGAAAGATTGCGGACCAAAGCTTATTTTTAACACTGCTGCCATAGACATAATGATAAACATTTCCTGATAAGTATGTTGAATTCTCAGTATGACGTCCCAGTGGGACAGTAAAGCGTTTGTTGTCAATTCATTAACCATACATACATATATTGAGTGCGTTCTGGTGCATACTTTATGTCAACGGTGTTTGTCTCTGTAGACGATGGTACACAATTATAAAATGTCTGTGAAAACGTTAACCAGGTTATTAAATGACAGTGTCTGTGAAAATGATAATGCCATTTCGTAATGCAGCACCAAACGGGCATATTAGATAACACCAACATAAAACCGATCCAATAAACCAAATAAAGCATTTGTCTACGTCCCAAGAATATAAATTGATTGCGTTGTTGTGTATTTTTATCCATTTAAGATTGGAAGGAAAACCTCGTTGAATACTAAGTACATTGCATGAAAATACCAGAAACGGTTTATTTAGAATGCTTATTGGCGGCAATTGACGGTATTAAGTATACAATTCATTGTAATAGTCAAATGACGTCAATATGTGTTTGCCAAAAACATGTTTTTTTAATAGGATCAAATTGGTTTAAAGTATTGAAGGCAATACCATTCCTCAAAAAGCTTTATCAGAAATGCTGTTTGAAGTATTTTTTTGCAGATTCTAAATAAGCAAACAAACACCTTTTAACAGAACAATACCAAGGGCAACTAGCATCGTGATGAATGGACCGACACTCGGAATTATCTCATAGTATTTAACAGTGAGACGGAAACCTCAACTTTGCAAAACGAAGGCAAAAAGGTTTATAGTTCAAACAAATAAATATATATATATTGATTTCTAAAATCCGCCGTTGGTCATACCATGTTCTTCATTCATTTTAGCAGAAACAAACTAAAACGTTAGCCTTTTCTTTTACAAATACACAAGGCAACCATTTATCCTTATCTACACAAAATTTATGCGAAAGACTTACCATAGTTCTTTTACCCAACATATGTTCTGGAAAAAACCTAAACAGTTCCATTTACTTAAAAGATATTTTATTAGTTTAAGTTTCCTTATAAATATTTGTTTCATATCATATTAACTGAAAACCAAAAACAAACGTCGAATACATTTGCTCGGTGGCCAAAGACATCAAAGCATCATTGCATGCCAAACAAAGTTTCGTTTCGCCAGATAGATTTAAGATTCAGAATTACGCAACGCTCAAAGACAATTTCAACTTCAGTCAAGTAAAAATGATGCTAGAAGAGTATTCACTTATTCTTAATAAAACCCCGAATTTCACTCAGGATGTTTTGTTTATTCGTCAAATCCTACATAGTTTCAATGATAAATTTACTGTGTTGCTTAGAATATTTTTTCACTGCGATTTAAAAGCTTGGTGATGGTAAAGTGTCCCATTTGTTCAATTGATCTATGATTTCCAAGGAAAAATGATGGCCTTGTGTAAACGATATTAAGTTAAATCGTATATATATGTTGCCTAAACAAATATACCTGTATCTTACACTTTACAAATAATCTTTGCATGCAAGTTATCCAAAAGAAAATGTAATCCTCTTAGTTAAAGTAAACTGTGTCAATGGCCAATGCATTAGGCCTGCATAGAAACGGTTAACAGCAAATGAAATATTCATAGAACGACATGGCAGACTAGTGTCCAACTGTGTAATATAATAGAAGGTATGAAAGAGAAATTCTGTATTTAATTTAACCAACTTATGCGTTTTTCTTTAGAAGCAGGAAGAGTGCCTTTCTGATAATGTTAATTGAACCACACATAATACTTGTCATATATCAAAGCATCCTAGTGCGCTCCAGGTTGATGTATCTAAATATATAACAACAATACATTGAAAGCAAACAAAAACCATACGGACATATTCCCGGAACAGGCGCCTACATAACGTAGAAATAATGCAAATTTTGATTGAAATTTCAGGAACAGCTTGGTATCATTGTTGGATTGTCAAAATAATTGAAAATGTATGGCATATCTAAATATAGAACGTTACAAAGATATGTACGTGTAATGGATAATAGTTTCCGTCTTAGTTTATTGTAGTCTGGATACATCCTTGTTGTGATTAACAAAATAAATCAGAATGATGTGTATGTGTGATTACTATTGTGATTACTGATTTGATTACTTGGCATCCTTCAATTACTTCATTTATTTTCAGTTACAGTTAAAAGGATTGATGGAAAATAAAGAATGAGTACAGTAAACACGACTCACCGTTTCGCTTGCCCGGAGAGTAACTAAAATGTTATAAATATATATAATATCGAATATTACTTTAAGGACAATAGACATCATTCTGTATCGGCATTTCATTTGATATAGAAATATCGTTCCTTGTCGTGATTTCTAAACAATTCATTTTCAAATGCATGTTTTTCCCGAGAAGAGTGTCAATACTTCTTTTTATTTTTAATTGTAAAATTAACCCAGAGTGCTTCTAAGGTTTATCGTTAATTGGCTAGTTGATTTGTCCCTGATGTATCCAAAGTATAAGCATATCATTCAAGTTCATTTCATTCAAAAGATGCTACCAGTTTAACGTACCAGAGACATTGAATTTGATAGGTGGCTTAAAACACGAACACACCGAATGCAGCGTTCTATGGGACACAATGTCAGTACTAAATTGTTTTATTTTATCTTTCCGTTTGTGGTTACTGCGAGAACATAATGATAATGCCATTATAACATTTCAAAGTACTATTTAATTTGTAACGACGTATGCTGGTAACTGCTAACGGAACAGACCGTTATGTGGAACATTATAACAGTGAGTACTTGTTTGAATTATATTAGTCCCGTTTTGGTCCCTGTGGAAACTTTATTGAGACAGTTAAGTAACAAAACAAGTAAAGTTTAATTGCTTCTTCTGTTCTGAAGGAATGCAAATGTGTTAATTTTGTTCAATTACAGATGTAATACAGATGGCAATGCAATTTACACATCTTAGCATTTCAACTGTCTGTTCCACAAGTATTGCCTGGTGTTCGCATGATACTCCTGACACACAACTGCACAAGCGTTATGGAAGAAAGTACTGTGGTTGCCGACGATTTGTGTTGGTATATTCGTTCAAAACTGAACTATATCCTAATAGCCTACCATCCGATTATTGCGTAATAATGATGACTAGGTAAACATGCCTAGTTGCAAAACAGGGTAGTGAGGTACGTTAATGAAGTCGAAATACTCTTCAGAAATATTGGTAGCATCACAGTGAGATGAAGTAAGTAAAAGAAACTGAAACACTCTTAAGAAATATTTGTAGCAAAGAAGTGCAATGAGGTAAGTTAATGAAACCAAAATACCCCTGATAAACATTAGTAGCATGACAGTGTAATGATGTTTGTAATTAAGCCAGCGTCAAGTGAACGTATAAAGGCTGATCTACTAATCGGTAGCATAACCAAATAGAACGCTATTATATCATGGAAGGTTTAACCACACAATTTTAACCTGCTACCACATGTTTACAACTATACGCCATGCAATGTCAATTTCAAATAATTTGCTTGAATGTGGCATAACGGTTTTGACCAGATGGAAATGCTAGGCCGATAATTCTTTAAATTGGCAGTCTGACCCAGTGTCAACGAACTACGAGACATAAGCAATTAGTATAGACGCCTTTGAAAGGCGTTATTTAAATTCTTTGTTAAGATTCGTTGCTCAATGGATTGTTGACCAAAGCATCCTTTTAACGTCGTCATAGAAATAATGATACACAATTCCTGATTAGTATCTTATATTTCCAGTATCACAACCCATCGGGACAGTAAAGCGTTAGAATCCAATTCACTTCAGATATATATTTTAAAAAAACTATATTCGTTTATTCCAATGATGATTATCTGTAGACAATCATGCAATTATTAAATGTCTTTAAAATGTCTTCGTGTCATTAAATGGCAGAGTCTGTGAATAGATAGATGCAGTATCTACCGGGCAAATTAGTTACACCATCATAATCCATCAAATCAAATAAAGCATAAGTCAAGAATTTGTAAAGTAAAAATTATTTTGCATTTGTGTTTAACCATTTAAATATACATCTCACAGAAGAGTTTATTACTCTTTTACAAACTACATAGATTGTTAAGGGGATGCTCATTTTGATTTAGAGTATTGTTCGGCAGCACTTGAAGGTGTTTTATACAATCAGCCAAAGTATACTACATGATCCTTAAATTTCCCATTTTCCAGTGTTAAATAAAGCACCAGACTGCCACATGGTTTTCATAATTTTACGAGAGGGTATGCCTCCGTACCCGCATAGCACAATTATGAATCCATGTGAGCAGAGGGCTAGCAACGCCCCTGAGTACTTGATGCAAAACTTGCCCGAAATTTTAATATTCTTATCGGCTGAAATCTTTTTAAGATTAGAAAAAAGAAAACGTGAATATTTGTTTAGTTAGTTTTTTTAATATTCTGATTCAAATACAACTCAAACTTCAGATATCTTATAAAATAGGAGAAAACCATGAAACCAGCAGTCTGAATTAGATCATAATCTTATTTTTGGGCCGAATACTTCAAAACACTGCAAAAATATGCTATGATATAACTAATTCAAATAATTGTATCTATAGTTCCAGTATTATATATTTAATTTCTAGTGTACATGAAGCTGTGGGAGACCCTTGTTTAGAACATTAAGATGTGTACGCGAAGATGACGTATGATGCATTGTCAAAAGATAATATACGAAGTGATCACACATAACTGCTATACAGTGATGCCGTCAGTGGAAATAACGCCTTTATTATGTCTGCAATAGCTTTATTTATGAACTACTCAGCAAATGAAAATACGATATGTTTCTTCCCTTGCACTTTGTCAAACCTAACAAATTGTTATATTTTACTTTTAGAGCAAAAACAATTCCGTTTTTAAGTTATAGTACTAATAAATAGCAACTTCTTAAAAATTCTAACAATTGTCGCTTTGCTAGAAGTTTAAAAGATTACGTACTATGGCATATACCAGAATGGTTCTATTTTCTTCCATTTTTATTGCCCTTAGAACCGTTTCGCATTCACCCTTCGATACAGAATACGGCGTTATTTGAGACATTTTAAAAGTAATTTATTTATTAATGTAACACAACTCTCACTTTGTTTGCATCTCTGCTTCAAAAAGTGGAATAAATCCTATCACTGCATGAATATGTAGTTATTAAAAGTAATATGCAGGCATTGATAATTTTGGAAAATTTAATTTTGTTAAGGCGCATGAATTGCATGAATGACAGCTTATTCTATACAGCAGCAGCAGCTGCACAAGTTGTTGTTGTTGTAGTTGTAGTTGTTGTCGGTATTTTACATCCGTTCGAGCCAACGAGGTTTAAACGAAATTGATACAGCTCTTACTTATCAATTTTATAAAAAGTTGGTCTTCAAAGAGTCATCATATTTTAAACTATTTAAAGGAAACATAGAGGTTTCGACAAGATATATGTTTGGAAAATTATCCGCAAAATGGCATGCTTTTTATATTCCGTGTCAGCCTTATCTTATCTGCAATAAAAAAGAAAAAATTGAATTTTTGTACAACGCTAATGAAATTAGTTATCGAAGTTCTCAGTTAAGGTTCAGTCCTTGAAAGATTGCGGACCAAAGCTTATTTTTAACACTGCTGCCATAGACATAATGATAAACATTTCCTGATAAGTATGTTGAATTCTCAGTATGACGTCCCAGTGGGACAGTAAAGCGTTTGTTGTCAATTCATTAACCATACATACATATATTGAGTGCGTTCTGGTGCATACTTTATGTCAACGGTGTTTGTCTCTGTAGACGATGGTACACAATTATAAAATGTCTGTGAAAACGTTAACCAGGTTATTAAATGACAGTGTCTGTGAAAATGATAATGCCATTTCGTAATGCAGCACCAAACGGGCATATTAGATAACACCAACATAAAACCGATCCAATAAACCAAATAAAGCATTTGTCTACGTCCCAAGAATATAAATTGATTGCGTTGTTGTGTATTTTTATCCATTTAAGATTGGAAGGAAAACCTCGTTGAATACTAAGTACATTGCATGAAAATACCAGAAACGGTTTATTTAGAATGCTTATTGGCGGCAATTGACGGTATTAAGTATACAATTCATTGTAATAGTCAAATGACGTCAATATGTGTTTGCCAAAAACATGTTTTTTTAATAGGATCAAATTGGTTTAAAGTATTGAAGGCAATACCATTCCTCAAAAAGCTTTATCAGAAATGCTGTTTGAAGTATTTTTTTGCAGATTCTAAATAAGCAAACAAACACCTTTTAACAGAACAATACCAAGGGCAACTAGCATCGTGATGAATGGACCGACACTCGGAATTATCTCATAGTATTTAACAGTGAGACGGAAACCTCAACTTTGCAAAACGAAGGCAAAAAGGTTTATAGTTCAAACAAATAAATATATATATATTGATTTCTAAAATCCGCCGTTGGTCATACCATGTTCTTCATTCATTTTAGCAGAAACAAACTAAAACGTTAGCCTTTTCTTTTACAAATACACAAGGCAACCATTTATCCTTATCTACACAAAATTTATGCGAAAGACTTACCATAGTTCTTTTACCCAACATATGTTCTGGAAAAAACCTAAACAGTTCCATTTACTTAAAAGATATTTTATTAGTTTAAGTTTCCTTATAAATATTTGTTTCATATCATATTAACTGAAAACCAAAAACAAACGTCGAATACATTTGCTCGGTGGCCAAAGACATCAAAGCATCATTGCATGCCAAACAAAGTTTCGTTTCGCCAGATAGATTTAAGATTCAGAATTACGCAACGCTCAAAGACAATTTCAACTTCAGTCAAGTAAAAATGATGCTAGAAGAGTATTCACTTATTCTTAATAAAACCCCGAATTTCACTCAGGATGTTTTGTTTATTCGTCAAATCCTACATAGTTTCAATGATAAATTTACTGTGTTGCTTAGAATATTTTTTCACTGCGATTTAAAAGCTTGGTGATGGTAAAGTGTCCCATTTGTTCAATTGATCTATGATTTCCAAGGAAAAATGATGGCCTTGTGTAAACGATATTAAGTTAAATCGTATATATATGTTGCCTAAACAAATATACCTGTATCTTACACTTTACAAATAATCTTTGCATGCAAGTTATCCAAAAGAAAATGTAATCCTCTTAGTTAAAGTAAACTGTGTCAATGGCCAATGCATTAGGCCTGCATAGAAACGGTTAACAGCAAATGAAATATTCATAGAACGACATGGCAGACTAGTGTCCAACTGTGTAATATAATAGAAGGTATGAAAGAGAAATTCTGTATTTAATTTAACCAACTTATGCGTTTTTCTTTAGAAGCAGGAAGAGTGCCTTTCTGATAATGTTAATTGAACCACACATAATACTTGTCATATATCAAAGCATCCTAGTGCGCTCCAGGTTGATGTATCTAAATATATAACAACAATACATTGAAAGCAAACAAAAACCATACGGACATATTCCCGGAACAGGCGCCTACATAACGTAGAAATAATGCAAATTTTGATTGAAATTTCAGGAACAGCTTGGTATCATTGTTGGATTGTCAAAATAATTGAAAATGTATGGCATATCTAAATATAGAACGTTACAAAGATATGTACGTGTAATGGATAATAGTTTCCGTCTTAGTTTATTGTAGTCTGGATACATCCTTGTTGTGATTAACAAAATAAATCAGAATGATGTGTATGTGTGATTACTATTGTGATTACTGATTTGATTACTTGGCATCCTTCAATTACTTCATTTATTTTCAGTTACAGTTAAAAGGATTGATGGAAAATAAAGAATGAGTACAGTAAACACGACTCACCGTTTCGCTTGCCCGGAGAGTAACTAAAATGTTATAAATATATATAATATCGAATATTACTTTAAGGACAATAGACATCATTCTGTATCGGCATTTCATTTGATATAGAAATATCGTTCCTTGTCGTGATTTCTAAACAATTCATTTTCAAATGCATGTTTTTCCCGAGAAGAGTGTCAATACTTCTTTTTATTTTTAATTGTAAAATTAACCCAGAGTGCTTCTAAGGTTTATCGTTAATTGGCTAGTTGATTTGTCCCTGATGTATCCAAAGTATAAGCATATCATTCAAGTTCATTTCATTCAAAAGATGCTACCAGTTTAACGTACCAGAGACATTGAATTTGATAGGTGGCTTAAAACACGAACACACCGAATGCAGCGTTCTATGGGACACAATGTCAGTACTAAATTGTTTTATTTTATCTTTCCGTTTGTGGTTACTGCGAGAACATAATGATAATGCCATTATAACATTTCAAAGTACTATTTAATTTGTAACGACGTATGCTGGTAACTGCTAACGGAACAGACCGTTATGTGGAACATTATAACAGTGAGTACTTGTTTGAATTATATTAGTCCCGTTTTGGTCCCTGTGGAAACTTTATTGAGACAGTTAAGTAACAAAACAAGTAAAGTTTAATTGCTTCTTCTGTTCTGAAGGAATGCAAATGTGTTAATTTTGTTCAATTACAGATGTAATACAGATGGCAATGCAATTTACACATCTTAGCATTTCAACTGTCTGTTCCACAAGTATTGCCTGGTGTTCGCATGATACTCCTGACACACAACTGCACAAGCGTTATGGAAGAAAGTACTGTGGTTGCCGACGATTTGTGTTGGTATATTCGTTCAAAACTGAACTATATCCTAATAGCCTACCATCCGATTATTGCGTAATAATGATGACTAGGTAAACATGCCTAGTTGCAAAACAGGGTAGTGAGGTACGTTAATGAAGTCGAAATACTCTTCAGAAATATTGGTAGCATCACAGTGAGATGAAGTAAGTAAAAGAAACTGAAACACTCTTAAGAAATATTTGTAGCAAAGAAGTGCAATGAGGTAAGTTAATGAAACCAAAATACCCCTGATAAACATTAGTAGCATGACAGTGTAATGATGTTTGTAATTAAGCCAGCGTCAAGTGAACGTATAAAGGCTGATCTACTAATCGGTAGCATAACCAAATAGAACGCTATTATATCATGGAAGGTTTAACCACACAATTTTAACCTGCTACCACATGTTTACAACTATACGCCATGCAATGTCAATTTCAAATAATTTGCTTGAATGTGGCATAACGGTTTTGACCAGATGGAAATGCTAGGCCGATAATTCTTTAAATTGGCAGTCTGACCCAGTGTCAACGAACTACGAGACATAAGCAATTAGTATAGACGCCTTTGAAAGGCGTTATTTAAATTCTTTGTTAAGATTCGTTGCTCAATGGATTGTTGACCAAAGCATCCTTTTAACGTCGTCATAGAAATAATGATACACAATTCCTGATTAGTATCTTATATTTCCAGTATCACAACCCATCGGGACAGTAAAGCGTTAGAATCCAATTCACTTCAGGTATATATAACGAAAAACTATATTCGTTTATTTCAATGATGGTTGTCTCTGTAGACGATCTTGCAATTATAAAATGTCTGTAAAACGTCTTTTGGTCATTTACTGGCAGTGTCTGTGAACAGGAAGATGCAGCATCTACCGGCACATTAGATAACATCATCATAGTTCATCAAATCAAATAAAGCAAAACTCAGGAATTTGTAAAGTAAAAATGATTCCGTTATTGGGTTATATTTCACCATTTAAAACTACTTTCCAGAGTAGAGCGTGTTACTTTTTACAAACTGCATAGTATGTTAAGAGGATAACCATTTGATTTAGATTGCTCATCGGCAGCACTTGAGGGTGTTTTATACTTGATGCAAAACTGTACCCGACATTATAATATTCTTATTGACTGACCGCTTTTTAAGAGTAGAACAGGAAAACAATAAAAAATAAAATTATTTACGAGAAGTCTTTTTTTATATTCTGAATTAACAACAATAACATCTTTATAAGAGTGGAGAAAATCGTGCACCAAAAATTAACACTGTTGTTACTGGAACAAGCAGTCTGCATTAGATGATATTCTTAATTTGAGGCCGAATATTTAAAAACACTGCAAAACAGACGCTATGTAATAACTAGTTTAAATAAGTTAATATATAAACATGTTCCATTAACTTCAGAAGGAAACATCACCTTTAAACCCTTTTCACTCTCGATCATTTTAATTTACGACTGAAATGGACTAATATCCTGATTGAAACAGGGCCCTGTACTATTCATTCTCCGCAGAAGAACTAAACAGTTGCAGTATTATATATTTCATTTCCAGTGTACAAGAAGCTGTGGGAGAACTTTGTATAGAACGTGGCGATCGTAACGCGAAGACGACGTATGATGCCTTGACAAAAGATAATGTACGAAGTGATCAGACATAACTGTTATACAGTGATACCGTCAGTGGAAATAATGTCCATATTATGCCTTTATTACCTAATGCCTAATATAATTAATGAAATACTTAGCAAAGGAAAATAAGGACATGTTTCTTCCCTTGCACTTTGTCAAACCTAACATGTTGTTATATTTTACGTTTAGAACAAAAACAAATCCGTTTTTAAGTCATTGTACTAATAAATAGCTACTTCCTTAAAATACCAACTGAAGACATTCGAAAAAGTCAAATAGATTGTGTGGGTTGCCAAAGTTATTAAAGAATCATCGCTTGCCAAACCAATGGCGCATTACACTATTTATTTTATTGTATACAATACTGAATGATCAAAGACATCGTAACTTCGTTATGCATTTGCAGTCGACTGAAAAAAGATAAATTAATATTATATAAAACACCGACGGACATGTCGGATTGTTTGTTTATTCGTCAAATACTTCGGTGACATAATTTGACCAACTGCAATGTTTGTAAAAGGAAAATAACGCGGTTTAAAAATTGATCATGGTAATCTTTAGCTTTGTGGTCCATTTATGGAGAAAATTTGATCGGTTGACTATTTTCATAGACAAAAGATGGCTCGACGTAAACCATTCAAGTCAAATTTCCATTTATTATAATGCTTTAACATGCCTTAATCTATACTCAAAATGAGCTGTATTCTCCATTGGTCAAACCAGGACCAAAAGTAGAACACCTCAAATATGCATACATAAAACAACATGTAGAGATTAGAGATCAAATTTGGCATATACCAGAAGTCAAGGAATATAATATATATTTACTTAATCAACCTTTTTGGTTACAGGTACAGTCGTCGAGGAAATTTGCAAAATCTAACTGCGGCCGCTACGATAGTGAAGCTATGGACATCCACAGAAATTGTTACTTTTGGGGTTTCCTGATCTCCTGTACTTGTACCATTTGCTTTTGTAGTGGAAAACATTGTATGGAACTAGTTTGTTTTTGCTTGTAAGCAGTGTTACAAGTTTGATTAGTTGAGAGCTCTGCGCAAAGCGAGAAATCCAGCTTTAATCATAGCGGGGATGTTAACAGCACTCGACACTTGTCGAGAGAAATTACAATAATTGTCCCGTGGTAACACAGACAATGAACAGCGCTGTCACGTTTGTCTACAATTGTAGCTTTGCTAGAATTTTAAAAGATTACGTACTATGGCATGTACCGTAAAGGTCCTATCTTGTTCTTTAATCATAGTTACTAAGAACCTTTTTTGCATTCACTTCTCGAAACTGAATACAGAGTTATTTGAGACAGTATAAGAGTGTCTTGTTTAAATTATTTCAGTCCCATTAATTGGTCCCTGCGAGAACATCATTTAAGCAGTTCAGTACAAAAACAAATACAGATTAATTGTTTCTTCTCTACTTTTAGGTATGCAAATGTGTTGATTGAGTTAGGTAAAGTCTGATATGGATGACTATGCAATTAACACACATTGGTGTTTCAACTGCCTGTTGACCAATGTAACACACGTATAGCTTTGTGTGCGTATCTGCATACGAAAAAGAACTAATTACTTATCACTGCATGAGTGTGTATTTCTGAAAATTATATATACAGACTTTGATGAATATGGGAAATACAATTTGTGAAAGCACATGGATGGTATGAATGACTGACTTATGCTTTACAGCAGCAGCAGTAGCAGCAGCAATATTAATAGTAGTTGTTGGTGGTGTAGTAGTAATAGAAGTAGTAGTAGTAGTAGTAGTAGTAGTAGTAGTAGTAGTAGTAGTAGTAGTAGTATAACAGTGCAATTGCAATTGAGAAAAGTTAATGACCCGAAAAACTCAAAAGGAAATGTTGTTAGCATTTTATATACAGCCAGCATCAATAAGAATATGTTTAGAGTTGCTTAACATTACATTGATACGCTTTTCATATAAAATATCGCGTTTGTATGTATCAAACACATTTCGACAAGATTGATATGTCGGGCAACTAATTTGCAAAATAGCGTGCTTTTATTCCGTGTCTGTCCGATCCCAGTGACATTGAAAAACGACACAATTGCAGATTGTATGACGCCAGTGAAAAGCGTGAAAGAAATTCATTGTCCAGATTCAATGCCTAATAGTTCGTGGACCAACATATCATTTTAAAGCCGTCATAACAACAATGCAAAACATTTCTTTTTGTTACAATCTCACATCCCGGCGGGACAGTTGAGCATTACATCTAATCCATTAACCATACATAACATAGACTGTATTCCTTTCGTTGCGAGATATATACGGCTGCGGACACGGAATCATACAATTTTAGTAAGCCTTGTTCGGGTTTCTAAATGGCAGTATGTGACCAAACTACTGCACCAGCCTTTATCAGGGAGGAAAAGGACTGCACCTTACACAAACATACACACTCTTGGCTAGCGTGATGGAGTTAGTTATATTTAAATATCTCACTCTTAATAATCTTGCTAACCGATTTCTTTTATAGGCCTGTTTTGTAGATTTAGAAAATGCCGTAGCTTTTCTGAACACTTAGTCATAATAATCAAATCAATGGAAAATTGGGCAAAAAAACATAAAATAAGGTGTCGGGCAATCTGCTAAATTGTCCAATTTTTGCAAAATAATTATTTTTATATACACTCTTATTGATAATTTTGTGTTTTCAATAAAATGAAACAATAACCGTATTCGTCTGAACCTAGATAGCGCCATTAAATCATTAAACAAACCTTTTTCAAATTTATGGTAAGGTGCAGTTACTCGAATTAATGGGTACGGTGTAATGCCTTTTTTGAAGAATTACACAGATTTTCATTTTTCGTTGCAGATAAGTCCATAATTCATAATGAAAAATTGAAATAAAGGAGGTGAGAGACATTTCATCAAGGTATTTTTTAATTGCTTATTTCTTACAGATGTACCAATCGTAAGTTTTCAATTTACAGTAATATTCTCATAAAATCGTTTAAATATTCTATCTAAATAAACATGGTATAACAAACAGGTTGTATTGGTATAAAAAAAGACCTCGTTTGAAAAATCGTAAACTTTATTTCTTTATTAGGAACTTAAGAGATAAAAAATGAGACACTCTCTATATCGTTTTCCACCTTGTAAGACATGAGTTAAGTCTACTCTTCCTCTGAAATTCAAAAGCAGTAAAAATGTATTTCTGATTTGCTAAATATATTTTTATAAATGTGTTAAGTATAGTAGTCCTCTAAAATTCAAAAGCATTTCCAATGTAAATAATCAATAAATAGTTTGCATAATAGTAGTTAAATGTAAATATATGTTTACCATAACATTTATTTATTATTTGCTGGATTAAATTTCTATTCGATAGCGCACAATAATTAAGATATTTTTTGTAAACAAATGGCATAAAACTGATTTCTTTGTGATTTAAAAAGTGCTTTCATGAGTCTGAGTCTAGCCTTGGACTTGATTTTATTTGTAATCATGGTTCATGGCCATTACAATATCTCGACTCCGTAAGAAATCAGGGGAGCTAAAATTCATTACACACTACATATATAACATCATCCATTTTAAAAAGCTACTGAGTAGGTTTCGGTAAAGAACCTAATAAATAGCCTCAAATCAGCACACTCAAAATGCAGTTCTCATTAACAAGATTCTACTTTACAGGGCAAAAGTCTTACAGGAGGAGACATCCTGACAATATCCTCCAGCGCTCCTGGACACCATTATGTGTTCAGAAGTTAATGCTCTCTGCATACACGATGTTTAGTACGTGAGATATTTACTTGTTACTACCGAAGGTGAACGCGAAAAATTATTTTATTTATCTAATATCAGGTTAAGGTTAATTATTTCTCCTCTACAAGAGAATTGAAAATGTGTTGGTTTAGTAAGGTTTTATGGTATATGGATGGCTATATGCAATTAACACCATACTTTTAGCAGCTTTTGTGTATACAGCGAGCGTCACTTAAACATATATAAGCTGATTTGGAAACTAAATAATCTGAACTTTGAACCACAGACAACTGTTTTAGAGTTGCTTAATGTTACGTTGATACATATGCAATTACAATATTAACTATCATGTTTGTATGTAGCATACACATTTTGATAAGATTGATATGTCGAGCAACTAATTTGCAAAACAGCTTGCTCTTATTCCGTGCCTTTCGATCCCAGTGACATTGAAAAACGACACAATAGCAGATTGTATGGCGCCCGTGAAAAGCGTAATACAAAATCATTGTCCAGATTCAATGCCTAATAGTTCGTGGACCAACACATCAATTTAAAGCCGTCATAGTTACAATGAAAACATTTGTTTATTATGTTACAATCTTACATCCCGGCGGGACAGTTGAGCGTTGCATCCAATTCATTTACCATACATAACATAGACTGTATTCCTTTTGTCGTTAGATATTTATCGCTGTAGCCATGGAAGCATACATTTGTGTTATCCGTCTACGGGTCACTAAATGGCAGTATGTAATTTTGTACGGCATCACCGAATGTCACCACCATGAGATAGATCTATAAAATACTGGATTTTGTCACGTTCTCGCAAGATGATTTCCTTGGCGTATTTCTGTAACCGATATACTTGGTCAATGAAATTTCGAGTACAAAGAAGCTTATGCATTGCTGTGGAATGGCTGATGTTTCATTGAGTAAGTTGCCTTCATCGGACCAGCAATATATTATGTAGCTTGATGGTTGAATTACAGAACAGGGTGTGTGTAAGACTGTTTTTGCATCAGTGAAACGTATGTCACGAAAAGGTATTAATATACACAATTGTGCAGATTCATCTAGACGTCCAAACAAAGCTCCGAGTGGGGATCGAACCCGGGACCCTCTGATTCACAGTCCGATACGCCAGCCACTTGGGCATCGCCACCGTTAACATGATGGAAACTACAGTGACAAGCCCAGTATCCAAAAGATTACGGATAACCCAGGTAAGAAGCACAGGGCACAAAGCCTAGCAGATGACCAAAGAGGGACAATCAAGGACAAAATACTACAAACACAAATACACATTAGAACAATTCAATTCATAAATATTTGGATTACAGCATTTGAACGGTCTGCGAATTATGAGTACACCAAGGGTCAATGATGTTAAACTTGATAAGTTATCTGCATGTTATCATTTGGTAAGGTTGCATGTGTAAGCAATTTAATTGGTCAACAGTGATTATTGGTTAAATATTCACCAATCAATGAACATTCCGACTAACTTTAACCAGACAAAGAATTAACCGCTTTAATACAATCGACTGCGGTATCTAAGAACCACACCTCATATATACTTATAAATTATATTTATACATTTTGGGGCTACCGCGTTTTTACAGTCATCGAAACAGGAGTTGTCCGGATGTCTAAACTAGCTTTTACCCCTACCTAACATTAACCTATTCAGTAATTATAGCAGCATTAAAGATATAAGTTTAAGAGCAGATTATAATTCACTGCAGCTCTAATGGCGTTTCTGTCCTAGTACTTACTATATAAAGTGACGTCACTGCCCATGTATACATTACGACATACCTACGAAATTTACAGAGTAATTCCGGAGGAAGTATTCAAATATTTTATGAAAATGTTTACATACAATTAAATTTTGAAAATATGTCTTACCAGAAACGGCCTCGGTGGAGCGTCAGTCACGAATCACCGTGATGATAGAAATAATTATCCACGGTATTGCTACTTCCGGCGCATCAATGTTATAATAGCACTGGTATCGTCTGCTGATTAATGACACTCGTCGCAACGAAATGTTTATATTTTTGTGTTTGATTTGCACTTTGTTGAGATCACGAAGTGCACATATTTTCATGGATAGAATAAATATGTGTTGTAATGACAAATTAGTACAGTAACAGTAATCCTTTGTAATATGTAAATTTCCGCTATTCAGTATGTATTAACTACGAATGATACGGGATACACTGAGGGTTAACAAGTTCCAAATGGAAATTCATTTTTTGTATATATTTTACTGCGTTTATATGATCGTTAAACGTAATTCTTATTGAATGAACTCATATGCCAGTAATGCTTTTAATGCTGTCGCAGATGGCGTTTGAAGTCATTGTAACACATTTTACATGGACCACAGACCTGGCCATTGATTACCAAACGGATAGCCCTAATCTGATAACCTTTGTTGGATGTCGGTTCATCGTACATTGTTTTAGCAAACGGCTGCGGAGCAGATGACACGGTAGCGGACAAAAGACAACGTGAATCAGTTGATGAAGATCTGACAAGACAATAAGGTACCAATGGAAAACTCATACGTGCTCATTAAAAACTATTAAAAGAAAAAGCAGGTTCAACATTAGACATGAATAACAGGATGATCTTTGGATCAAACGAACCAATGAATAAGCATGTATTTCTGTACTTATCAATTCATCACTAAGCATGTGAATAGGATGTTTTGGTCTGCAATTGAATTGATTGAATAGGCCTGACAATCCCTTTTCTTATCTGACTTGCATTGTAACGCGGCTGTTCATTGATAAAGAAAAATAAAAATGATGTAGGAAGATTTTCAATCGTGCCAGACATACAAAGAAAAAGGTAAACCAATGGATAAAATATTCATAGCACGGCCCGGATAATTAGTGGTCGAATGTGCTAAATAACAGACATCCAGCAAGCGTAATAATGTTTTATTTCCATCAACGACTGTCTATGCTACTTTTAAGAACAATGGAGTGTAACAAGCATTTGTTTTTAGGGTGCTAGTCTTACGGACTTTTATTACCGTAAATTGGATTCTACCATCGGCAGGTCGACATAACATTTTGAACATCTGACAATTTAATGCGCGCACAGGCGTATAATCCCCCATCGCTGTGAAAACTGCGGTGGTCAACGACCTAATTTATATTAACATTTACAATGTACATCTAAATTTCATAGTTACAAATTACCTCTACTAGCTACGGAGCTGCGTTCTGCATATTAAGTAGCTTGCTAAAAGTAGCGCTGTAATAAGGACTCATAATACGTTATACGGTTAAAATAATGCGAATAAGCTGCGTTTTTCCGTATTCACGCAGTTAAAATCAGAAAAAAACGCAATCATTTCATTAAACAAAGTGCAATATCGATAATGAATAATGAATAGCAGAATACACAAACAGTTTCGAAATGAACGCGTTCTTTATCAAAATAAATGCATGTATATATCTGTGTTTATATTTTAGCCGCGGTCAGTGAGTTAGATGCTTTCGGTTGAATGGTTGTCACATCAAGCCATTTACTTGTTAGGACATACTAACAACCTTTAACCATTACGTAAATGCATAGGCGCTTAAAGCATCGACAGACTTTCGACCTGCTACAGTTTGTTATGTTAATGCCGAACGGGACGGAAAGAGTGAGAATATTTCTCAGTTTGTCTCAGTATTTTCAGCCTAGTGTATTGAGCATGTCGCATATCCATATCTATCTGATAAATTATGTTCACTTATGCATTCACATCCCAGAAAGATTGCCATATTTGTAACTATGGCGTATTTATTAAGAAGAAGTTTGTTGTATTCTTAAAACCAACATATTTTCATATTTCTCGCTAATAACATATATTACCATGTTTATTTAATTTGTATTATCTGCCATTATTGTTTTTTTGTAATAATGATTTAATTGACCTTGCTATAATTATTACCATTTATGTTGTAAGGTGACTTATAGGTCCACTGGGCCGGGTGTAAAATGTTGTGTCTATATTGCATGATATTATGTATATTGTCCATTACACATGTCACTATAACAAACCACTTTCTTATCTTATTTATAAACCACTGATTTTTTTCGTTTAGTCCACGAGAGGCATACGTTGAGGGCAAAATTAAGATACACTAATACGTACAGGGAGTAAATAGTATGTGTGTGATTCGATCCAGCGAAATTTTGCGTGAGAATTCTGTCTTTATATGGTTATGTTACTTTGTTTAGCGATTACATTGCTATACTTATAAAACGAAGCAGACCGAAAGCCTTGCAACGCTTTAAGCGCGTTGATTAAGGTTTTGTGAAATCACGTTTAAAACAAAAACGTCAGGGTGTCCGACAAAGTACATAACAAGTTACCACACATTAAGTTAAAATTATGATAAGGATTGATGTGTTGTGTGTGTATTCTTTTTACCGATGTTGATATATAAAGCCAGTTTTTTGGCCTTCAAAGAGTGCAAAATATATCATTTATGATTGATTTGAGTTGAAATAAAGAAAATAGATACAAAGTTGTTAAAACTTTAACTTTTATAAGCATCGGTAACAAATAATTTTCAAACGATACAAGGTGTCTAGGTGTCCTTTAGATTGGAATGAATAATATACAAAGATAGAATTCAAAACCAACGCACCAGTGAATTTTTATCTAAATGACAAAACAAATTGATTTAGTTTTAAGTATTTTCTCAAGGGAGTTCGAACTCCTTCATATGTTATATATTCAAATACTAGTCAAACAATATTGCATGCGAAACGATAGAAAACTCCGATTTTTACTCACCTAATTTTGGAAAAAAATGATTGAAGATAAAGAAGAAGACCTTCCGTTTTACATGTTCATAAAATAAATCACGCATTTAAAATAGCAATACAAACTATGAGTAATGACATTTACTAGTCAAAAGCTTGATTGCAACTTCTACAAGCACCAAATAACCTAAAACCTGTCTTGTTTAGGAAATGTATAACGCTTAAGACAAACAACTTCTTTCGGTATGTACCACGACCAGAGATTTTTGAAAAAAGCTTTGAATGTGGGTACTATGGAAACGATTTCTCAGTGTCCTTATAAGATGTCTGGTCAAGGCAGTTCTTGGATTCTTTGACTCATACACTATGATGTCCTCCACAATGGCCTAAAACCCGACCAGTTCTGTGACTCTCGAACAATAACGTCCACGGCAACTATTATAATTACACTTATCGTACAGACGATAATCATGTTTAGCAAACACATTCTATTTTGATAGGATTACAATGTTTAACCTATCAAATACATCAAACTGTACTTAATGCCAATATTGAATAGACTCGAAGTTTATTTTTCTTTAACAACTTCATAATTATTTTCCTTGTTTATACGATCCCAAACGTGTGTAAAATTCCGTACGCTTATTTGTTGACTTTGTATTGGTTTGTTAATTAACTTTACGTAAGACTAGCCCAGTTCCCAAAATGAATGAAAGAGGAGTAATACCATGGTACGGACAATTATTGACAATTATTTACTCATTTAGCAGCTTTATTTGAATACAAGTTTACGTTGGCCTGTTAGTTTTGACTTTTGTCAAATGTGTTGATAGTGAAAGTGGACCTCTTTTTGAGAGAATGATAAAACATGTATTTGATAGTCTGATTATATCTGTAAGCTTATGTCTGTAAACACGGCCATATAGATATATCGAAAAAACGTACAACCTACAGTATAAATAACAGTCTTTTTTTCGTTTTTGTGTAAATCTAGATTTGAGGGAGTGTACTTTTATGTTAAGACGCCACCGGCACATCGTTGGATCCA